>NC_056006.1:43885026-44215236 GCF_018446385.1 Zingiber officinale
GATGCAGCAATGTACTCGGCCTCTGTCGTAGAATCAGCTACTGTGTCCTGCTTCGAACTCTTCCAGCTCACAGCACCACCATTAAGGCAAAATACGAATCCTGACTGTGATCGATAATCATCCTGGTCGGTCTGGAAGCTAGCATCACTGTAACCCTTTACAGCTAGCTCATCATTGCCTCCATATATCAAGAAATATTCTTTAGTCCTTCTCAAGTACTTAAGAATATTCTTGACCGCTATCCAGTGACTTTCACCTAGATCTGACTAGTATCTGCTCGTCATGCTCAAAGCATACGAGACATCAGGTCGAGTACATAACATGGCGTACATGATCGATCCTATGGCTGAGGCATAAGGGATCTGATCCATACGGTCTCTCTCCTCTCTAGAAGAGGGACCTTGAGTCTTCGAAAGACTCACGCCATGTGACATCGGCAGAAATCCCTTCTTGGAGTTCTGCATGACAAACCGAAGGAGTACCTTGTCAATATATGTACTCTGACTTAGGCCAAGCAATCTCTTAGATCTATCTCTATAGATCTGCATCCCTAGAATGCGGGATGCCTCACCTAAGTCCTTCATTGAGAAACATGTCTCTAGCCAAGTCTTGATAGACTGAAGCAAAGGGATGTCCTTCCCAATGAGCAGTATGTCATCCACATAAAATATGAGGAAGACAACTATATCCCCTACAACCTTCTTGTAGACACAAGGTTCATCTTCGTTCTTGATGAAACCAAATTGTTTGATTGCATCATCGAATCGAAGATTCCAGCTCCGAGAAGCTTGCTTTAGTCCATAAATGAACCTATGCAGCTTGCATACTCTGCTAGTATGCTTTGGATCTACAAAACCCTCAGGTTGTGTCATGTACACATCCTCGAGTAGGTTTCCATTCAGAAACGCGGTTTTGACATCCATCTGCCAGATCTCGTAATCGTGGTAAGCTGTAATAGCAAGCATGATCCGAATGGACTTAAACATCGCTACTAGAGAAAATGTTTCATCATAGTCAATACCATGAATCTGCTTGAAATTAGCTACCAAGCGACCCTTATAGATAAGTCCATCCATGTCAGTCTTTCTCTTAAAGACCCACTTACACCCTATAGGTTTTACCCCTTCAGGTGGATCAACCAAAGTCCATACTTGGTTGGTGTACATGGATTCCATTTCGGATCTCATGGCCTCTAGCCATTTCTCGGAATCTGGTCTCATCACAGCTTCCTGATAGGTGATAGGCTCATCCTCTATGAGCACAATGTCATCATGGTCAGACAAGAGAAATGAGTATCTCTCAGGCTGACAACGTACCCTATCAGACCTACGAAGAGGTAGGTCTACTTGAACTGGTTGTTGTTCCTCAACTCTTTGTGGAACAACATCATCCACAACACTTTGTGGTTCCAGTTCAAATTCCATCGAGGCTTCAGTGCTAGGATCCGCATCTTGAACTTTTTCAAGATCGAATATACTCCCACTAGTCTTTCTAGAAACAAAGTCCCTTTCTATTAAGACTCCAGTCTTTGCCATAACTATCTTGTGCTGACTGAGAATGTAGAAGTAATATCCCTTAGTTTCCTTGGGATATCCTATATGTTGGTGGAGCGGAGACCGGCAAGAGGGGGGTGAATTGCTGTAAACAAAAATGAAACTACCCTCCTCGGTTTCAACTCAGAATAAATGCAGTAGTAAAATAATAAAGACAGAAAATAAAAGTAGAAACAGAAGTTTAACCTGGTTACAACCAAGAGGGTTGTTAATCCAGGGCAGTGAAAAGCGCACTAAGAAAATTCTCCTTTTCTGAAGGCGGAGAAGCCTTTTACACTCTAATTGCTCAGAACTACTGCTAGGAATTGCTTACAGATTGATTGCTTGAGTTGTTGTTGAATTCCTAGCTCTAGGGGCCTTTTTATAGCTCCTGGAAAGTCTATCCCGAGGGTCCAAGGCGCCTCCAACAAGGTTCAAGCCGCCTCCAACTCGGTCAGTGGATAAAACTTTATCCACACGCAAATGGTCAAAACTGACCTGTTGAGGGCGCCTTCAATAGGGTTGAAGGCGCCTTCAAGGGTGCCTTCAAGGGCACCTCCAATCCTGCTGGAGGCGCCTCCAAGCTGGCAGCACAGATTCCAGCTTGGTTTTTCCATCTTCCGATGCTCCGTTCTTTTGGGTGATTTCGGCCAACCAGAATAGGGCTCACCCGAACCCAATTCCCGGCCTTCTCCTCGAGCAGCCTTCCGTCCTGGCTTAACGTCCCTCGAACGCTGCACACGCTCTTCACGCCCACCGGAGTACTCTTCCGCAGCTCTCTCGTCCTTCGGACTCACCGAGCCCGTCGGCTCCCTTCCCGTGCCGTCCTTCTCGCTAGCTGAGTCTTCTGCTCGACTTCCTGTGCTCCTAAGCTCCTGCACACTCAGACACAGGGATCAAACATAGCAGGACCTAACCAACTTGGTTGATCATATCAAAACTACCACGGGGTCCAACAATCTCCCCCTTTTTGATGTGCATCAACCCATATTCAAGTTAGGGTAAAAATAGACATAAAAAGTAATTTTAAAGAAAAATTACTAAACTAACAAGTTAAACATAATTTTCGCAATTTGTAAAATTGTAACACTTTTTATAAAAATAATAAAAGAAGTTTTAAATTTTTCTACCTCCCCCTAAACTTGTACTTTTCTCTCCCCCTTTGATCACAACAAAAAATGGGGTCTTAAGTAAAATATTTTCAAGTAAAAATGAAATTTTGGAAAAAATTTCGAAGTTAAATTGGATTTTAAAAAAAATTCTAAGTCAATAAAAAATCCTAAGTAAATTTTTTAAATGTTCCCAAAAAAATTTCTAAGTCAAGTGAATGAACTTTTAGAATTTTTCAGAAGAAAATTTCTAACCTAAAAAAAAAATTAAGTTAGAATTTAAAAAAATTTCTAAGGAATTTTTGTTTATTTTAATAAATAATTGATAAACTTTCAAAGCATTATTTAATTCTTGTTTAATGCTTTTTCAGAAAGTTAATTAAATATTTTCTTTCAATATTTTAGCTTCCAGGTCGTGGCGAGGCACTAGGCCTTCTTGGTTATTGGAGCAACAACCACTTCCTTAGATAAAGCTTCCATAAAGAATTTCAATATTTAATTTTCTCACTGTAAGCTTTTTAATTTTTGAAAAATTAATTAAGCACAGATTTTGGAACCCAATAGAGGTTCCTTCCTACAGGATTATTCAAAAATCTAGGAGATACATAGTTTCTTGGTATTTTCCTAAGTTGACATTGATGCTTCCTTATATACCAATTTAATTTACCATAAATTCTAATTTTTGACTTTGGAAATTTCTTTAAGCATGCATCATTTTTTAATTTTTCAATTTCTAATTTTAAATTTTCATTTTCTGATTTCAAATTTTCATTTTATTTTTCTAATTTATCTAATTCTCTAGAAAGAGCTTTAATAAATCTAAAAGATTGATTCGGGGTTAGATTGCGTACCTTACTTACCTGATCTGGTGACGCTCCCCCTTCACTACATCTTTCTTCTGACGTTCCTCCCCCTTCGTCGATGCACATCTCTTTGCTGGACGTTTCTTCTAGCTGATTGTTGGCCATCAGTGCTAGTCCCGAGAATTCTTCGACTTCCGATTTGGAGGATGACGAATCATCCCACGTTGCCTTTAGGTTCTTGTGTTTGGAGGGTTCTGGCTTCTTGTACTTTACCCTTTCTTTCTCCTTTCTCTTTAGCTTTGGGCAGTCATCTTTGATGTGCCCTTCTTCGTTGCAGTTGTAGCAACGAACTGTCCTCTTCTTTCGATGATGCCTCTGCGATTTAAATTTGTTAGTACTGAAAAACTTATTGAAGCGTCTTACTAGTAGTGCCGCTTCGGATTCATCGACTGAGGCTTCAGAGTCAGAACTGTTTATCTTTGCCTTTAAGGCAATGTTCTGACTTGTCTTCTTTGCTCCGTTGGGTTCTGAAACTCGAGATTCATGAAGTTCAAAAGTGGAAAATAATTGTTCTAAAGTACTTACCTTGAGGTCCTTAGAGATGCAATACGCATCTACTAAGGAGGCCCACTCTGGAGTTCTCGGGAAGGCATTGAGCGCGTATCGGATGGAATCCCGGTTGGTTACCTCTTCTCCAAGGTTCGTTAGTTGCGTTATCAGCTCCTTGATTCTTGCTTGGAGTTGCGCTACCTTCTCGCCTTGGTTCATCCGGAGGTTCGTTAACTGGTTCCGGAGGATATCGCGCTTCGCTAGCTTCGCTTCGGAAGTACCTTCGTGAAGCTCCAGGAATTTTTCCCAGAGATCTTTCGCGGAGTCGTAGCTTCCGATCCGATTTACCTCTTGCGGCGGTAGAACGATGAGTAGGTGGAACTCAACCTTTCCGTTAGCGATGAAGTCTGCTTGCTCCTTTTTCGTCCAGGTATTTTCCTCCTTATCTTTCAGAACTGCATAGCCATATTTCATTATCAAAATAATGTCAAATTCGGTTTTAAAAAATACCTCCATTTTGCGCTTCCATGTGGCGAAGTCTCCGTTGAACTTCGGGGGATGGATGTTCGCTCCGGCCATCGTCTTGATCGTGTGCTTTAGTTGGCAGTTAGTCCTTCTGAGGCGATCAGGCTCTGATACCACTTGTTGGTGCAGCGGAGGCCGGCAAGAGGGGGGGTGAATTGCTGTAAACAAAAATGAAACTACCCTCCTCGGATTTCAACTCAGAATAAATGCAGTAGTAAAATAATAAAGACAGAAAATAAAAGCAGAAACAGAAGTTTAACCTGGTTACAACCAAGAGGGTTGTTAATCCAGGGCGGTGAAAAGCGCACTAAGAAAATTCTCCTTCTCTGAAGGCGGAGAAGCCTTTTACACTATAATTGCTCAGAACTACTGCTAGGAATTGCTTACAGATTGATTGCTTGTGTTGTTGTTGAATTTCTAGCTCCATGGGCCTTTTTATAGCTCCTGAAAAGTCTATCCCGAGGGTCCAAGGCGCCTCCAACAAGGTTCAAGGCGCCTCCAGCTCGGTTAGCGGATAAAACTTTATCCGCACGCAAATGGTCAAAACTGACCTGTTGAGGGCGCCTTCAACAGGGTTGAAGGCGCCTTCAACAGGGTTGAAGGCGCCTTCAAGGGTGCCTTCCAGGGCGCCTTCAAGGGTGCCTCCAATCCTGCTGGAGGCGCCTCCAAGCTGGCAGCACAGATTCCAGCTTGGTTTTTCCAGCTTCCGACGCTCCGTTCTTTTGGGTGATTTCGGCCAACCGGAATAGGGCTCACCCGAACCCAATTCCCGGCCTTCTCCTCGAGCAGCCTTCCGTCCCGACTTAACATCCCTCGAACGCCGCGCACGCTCTTCACGCCCATCGGAGTACTCTTCCGCAGCTCTCTCGTCCTTCGGACGCACCGAGCCCGTCGACTCCCTTCCCGTGCCATCCTTCTCGCTAGCTGCGTCTTCCGCTCGACTTCCTGTGCTCCTAAGCTCCTGCACACTCAGACACAGGGATCAAACATAGCAGGACCTAACCAACTTGGTTGATCACATCAAAACTACCACGGGGTCAAACACTATAAAGTAGCACTTGTCGGATTTGGGTCCTAATTTATCTGTGACTTGACGTCTAACGTAAGCCTCACAACCCCAAATCCTCATGAAAGACACCTGGGCATCTCTCCCAGTCCATATCCTATATGGTGTCTTTATCACGGCCTTAGATGAAACTCGGTTGAGTATAAAAGCTGCCGTGTCTAGAGCATAGCCCCAAAGGAATGTCTGAAGATCTGTGTGACTCATCATAGACCGTACCATATCTAATAAGGTACGATTCCTCCTTTCAAATACACCATTCCACTGTGGTGTTCCAGGAGGATTGAGTTGGGATAGGATCTCACACTCAGCTAGATAGTCACGAAACTCTTGCCTAAGGTATTCTCCACCTCAATCTGATCGAAGTATCTTAATACTCTTGCCAAGCTGGTTCTGTACCTCATTCTTGAATTCTTTGAACTTTTCAAAGGATTCTGACTTATGTGTCATCAAGTACACATAACCATATCTACTGAAGTCATCAGTAAATGTGATGAAGTACCTATAACCGCCTCTGGCAGCGACATTGAAAGGGCCACATACATCACTATGTATGAGTCCTAACAAATCAGTCGCTCTTTCGCTGTGCCCGCTAAAGGGAGTCTTGGTCATCTTGCCTAGTAGGCATGACTCGCACGTCTCATAAGATTCAAAATCAAATGAGTCCAGCAAACCATCCTTATGGAGATGGGATAAGCGCTTGTCATTTATATGACCTAAGAGACAGTGCCAGAGATAGGTTTGATTCAGGTTTTTTGACTTGAACCTCTTGGTATTTATGTTATAGATAGGGCTTTCAAGATCTAGAATGTAGAGTCCGTTCATCAGAGGTGCACTACAATAGAACATATCTTTTAAATAAATAGAACAACATTTGTCCTTTATAATAAAAGAGAAACCTTTCTTGTCCAAACAAGAAACTGAAATTATGTTCTCAGTTAATGCATGCACATAACAACATTCATCTAATTCTAATACAAGCCCAGAGGGCAGAGATAGATGATAAGTCCCTACAGCAACAGCAGCAACCCGTGCTCCATTGCCTACGCGTAGGTCCACCTCGCCCTTCGCCAATGCCCTGCTATTTCTCAGCGGTTGTACATTAGTACAAATGTGCGAAGCACATCTGGTATCTAATACCCACGATGAAGAAATAGAGAGGTTGACTTCTATAACATGTTTACCTGAAGTAGAAATCTTATTTCTCTTCTTCTTAAGATCTTCCAGGTATTCTTTGGAGTTCCTCTTCCAATGCCTTGCTTGTCCTTGATATAGGTGACAAAGATGTTCAACCATATCATAAGCACTCATCAACTCATGTTGCTTCTGAAGCTCAGAGTTCATGGTCGCGAGCATAAGACAGGACACATCTAATGCGTCATCTTGATGTTTCTTATAAGCATCTTTGTCAGCTCGCGTGGCAGTGGTAGGAGGTGTCTCCGGAATGGGCTGCTCCAGAATGTACAGTTTACGTTCCTGAGTGAGAACTATTCTCAGATTCCTGTACCAGTCCAGGAAATTTGCTCCGTTGAGCTTGTCCTTCTTAAGGACAGAACGCAGAGAGAAGATGTTCGTGTTTGACGTCATGATAATTCTACAATAAAAAATGCAGAAAATAAATATCATATTCTTTTAAATCATTTAATTAGGCCTTCAACTAAATGATGCTCCCACTAAATTCTATAATTCATGTGGGACAAGATCCACATCATACTAACCCTTGAGTTAGCTTTGGCTAATACACCCAAGATTTAGTATGATCGGTAGGTAACGATTACCAATTACAGCTCTATGCAACTCTTGTTTATAGGATCATTATCCGCAGTTATATTAAAACTTGAGTTAGCTTTGGCTAATACGCCCAAGAATTAATATAAATGTGATTTATGTCCTATCTTTCCAACCGTTGGAAGAATGCCTATAGTTGTACTCGATCCCACTGAGTTAACTAGTTACTCAATCTAATTTAGTTGTACTCACCCATGCGTTGATAGGCGGGACCAAGATTGTCCCTCCGTACCCTACCAAGATAATATGTGTTGCTCTGCTTTGGCAGATTCAACAACACATGTGATCGAGGTAGTGATAGGTTTCACGACACGGTAGGCATTAGAGTTGACGTGATTTAGATCTAATCTAAACGTCGATGTTGTATCATATACTCGATATAGATCTAATCTAATCGATAGGGTGCATCTTGTACACGATGTAGATCTAATCTAATCGTAAGGGTGCATCTTGTGCACGATTTAGATCTAATCTTAATCGTTAGGCACTAATTAATTACTTAATTAAACATACATCACATACACAAGTAATTAACTAAATTTTGTGATTATGTCATGGCCCTACTACGATCTTCTCAAGCCAATGAGAAGATCGAATGGTCAACCTAAGGTCAACAATTTCTCAAGCTCCTTCCTTTGACCACCTAGTGTTGCTCGCGCCCTCCTCGTAACTCCGTCTCGAGTGGACCTTCCATCGCTTCAAAATTTACATTACAATTTTGAAACTCGAGTTACATTCGAGTCTAAATATAATTTACAACTAGAATATAAATAGGGAGGCACGACGCGCAGGCCGCGTATAAAATACAACACACACAAACACATGACGGCACGCATGCCGTATTATAAATTACAACACAAATCCAATCATATTGGGCCTTTTTGGACCATGACTATCACAAAAATAATATATAATTCAAAATTATATATTTTCATAATTTTCTGTAATTTTTCATAATTTTTACTATTTTTATAAGTAAAATTTTCCGCCGATCCCGTTTAGCGATTTTCGGGCGCAATCGCGGAACGAATCCCCCTGCGGGGCCAGGGGCAGCGCCCCTACCCGCGATCTAACCATCGCAAGGGTTCCTTTGTGATCCAAGAGCGCCTTAGCCCACTTTCCCAAAAAGTTTTGGGGTGAAACATTGCCGTTACGAAAAAATCTTCTCGGTAGTCGAAGCCTACAAGTGTCTAAACACTTGTGCTTCGCTTCTACGAGAAAAATACCCTTTAAAACTATAAAAATCATGAAATTACAGAAATTCATAGAATATTTATTTTTCATAAAAACCAAAATAAACTCATACACGCCTTCGCACGTGGCTTTGATACCACTGTTGGATTTTTCGGGCCGCGAAAACCGCTTTTTCGCGTCGCGGAAACCCCGAAACTCCCTAGCCAACGGATCCGTGCGAAGATTATAGAACAAAAATTTTACATGTACGAGTTTACTAACTAGATCTACACTTAGATCTACATGTTTAGAAGGTTACCCTTGTTGCGTGCCGTTTTGCGAATCCCGCTCGTCCAAGGTGCGCCGGATCTCGAGTGTGTTCAAACGCACACACCTCTAGTAGTATCCACACGAACAAGAAGTGTTCTCTAACACTCAAGGATGGAGAAGAGAACACCACAAGTGTGCTAGCACTTCTTGATGCTCTCGGATAGGATTGGAAGATGAAGAAAGGAAAAGAAGAGAACACACTCCTCTAAAAACTCTATGTGACTTTCACTAATCTTTCTTCTTGGATTAGATTCACTCACCTTTCTTCTTCCTTGCTTGAAACCCACGGAAACAGTAGCAAAGGAGGAGGAAGAACCCAAGGAAGAAGATGCAACAATAAACACACATCAATACCACAAAACAAAACCTCTCCACAAGCATTAGTGTGGCCGGCCACATCTTGTAACCCCCTCATTTAATGTGGCCGGCCACATTAAGTGAATGGGATGTGTAACTTCCATGAGGTGGCACACCATAATAAGGTGGAGATGATGTGGCAAGATTAATCATGCCATGTAGGATGAGTCAACTTTCATGATGTGGCAATACATCAAGTCAAACTTGATGTTTCAACTTCCATTTGGTCAAGTCAAAATTGACCAATTTTCTTCCTTATTGAGTTAAATCCAACCTTTGATTCAAGTCAATTTTTAATTTAATGAATCTCAATTCATTAATATAAATTGACTCAATGAATCAAATTTAAATTAGACTCATTCAACAATTTAATCTAATTAAGTCTAACTCAATAAGTCTAATTTGAATTAATCTGAATCCAATCTTTGGTGCATCATATGAACCTAATCCAATTGGTTCATCATATGAACCTAATCTCCATCCACTTGTTCTTTGTGTATAACACAATAGGTTCTTGTAACGTTGACAATGTTTCTAAACTCCTTTAGAAACATAAGCAATGAGCGGCATCTAGCAATACATCATTGCTACCCAAGTTACAAGAATGTTGAGATCCAACATCACCTTGTGACTACTAATTGTGACTCCTCACAATATATGACAAGTGTCCTCTATCCTAGACATCTAGATTGATCAATGTGAGGCATAGACCGTGTCATCCTCTGATCAATCTAAATCTTGAACTCCAAGTAGACTCACTCGATCAAATGAGCTCAATATCTCATATTGACTCATTTGGGCATGGCCATGCACTTCGTGGTCTCACTCTATCAAGAATATCGATATCGCTCCCATCATATAGGAGGGATAGATCTCATCTACATCACCCACATCTCTCCGCATAATTTGTTACATACCCAGTAATCGCCTTTATAGTCCACCCAGTTACGGGTGACGTTTGACGAAACCAAAGTACATAACTCCTTATGTAGGGAACCATGGTGACTTCAGGTCTAAGAACTAGTAGTCATACTAATAGCCATATGAGAAAGTATATGACACTCATATAACGATCCATGATACTTTCTCATGGCGGGTCATTCAGTATACATTCTCTAATGCATACCCATGTGTGAACTTGATATCTCTATATCCATGACTTGTGAGATCAAGTCATCGAGTTGACCTACATGCTAGTCTTATGGCATTAACATTGTCCCTGAATGTTAATACTCGACTAGGAATGATTAAGAGTAGTGTTCCCTATATCATCTCACTATCGATTCAACCAATCGATTGATATAGATTAGAACCTTCTACTCAAGGACGTTATTATACTTAGTTTATTTGGCACCAATACAAGTAAGTATAATAACCAAAAACCAAATGCCTTTATTTATATAGAATATGATATAACAAGTCCATAATACAATCATCAAATGATTGGCTCTAGGGCTCTAGCTAACACTTGGGCCCCGATGATGGTGGATCGGGGCAACGACAAGTTGAGGTGAGGAAGAGAGTCGACGATGAGAGTATTGGGAGAGAAGTGGGCCCCGACGACGGTGGATCGGGGCGACGACAAGTTCAGGTGAGGAAGAGAGTCAACGAAGAGAATATTGGGAGAGAAGTATATTCGGGTGATTATATATACCTAGGTTTTAATAATTAAACCCTAGGTTAATTTTTTCAATCAACTCCCTCTAAATGGATATACTAAATAGATTTTTCGCTAAGCCTAATTGATTCATCCCCTTAAAATGTGTCATACGAGTTTTTTCTCAATCAACTCCATTTAAATCATGAAAAATCTCTAAACATTCTCAAAAAATCTAATAAGGTTATTTCTCCAATAAAACTTATTATTTAATTATTATTTATTACCATATCTCACATAGAGAATATTTTGTAGGTAGGCTGTACACTAGAAGCTTCCTCCCTACCATGCATAGAAATTACGGGTCAATTTTGGGAAAGGTATCAGAGCATCTTTATTGTCTGTCTTTTTTTGGAAATACTTTGAGATTTGTACATAAACAGTGATACTATAAAAAAAAAGAGTCTTCATTTACAAGTACAGATATGCTCACAAGACCCGATACCACCAATCATTATTCACTAATCATTCATTTTTACTCTACTCGATCATTGATTTGAGCATCGGAGGGCTAATGCAGAGACCCCTTCTTTGGCTAGGCAACTAATACTCTTTTTGAAATACAGGACCATTTTGGAGGCATCTTGGGATGGTGTGGAATCTTCATTTGGTCAACATTAGAGCCACTATTCCCAGCCAACCATCTTCTCCATTTTTGCATAGGATCATATTTGGTGCTTTTTGTGGAAACTTCACCTGCATTCAAAATGTTAAGATGGATGAGACTGGATAACTCACCACCGTGACCTTATCGGAAGAGGATTTAGAGATGTTGATAGCTGCTCAAGTGGCAAGAATGTTGTAACAACAACAAGCAACAGTTGAGAGCCACTTGCCGAACATCCTGCTATATCTGCGACTGGCCAGTATGCTAAGCGTAGGACTCGAGTGGAAGGCCCGACTGTTGTGTTTTTTGGGCCGCGAAAACCGCGTTTTCGCGTCGCGGAAACCCCGAATCACCCATGCCACTGGATCTCGTGTGAAGAATAGATTACAAAATAATTTCTTGTATGAGTTTCTACTTAGATCTACTCCTAGATCTACATGAAGAAAAGGGTTATACCTTTGAAGCGTGCCTTTCGCGTATCCCGCTCGTCCAAAATGCCAGATCTCGAGAGTATCAAGATAGATACTCCTCTAGAAGTATCCACACGGACACGTAGGTGGAGAAAAACACACAAAGAGGTGTGCTAGCACCTATGTGTGGTTCGGCCAAGTTGAGGAGAGGGAGAGGGAGAGCTAGAGGAAGAAGAAGGAATAATGAGGCTTGAATGAAAAAATCAAAATTCTCTTCCACACTAAAGTGGCCGGCCACATTAGAATGTGTAACCCCCATTCTCATTAAATGTAGCCATTAAAGAGAATGACTTTGTAACCCCCATGAGGTGGAACACTTTGATGATGTGGAGCATCATCATTGGTCCACATCTTGCCATCTCACTAATGATGTGGCAATTAGTCAAGTCAAACTTGACTCTTCCTCTTCCTCTCAAGTCAAGTCAAACTTAACCAAATCTCTTCCATGGTTGATCTAATCTAACCATTTGATTCAAGCCAACTTAATATAATGAATCTAATTCATTAAATTAAGTTGATTTAATGAGTCATAATCTAAATTAGATTCATTGAATACTTGAATCAACTTGAGTCCAACTCAATTAGCCCAATTTGGATTACTCTTAATCCAATTTGATTCATCAAATGAATCTAATCCTCTTGGTTCATCATATGAACCTAATCTCCATCTAATTGTCCTTAGTGTGTGACCCTATAGGTTCTTGTAACGTTGGCAATGTCCTTAAACTCATTTAGGAGCATAAGTAATGAGCGGTATTGATATGGGTTAGGTTTTATGGGTCTTCAGATGAGGAAAGAAAAGGAAGAAAGAGTCAAAGGAGGTAGGCCAATAACGGCCGAAACATACTTTCAGAACAAAGGTAGGCCAATATCGGTCGATACATGCTTGCCGTATGAAGGTAAGCCAATATTGGTCGGGACATACCTCCAGAACAAAGATAGACCAATATCGGCCGATACATGCCTGCCGAACGAAGGTAGGCCAATATCGGTCGATACATGCCTACCGTATGAAGGTAGGCCAATAACGACCGAGACATACTTTCGGAACAAAGGTAGGCCAATATCGGTCGATACATGCCTGCCGAACGAAGGTAGGCCAATATTGGTCGATACATGCCTGCCGTATGAAGGTAAGCCAATAACGACCGAGACATACTCCAGAGCAAAGATAGACCAATATCGGCCGATACATGCCTGCCGAACGAAGGTAGGCCAATATTGGTCGATACATGCCAGCCGTTTGAAGGTAAGCCAATAACGACCGAGACATACTCCAGAGCAAAGATAGGCCAATATCGGTCAAGAGGGTTCTTTCGAGCAAAAAACCCACACAGTTCCTTCAATGAATACCTTAGAAACATGTTGAATAAAATATTATTTTTTGACACAACAAAGATACAAATAGAAGTCACATGAAGAAGGTACATCTAGGGTACAAAAAAGATTCCTTAAAAATTATCTTCCGCAAGTGCGCAGCTGACGTCATCTCATAACGAACTCTAACAAACCGGGGTCCACTTCATGGCTACGGAGGTTACATGAAGTGGTATAAAAGGGGGAATCCTCTCCGTTGGATAGGTAAGTTCACATCATCGTGTACTTTCACAACCCTAATTTTCTGACTACTGTTCATCTTCTTTCTTCTTCTTTCTTCACATCAAGAGAGATCACTAACTTGAGCATCGGAGGGCCTAGCCAGGGATTCCCACCCCGGTCTTAGGTCACTGACAATAGTGTTGGTTGGTCTCTTGTGTGCAGGGGCTTCAAAGCTTGGGAGTTTGGTTTCTCTCCCCTTTTGGATTACGATCTCTTCCGGCTTATCAGATCACTTCCGGTGATCCTGGTTTTCTTTCGATCCGCTTTGGGTTTCTCGGATCGAGGTTCTATCAGAATTGTTCTTCATCAGTACGGTGGGTTTCCTTCTTCCGGATCTCCTTCGCGGTCAGCTTCTCAGACATGATCAAATTTGGCACCGTCTGTGGGAACTTCACCTGAATTTGAGACTACGTGATGGAAGAAGCTGGGAAGTCGAACCTGCTTACTATCAGCCGCGAGGATTTGGATCTCCTCATTAATGCTCATGTTTAGAAAGCCCTACAACAACAACAACAACAACAACTGCAAGCTCATACTGGGGCCACTCTGCCGGCGGCTCATCATCCGGCGATATCAACTACTGAGCATCAGAAAGGAAAGGAGATAGAAGAAGAAGAACATTTGTATTTTCCTCCAGCTACTGTTTCTCCAACCAGGCGTCCACGAGCCTTCCTTCGCACTCCCTTAGATCCAGGGGGTAAGAAGCCTGTGTTCCAAGAGTCCTCTGGCGAGGTACCGGACAAAGAAAAGCGTAAGATCAAGATGATAACTAGTGATAGTTCACCAGAGAAGGTCATCTCCCCATTCTCACAAAGTGTATTAGATGACCCACTCCCTAAACGATATCAAAATCTTCAAATTGGAGAATATACCGGGACTACGGATCGAGAAGATCACTTGTTGAAATTTGAGAATGTAGCCTTGTTGCAACAATTCTCCGACGGAGTGAAGTGTCGGATGTTTCTCACTACTCTGGGGGGAGCAACACAACGCTGGTTCAAAAGGTTACCTGAGAAGTCTATCCGAAAATTCAAGGATTTCAAGAAAGTCTTTCTACATCATTTCTCCAGCAACAAAAGGTATCATAAGACCCCATGGAGTCTATTTTCAATTAAGCAAACGTCTAAAGAATCCATCCGGACATATATCAAAAGGTTCAATCAGGTAGCTATAGATGTACCTAATGCTACTACTGAAATATTAGTAAGTGCTTTCTCTCAGGGTTTAAATGATAATGATTTCTTTAAAGATTTGGTAAGAAATCCTCCTGTTAATTTTGATTCCTTAATTGAACGGGCTACTGAGTTCATCAATGTAGAAGAAGCCCAAGCTGCTCGTAGGAAAGAAGGTGTTCCCTCTTCCCCTACTCATACTAAGGAGAAGGCTCCGACCCCCGTGCCCCCACCAAGAGGGCCTAGAATGACTCATCCACCTCATCGACAACCGGATTATCGTCCGCAAGTTGTACAACATGTAGAGGTGCAGCCAGAGGCACTAAGAAGATGGTGCACTTATCATTAAACTAGCAGTCATCATACCGACGACTGTTTTGTTTTGAGGAATAGACGAGTTAATAAAGAGCGATATCAGAGGCAGAACTATTACCGGCAGCAGTACCCCAGGCAGCAGAGTCCGCCCAAACCGGAGTATCGACCAGCCAAGTATCAGAAAAAGCACCTTCAGAAATCACAATGACCCGTCAGGAAGAGAATAGAAACAATGCAGCTCGGGGCAATATTAACATGATTACGGGCGGACCCACTGATGGGGATTCTAACAGAGCCAGGAAAGCACATGCCCGAAGATTGGAGATTCATGCAGTAGGGTGCAGCATGGAAAGAGCGACCGGTCCTGAAATAAGCTTCGGGCCCAAAGATCTGGAGGGGGTAGAGATACCTCATGACGACGCATTGATCATCAAAGCTGTGATAGCTAACTACGCCATCGCTCGTACCTTCATATACACGGGCAGCTCTGTCAACATTATATTCAAGAAGGCTTTTGATCAGCTGCAAATTGATCCAAGCGAGCTTCAACTGATTGCTACTCCTCTGTATGGATTCACAGGCAATGAGGTACAACCTTTAGGTCAAATGAAGTTGGCCATTTCTCTAGGGGAGGAACCTTTGATGAGAACCAGGAGATCTTATTTTATGGTGGTAGATGCTCCATCTTCTTATAATGTGATATTGGGTCGGCCTGCCCTGAATGAGTTCAGGGCGGTCGTTTCTACTTTCTGTCAGAAGATTAAGTTTCCTGTGGAGGATCAGGTCGGAGAAGTACGGGGCGATCAAAAGACAGCCCGGAAATGTTATGTAGAAATCATTCGGACTGAGGCTAACACCGCCCGGAAGATTCAAAGAATGGAAGTTAATGCCATTCGGGAAAAGCAACCCGTCCTGGTTTATGAAGAAAAGGAAGAAGTTCAGATCCAGACCGAGCGGCCAGAAGCTACCACCTATGTTGCAGCCGACCTTGATCCTGATCTTAAAGCTGAGTTGGTGCAATGTTTGAAGAAGAATAATGATGTGTTTGCCTGGACTCCCAAAGAAGTTTCGGGCATTTCTCCTGCTGTCATGGAACATTCCTTGCATGTCTTCCCGGATGCCCACCTAGTCATGCAAAGAAAGAGGAGTTTTAGTGCGGAACAGAATCAGATTATCAAGGAAGAAATACCCAAGCTTATGGAGGCCGGATACATCAGGGAAGTTCAATTCCCAAGCTGGGTGGCCAATGTGGTATTAGTCTCTAAACCCGGGAATAAATGGCGAGTGTGCATTGACTTTCGGGATCTCAACAAAGCTTGCCCAAAGGACTATTATCCACTACCCAGAATCGATCAGCTGGTTGACTCCACTGCCGAATGCGAATATATCTCTATGTTGGATGCGTATTAAGGTTATCATCAAGTCCCCTTGGCCAAAGAAGATCAAGAAAAGGTTAGTTTTATAACATCTGAAGGCACTTATTGTTATAATGTTATGCTCTTTGGACTAAAAAATGCAGGAGCAACCTATCAGAGGCTTATGAATAAGGTCTTTCAGAAGCAGATTGGTAGGAATATGGAAGTATATGTTGATGATATCTTAATTAAGTCTCTTCAAGCTACTGATCTGTGCAGGGATGTGGAAGAAACTTGCAAGACATTAAGACAGTATGGGCTCAAGTTAAATCCAAACAAATGCTTGTTCGGCGTGAAAGGAGGAAAATTCTTGGGATATATGGTGTCCGAGAGGGGGATAGAAGCCAACCCGAGCAAAGTCAAGGCACTACAGAACATGGAGCCACCTCACAACATGAGGGAAGCTCAAAGATTGACAGGCCGAATCACAGCCTTGTCTAGATTTATTTCTAGATCAGCCGATCGTAGTTTCCATTTCTTTAAAATACTCAGAAAGGCTAATAAGTTTCAATGGAATGAAGAATGTGATAAGGCTTTCCAAGAATTGAAAGATTATTTGGCTACCCTCCCTGTATTGGCTAAACCTATAGCAGGAGAAACTCTGTGGGTGTATTTGTCGGCTAATGAAAATGCCGTGGGTTATGTATTAGTCAGGCAGGAAGGAAAATAGCAACAACCTGTATATTTTTCTAGTCATTTATTAAAGGGAGCCGAGTGTAGATACACTACACTAGAAATATTAGCTTATGCTCTAATATTGACTGCTCGGGGGTTGCGCCCATATTTCTTAGCACATGAGATTATTGTCTTAACCAAGCACTCTTGGACGGGTATTACTCAACCCCGAGGCATCGGGACGCTTAATTAAATGGACAACCGAGCTTGGGGAATATGACATTCAATATCAACCCCGCTCAGCCATCAAGGCACAAGCTCTAGCAGATTTCATCATAGAGGTTCAAGGCCCAGAAGAAGAAGATACCTGGAAGGTTTATGTGGATGGCTCTGCAACTAGACAGGGCAGTGGAATTGGTATTCTCCTTATATCCCCGAAAGAAGATAGACTTCAAATTTCCATCAGGTTGAACTATAGAGCTACCAACAATGAGGCAGAATATAAAGCTTTAATAGCTGGCTTACAAGCTGCTCGGCATGTAGGGGCAGCTCGAGTCCTTATATATTCTGATTCTCAGCTAGCAGCTCAACAATTATCAGGTAATTTTGAAATCAATAATGACAGGCTTAAGTTATATGCTGAAGCATTCGATAAGTTGAAGTCTCAATTCCAAGACGTAAACATACAAAAAATTCCTCGATCTGAGAATCAGGTGGCAGATGAATTAGCTAAATTAGCCTCTGCTGTAGTGCCATGGAGTCTTGATCGACCAGTGGAACAGACTCTGTTAATTTCCTGTATTGAGAGACAAACCGATATAGAAATTCAGGGTGATTGGAGAACTCAAATCATATTATATTTACAGCAAGGTCTTCTTCCGAAAGATACAGAACAAGCCAGGGTATTCAAGAAACGAGCTGCTCAATATACTATGGTGGGGGAGCAATTATATAAAAGGGCTTTTTCCAGACCCTTGCTCAAGTGTGTGGGCACAGAAGATACACAATTTATTTTATAGGAGGTGCATCAAGGTTCTTGTGGTAGTCATATAGGAGGAAGATCTTTGGCTCGTAAAATCCTCTTAGCGGGATATTTCTGGCCTACTCTACATGAAGATGCCGCTAAACCGGTAAGAACTTGTATTTCTTGTCAAAAGCATCAGAATATATTACATCACCCTACCCAGTTATTGAGAACCTCTATAGTCTCGTGTCCCTTTGATCAGTGGGGTATGGACATAGTGGGTCCATTTCCTATGGCTGCTGCACAGAGGAAGTTCTTGTTGGTGGCTGTGGATTATTTCTCTAAATGGGTGGAGGCAGAACCACTTGCTAGGATTACAGAAGACGCGGTCATTAAATTCTTATGGAAAAATATAATCTGCAGGTTTGACATTCCTCATAAGTTGGTCTCTGATAATGGAAGGCAGTTTCAAGGCGATAGAATCCTAGACTGGTGTCAAAGTTATGGGATTACCCAGGCCTTCACCTCTGTAGCTTACCCGCAGAGCAATGGTCAAGCAGAAGTAACTAATAGGGAGATTATTAGAGGACTGAAAACTAAGCTAGATCATGTCGGAGGTAGCTGGGTAGACGAGTTACCCAATGTTCTCTGGGCATATCGTACTACACCTCGTGAAGCTACAGGAATCACTCCTTTCCACTTAGTTTATGGAGGAGAAGCAGTAATCCCCATTGAGGTAGGAGTAGAGTCTGACAGAAGACAATTGTATGATGAGGATAATAGAGATCGACGACTTATGGAGCTGGACCTGATCGAGGAAATAAGAGATAAAGCTGCTACTCGTCTTATATCTTATCGACAGCGGATGAGACAAAATTATAACAAAAGAGTCATCCCCAGATTCTTCCAAGTAGGGGATTTGGTTTGGAAACGAGTTAAGCCTGTGGGAGATGTTAGTAAGTTGGCACCACAATGGGGAGGGCCTTATAAAATGATAGAAAAGCTCGCGTCAGGCTCATACTATCTCCAAGATGCCGAAGGAAGAATATTGGAACGCCCTTGGAGCGCTAATCATTTGCAACCCTATCGAGCCTGATTTGATCCTACTACTTTAAATATGTTCACAGTGGCGAATTGAGATACTTACAGTTTATGTACTTTGTTTCTTTTGATGAAAGCCAAGCAAGATAAATATTGACACAGGAAATAAATGTGGTTCATACAAATTGATAAGCATCAGGAGAAGCCTCCTTTCTATTTTTCAAGCAGTAAAATAAGGGGAAATCTTAAAGGCCTATTCAGCTCCCCTCAAGGAATTACAAGCCAACATGAGGTTAGCCCAAATATTATACTTTCGTATAAACCAAAGTCGATCGGAAAAATTCTATGAAGTAACCCGGACGGGACTTCATAGGAGAAACCGGAGACTATAAACCAGTATAAACCAAAGTCGATCGGGAAATTCTATGAAGTAACCCGGACGGGCCTTCATAGGAAGAACCGGAGACTCTAAACTATTCCAGAGAAAAAGTCGATCGGAAAAATTCTATGAAGTAACCCAGACGGGACTTCATAGGAGAAACCGGAGACTATAAACCAGTATAAACCAAAGTCGATCGGGAAATTCTATGAAGTAACCCGGACGGGCCTTCATAGGAAGAACCGGAGACTCTAAACTATTTCAGAGCAAAGTCGATCGGGAAATTCTATGAAGTAATTCAGTCGGGTCTTCATAGGAGGAACCGGAGACTCTAAACTATTTCAGAGCAAAGTCGATCGGGAACACTCTATGAAGTAACCCGGACGGAACTTCATAGGAGAAACCGGAGACTATAAACCAGTATAAACCAAAGTCGATCGGGAAATTCTATGAAGTAACCCGGACGGGCCTTCATAGGAAGAATCGGAGACTCTAAACTATTCCAGAGAAAAAGTCGATCGGGAACATTCTATGAAGTAACCCGAACGGAACTTCATAGGAGAAACCGGAGACTATAAACCAGTATAAACCAAAGTCGATTGGGAAATTCTATGAAGTAACCTGGACGGGCCTTCATAGGAAGAACCAGAGACTCTAAACTATTCCAGTGAAAAAGTCGATCGGGAAATTCTATGAAGTAATTCGGTCGGGTCTTCATAGGAGGAACCGGAGACTCTAAACTATTTCAGAGCAAAGTCGATCAGGAAATTCTATGAAGTAATTCGGTCGGGTCTTCATAGGAGGAACCGGAGACTCTAAACTATTTCAGAGCAAAGTCGATTGGGAACACTCTATGAAGTAACCCGGACGGAACTTCATAGGAGAAACCGGAGACTATAAACCAGTATAAACCAAAGTCGATCGGGAAATTCTATGAAGTAACCCGGATGTGTCTTCATAGGAAGAACCGGAGACTCTAAACTATTCCGGAGAAAAAGTCGATCGGGAACATTCTATGAAGTAACCCGGACGGAACTTCATAGGAGAAACCGGAGACTATAAACTAGTATAAACCAAAGTCAATCGGGAAATTCTATGAAGTAACCCGGACGGACCTTCATAGGAAGAACCGGAGACTCTAGACTATTCCAGAGAAAAAGTCGATCGGGAAATTCTATGAAGTAATTCGGTCGGGTCTTCATAGGAGGAACCAGAGACTCTAAACTATTTCAGAGCAAAGTCGATCGGGAAATTCTATGAAGAAATTCGGTCGGGTCTTCATAGGAGGAACCGGAGACTATAAACCAGAGCCGATCAGGAAATTCTATGAAATACATCAGGCAGGTTTTCACAGAAGAAATCAGAGATTTCAAACTAGCGCAAGGCATAATTAATCAGGGAATCTCTTGGCTTCGAAGCCTAATTAAGCAGGAATTGAGAAGGGATTCTATACGGGAGCCCAGATATATGAAAGTCTTTATTCAAAATCCGGCTGGAATATTATACTCAGCCTGAAGATCAATAATTTTATACAAATCCGTATCCTGTCTCAACTAAGATCATTCATCCTCGGGGAGATACAAAGCATACCGGATGTTACTTAAGGAAGAATCCATCAAGACAAGGCTTAACTCTGAAAGATGAACAAGGGATTTTTTAATAAAGTTTATATTTAGCAATCAAAAGCATTTCAGGAAGGGGTATTCTCAAGCTAGCATAAAGGAGAAGCAAGTAAGTATTAAAGTTTTCTTACACCTTGCAAGTACTTAATTACTTAGTATCAACTGCACTTTTTCCCCACTGTCAGTTCTTACTTTACACGTTTTTATGAATAATTTCTTTAAACATTTGGAAAAGGGCCTTTCAAATCTGAGGGTAGTTCTTCATTAAGCCTGCGGCGACTTATGAAAGAAAGGGGAGGTTCCCTGGGTAGATATCCACCCTCTCGTAGCTGTTGAATAACTCCCGATACGGAATGATTTAGAGCACCCACTATCCTGCGAACAAATTCCTGGGCAAAGGCTGAAGATTTTAAGTAAGCCTGCCGCCACTCTTCCCACCGACTCTTTTCCTGCTCCTTATAGCTCTGGAAGTCAGCTTGCAGTTTTGTGTGTTGTTCTCTTAAAATATCCTTCTCCGATTTCAGCTGTTCCAATTCCTTTTGGAGCAGTGATAACTCGTGATCTTGAGCTTTCCTCTGCTCTTGTTCCTGTAGAATAGCGAAATCATGAGAAGCCAAGTCTTGAGCTTGGTCAGAAAGACAGGCATTATGAAGCTTCTCTACTTTCTCTAAAATAAGACTTTTCTGAGAAGCATCTAAAAGAGCTTTCTCTTTTAAAGCAATCTCTAGTCGAAGACCGGAATGCAGTCGATCCACCTGTAACTCTAAAGTTTTCCTAGCCAGCTCTTTATCTTTTAATAATTGCTGGCACTCTTCCAACTCTTGTTTTAGGATCCCCAACTGTTGATCCTGTAAGACCACCTTCTCTTGTAATTGAGTCAAGTCACTATTAAAAGAAGGAGACGCGACCCTCAATGTTTCCAGTTGAGTTTTTAACTTCTGGTTCTCCTGATCTTTAGTTACGAGCAACTGGTCAATTTGTAAACTTAAGGCAAGTAACTAAACAAAAAGGCAAGGTAATTAGGAATCAGTAGACAAAATTGATAGCATATAACTAGAAATGCTTACCTCTATTACCTGGCGACTATGACGATCAGCTCGATGAGGAAGACTAAGACCTCTTAGCTGCTCTTGACCTAGTGACCAAGATTCAGCTAATAAGCCCTGTAGTTGTAACGAGCCATAGCTAGACGGTTCAGAGGGTCGTCCCAATTGAGAAGGAAGAACCAGAGCTTGTCTAAACAAAGGTCGGGGAATGGAGGACACAGGAGGCAGAGAAGAAGAAGAAGACGCAATAGGAGGAAAAGCAGAAACAAGAGGAGCAGAAAAAGAAGTAGATGGAATCGATGGTAAGATAGGGGAGGGGGATTCAACAGCTGAAGGACTAATATTTGGAGAAGATCTTCGACAAGGCGTCCGTTTAGCTCGAGACCTAGAGGCCAAGGGGGGCAAGGCCAATGCCAAAGGAGCAGAAAATGCAGGAGGAATATCATCCTTCTCAGGGCCAGAAATCAGGGAAGCTGAAACAATAGAAGAAGAAGGGATAAGCAGGCCAGGTCTCATCATCCTAAGAGCAGGATTAGAGATAAGATGAGTGGGAGCTGTCGGGGCCTTACCTCTCTCAAGAGAGATGGGTGCTGGGACAAGAGGAGTTTGCACAAAAGTACCAAAGAAGTCGCTAAAAGGAGAAGTCTTAGTAAGATTTGGCTTCTGAACTAAGGTAACAAAAGGCTCTTCTTCTTCCTCTTTGACAAGTGAGGCAGCCTCTGCTCATCGTTCTTCCTCTGAAAGCAATCCCAGAGTAGAAGGATTAGGATCGGATCGGCGGGTATGTAACCATTCTTCCCCAAGGCTATTGATAAAAGACTTAGTTGTAGCAGAATTTTTATAGATGAAGGCTGGAAGAAGAGCATCAGCTGCAATATAGATATCAAACACCATTATCAAAAAGGATACGCTAATTAGTATAGGCAAGACAAAATAATTATACCTACCAAAGGAACTGTCCAAGGGAGTGTCAATGTGGCCTATCCCGAAAGGAAACATCAAACCCTCTTCGATCAGATGCGGCAAACTGAACTTTGCCCCTCGCAGTTTGGGTAGAGCAGACGCGACAGAGGGATCATTGAGGAGACCATGAGTGTCAGGAAGCGGGGGCAGGTCATGTATCCATTGAATAGGAAATGGAGGAGGAGAGGGAAGACGCATATACAAAATTTTTTTATACCATTCACCTTGAGGGGGAATGCGATTGAATAGAATGGCCTTGGGACGAGACTGAAACTTAAAAACACCAACATCTACCCGACGAGGGATGAAGAAGTGATGGAAAAGACGAGGAGACAGCGGGAAATCTAACAGTTTGGATACTCCAACGAAGCCTATTAGAATGGAAAAGGTTTGAGGGACGAACTGGTTGAGCGGGATAGCAAAATAACGGCTAACCTCACAAAAGAAAGGGTGAAGGGGAAATCTGAAACCTTGCAAGACTTGGTCCCTGAAGATGGAGATGCATCCTAAGGGAGGAAGGTGAGGACCCTCATGAGGAGCAGGACGGATAATGTAAGAGGGAAAATCATAAGTTGCCTGTAAGTCCACTTCTTCTGTATCTATGAGGTTGGAAGAACACGAGAGGAACCACACCGGAGAAGAAACCGCCATAAAGATAAGGGGTTAAAAGAAAAGGAATTGAGAAGTGAAAAGATGAACAGAAGGAAGCAGAAGAAGACTCCGTAAACCCTTGTCCCTCTTCTAGTCTTGTGCTAAAACCTCTAAACAGAAGAGACGAAAGGGAAAAGGAGAATAAAAGGTGCTCAGAATGTCAATCGTCATAAATAGGTAATAATATCAGAGAATAAAATCAAGGGAAAGAGATGAAGTCAAATAAACTTCCTCGGAAAAGGTGTAAAGTTTCCTTAGAAGTAATTTTTGAAGAGACTTCATAAAGACAAAGCCAAAATTAGTATTATAAACATAGGCTTAAAGCATGGGTGTAGTATAATATAAGTTGAGCATCGGATATTGATCAATAGATGAAACGGGGTTAAATCGAACCATCCTGATAAATCGACCGGGACAAAAAGTAACCCCGATCCGTTGACTAAAGACTCAGTATAAGCCATCGCATAGGATGTATAATGTTAATACCCATAAGACCTGACAAGGAGGTAAATCGGTCGATTAAGATAAATCGACCGATATCGGAAGTCCCATCGAAATATCGGGTGATACTTATATATCGGCCGGGTTATTGGAGAATTAGTCGTAGAGAAAGATTGAGCATGGATAAGCCAAGTGACATTTGGTACATTTACATGAAACCGATAAATTATCTAAAGATAAAGTAAGATTAGCAATCCAGAGATACCATTCAGAACCACATAAGTTTGTCGGAGGATCATGGCAAAGTCTCGATCCCCCTTCTTTACAATAACCGGAAATTAAGTTAAAGTTAGTTTTGGGTACAAATCAGGAGGCCTTTCTTCAATGAGTCTACGACGGTTCAGGAAATTGAGAGGAGGAACGCGCGCTAAGTAGCCCTCCTCTTCCAATTGTCGAATTGCTCCTTTGGCCCCTGCAGTAAAAGCAGACAAGATGGATCTCACAATCGGTCGGTTGAATTCATTAGACTCAATCATGGCAGTAGCTCGTTCTTTGTAACGAACATCTTCATGCTCCTTATAGACCACCAACGCCATCTGAGAGGTTTTCAATTCGTTTTCCCTAGCAGCAACCTCGGCTTTGGTCAAATCAAGGGAACTGTTTAGAGATGCCACCTCGTTTTCTTTCAATTGCAAGGCCTTCAACTTCTCACTCAACTCTGCTTCTTAATTATCTTTTAACTCGCCAAGTTTTAAGGTCAACTCTTGATTGAGGTCCGTAACCAATTTGAATTGGGCTTCAAGACTCTCAATTTGAGTTTCAAGTTGCTTCTTGGTGACAGCAGAAAATTCGGCAGAAGACAGTTCGGTAACTTGCTGTTGCAGCCTTTTGTTCTCCGATTTCAATTTTTCATTCTCAGTGTATAAGATGTGTAATAGTCGGGAGAAACCCATGTTCTCTAGCCACCGCTGGGAGTATATCCAAAACTGTGAGATAGTATTTCAGAAACAGAAAGCAGGAGTATATAATCATACCTTATTCTCTTTATGAGAAAAGCGGTCAATCGCTTCAGGGATGGAAAGCCCCTCGAAAAGGGGACGAACCTTATCCCAAGAATTAGCAAAAGAACCCCCCAGTAATATGGGGAGGACAGGAATGGTAGAAGAGCCAGCTGAGAAGGAAGAAGTAGGGATAGATGGTGGAGCAAAAACCAAGTAAGAAGAAGGCGAAGAGGGTAAAGATCCTGAAGTCGGAATAGACAAAGGAAAAGTAAAAGAAGCGTCACCAGAAGTACTAGTTTTAGGAAAAGGAGAGGTAGGAAAATTCAAGGAAGGATAAAGTTCTGCTAATGTGGGCTCATCAGAAAGAAGACCAGTTGACACAAAATCTTCTGAAGCTAGCTCATCGGCAGAAAGAATGAGCCTCCTTTTTGGAGGAGGAGCCCTGGTTAGCTTGCATCCCAGACGCTTGCCCGTAGAAATTTCAGTTATGGGTTTATCAGAGCTACCAGGGGATGTAAGCTCAATAAGAGGAATAGAGGCAGATGAGGAGACAACAACAGCTGCGGGAGACGGAATAGTGGAAGCTGGATCAGGGAGGATCTGCGCAGCAAGATCCCTAGAAGAACCTCCTGGAGCCTCATGAAGCCCCGACGAGCTAGGTACTTCGGCTAAAATAGTTGGCCCTTCACTTAAGGGGGAGGGGCCAGAGCAGCTAGGAATTCAGCCTCCTTAGCACGAAGTAGGTCCTCCTCCACGCGTAGTTCGTCATTGATCAAAGCATCATAGAAGTTCTCCACTGTATGAAAAGAAGAAACAGTTTAGGTAATTAAAAGCAGTAAAGAAGGGGCAAGATGTTACCTAAGGAAATGGGGGTATCAGGTTTGACGGGGTTTAAGCCAAATAGATACAGAAGTTCAATTTTCAACCATTTTGAAATAGAGAGCCGATGACCTAGTAGCTTCTCACAATAAACGGGAAAAGAGGGAAGCAGATGAAGTTCTCTAACATCGGGCAGAGGAGGTAAGAAGAATTTCCAAGCATGATACCAAGGGATGGGTCTGGGAAACTTTAGGAAGAAAAAACGGGATTTCCAGGCCTTGAGAGACAATGGCATATCACCAAAAAGAACCATTTTAGTTCGCGACTGGAACAAGAAAACACCAGGCTCAGAGAGTTTGGGGTAGGAAAACATGAAGAAATTCTGAGGAGTAGGAGGAATGTCTCGTAAACGGAAAAGCATGTAAGTGCCACATAGATAATGAAAAGCATTAGGTGCAAATTGTTGCAGGGGAATGTCGAAATATTGACTTATTTCAATCAAGAAAGAGGGGATAGGGAACCTTAAACCCCCTATCAACTGATCCCTGGAAAAAGTCATGTAGTTATCAGGAGGATGATGAGGTCGATCATTCGGTGTTGGGATTATGATTCTATATTCCTTAGGAATTTCATATTGACGACGGATGGATAATCTAGCATTCTTATCAAAGATAGAAGACATATGGACATACCAAGGAGCAATTGCTTCCTCAGCCATGGACAAAGGTATAAGCTAGGGAAACAATAGATTACTTACTGGGGGAAATAAAGAGGAACGTCAAGAAGTAGCAGATACGAAGTTTTTTCGGTTGCAGACGACAACAAGAGAATGGTGCCAGAGGAGAAATGAGGTTGAGAAGAAGACGAAGGGTTTAGGGTTCGAGAAATATACCACTATAGACAAAATAAAATGCTTTCTAGTCCAACGGATGCTAAGGATCAGGGGAAAAGAGCGAGTGGTTCGCGCGACGTGGCGACCGGAAAAGGTAAGTGTCAGGTCATTTACATCGGATGTGACAGACCAGATCGCAAGGGGGTTGGTAGTGCCTCGAACATTCTCTCACCCGATGGAAAGCCAATCACTAATTAGAAAGTTTCGAAAGAAGACGTGAACGACTGGGCATAATAAACTGGAAAAGACAACTTTTTGACCATACCCGAGCTAAAGACAAAAATATTTTAAGAGTAAAAGTTTAGAGGAGTGACAAATTTTACTCTGTCCTTGTAGAATATGACTTAGTATTTATTGGAAATATTTTTTATATTAACAAGGGCAATTGTGGTTATATTAGATAAGTATGATATTGACGTCAGTCAATAAGATAACACCAGTTGATATAACATTGGTTATAATATCAAACTATAAGATAACCTCAGATAGGATAAATGATACATAGGATACATGAAGAAATGATGAACACAACACCACATTGTAAATAATATGGGGATTCAGTAAAAGCCTTTGATTAGATACAAAAATTTATCTTTACACTTAGAATCTGATCAAATACGTAGCGTCACATTTCCTCAGGAACAGCAAACCTCAAATAGAAAACAAATATTACAAGCATAAACTCTTATAACACTCAGAAAATTTCAATCACCACTGGATTCAAACTTACCATGGAGCGGAGATGGAAATAGCCCACTTCGTACGAACTTGCCAAGGCACATAAGAGGCAATATTTTGCTCTGGACGAAGAAAGCAACAAAAAACAAAAAAGCTCAAGGGCAACGAGACAGGGGAACATTGATTCATTCCATGATGGAAAAGTAAATGTAAAAACCACTTCCCCTCTCAAGCCGTATGAGCTCAGCGAGTGGAGCAATCAAGTTTAGCCCAAGGGTAACATGTGCTGTGCCCTTCACACAACACCCATGGGTCATTTGGCTGCCCCTCTATAAGTAGTAAAAATTTCTCTGAAGTTTCTTGGGTCCTTCAGAGCACCTGCATCTTTGGATAGAAGATTTGAACTGTGAAGCTTCCTCTCTTAAGACGATCCCTTGAACCCCTGGAGTAGCCGGAGCAAAAATCCCAATAAACTCATATATAGATCTCACCTGGTCCAACAAAAGTTGCCTCCAAAAAGGAGGATCCACGACCATGACCTTAGCAACAAAAAGTGGCAAGGAAGAAAAAGAACTGAGAGGGGTTGTGGGTGAAGAGAAATTTGTAGCCCTATTTAAAGTTGAAAAAGGCTCACAGGATTGATATACTTAATTTGTTAAGACAGTGGTACACAAAATCTGTAAGGTCATTTCAAAATCTGGAGCAGAGTCACGGGTAGGAAAAGACAAGACCATACTTATGTCTAGTCAGTCGTCTACACCTCCTTCGACTAGACTTAAGGGGAAGGCTAGTGATATGGGTTAGGTTTTATGGGTCTTCAGATGACGAAAGAAAAGGAAGAAAGACTCAAAGGAGGTAGGCTAATAACGGCCGAAACATACTTTCAGAACAAAGGTAGGCCAATATCGGTCGATACATGCCTGCCGTATGAAGGTAAGCCAATATTGGTCGGGACATACCCCCAGAACAAAGATAGACCAATATCGGCCGATACATGCCTACCGAACGAAGGTAGGCCAATATCGGTCGATACATGCCTGCCGTATGAAGGTAGGCCAATAACGGCCGAGACATACTTTCGGAACAAAGGTAGGCCAATATCGGTCGATACATGCCTGCCGAACGAAGGTAGGCCAATATCGGTCGATACATGCTTGCCGTATGAAGGTAAGCCAATAACGACCGAGACATACTCTAGAGCAAAGATAGACCAATATCGGCCGATACATGCCTGCCGAACGAAGGTAGGACAATATTAGTCGATACATGCCTGCCGTATGAAGGTAAGCCAATAACGACCGAGACATACTCCAGAGCAAAGATAGGCCAATATCGGTTAAGAGGGTTCTTTCGAGCAAAGAACCCACACAGTTCCTTCAATGAATACCTTAGAAATATGTTGAATAAAATATTATTTTTTGACACAACAAAGATACAAATAGAAGTCACATGAAGAAGAATCATACATGAATATATCGAATAGAATAATTCATGATAGAGAATATATATTTTGGCGGGAAATATGCTTTCAGCTTGTCTTGCAGGCGCTAAACGACAAAGAAGGTACATCTGGGGTACAAAAAAGATTCCTTAAAAATTATCTTCCGCAAGTGCGCAGCTGACGTCATCTCATAACGAACTCTAACAAACCGGGGTCCACTTCATGGCTACGGAGGTTACATGAAGTGGTATAAAAGGGGGAATCCTCTCCGTTGGCTAGGTAAGTTCACATCATCATGTACTTTCACAACCCTAATTTTCTGACTACTGTTCATCTTCTTTCTTCTTCTTTCTTCACATCAAGAGAGATCACTAACTTGAGCGTCGGAGGGCCTAGCCAGGGATTCCCACCCCGGTCTTAGGTCACTGACAATAGTGTTGGTTGGTCTCTTGTGTGCAGGGGCTTCGAAGCTTGGGAGTTTGGTTTCTCTCCCCTTGTGGATTACGATCTCTTCCGGCTTATCAGATCACTTCCGGTGATCCTGGTTTTCTTTCGATCCGCTTTGGGTTTCTCGGATCGAGGTTCTATCGGAATTGTTCTTCATCAGTACGGTGGGGTTCCTTCTTCCGGATCTCCTTCGCGGTCAGCTTCTCAAACAGGATCAGGTATCTAGCAACACATCATTACTACCCAATGTTACAAGAATGTTGAGATCCAACATCACCTTGTGACTACTAATTGTGACTCCTCACAATATATGACAAGTGTCCTTCTATCCTAGACATCTAGATTGATCAATGTGAGGCATAGACCGTGTCATCCTCTGACCAATCTAAATCTTGAACTCCAAGTAGACTCACTCGATCAAATGAGCTCAATATCCTATATTGACTCATTTGGGCATGGCCATGCACTTCGTGGTCTCACTCTATCAAGAATACTGATGTCACTCCCGTCATATAGGAGGGATAGATCCCATCTACATCACTCACATCCCTCCGCATAATTTGTTACATACCCAGTAATCGTCTTTATAGTCCACCCAGTTACGGGTGACGTTTGACGAAACTAAAGTACATAACTCAGGTCTAAGGACTAGTAGTCATACTAATAGTCACATGAGAAAGTATATGACACTCATATAACGATCCATGATACTTTCTCATGGCGGGTCATTCAGTATACATTCTCCACTGCATACTCATGTGTCAACTTAATATCTCTATATCCATGACTTGTGAGATCAAGTCATCGAGTTGACCTACATGCTAGTCTTATTGCATTAACATTGTTCCTGAATGTTAATACTCGACTAGGAATGATTAAGAGTAGTGTTCCCTATATCATCTCACTATCGGTTCGACTAACCGATTGATATAGGTGAGAACCGTCTACTCAAGGACGTTATTATACTTAGTTTATTGGCACCAATACAAGTAAGTATAATAACCAAAAACCAAATGCCTTTATTATATAGAATATGATACAACAAGTCCAAAATACAATCATCAAATGATTGGCTCTAGGGCTCTAGCTAACACCGACTAGGTTTCAATCAATCCACCCTCCCTTGGTCGCCTTCCCGCAAGTACCTTCACTGCCGACTAGCTTGCCGCCTGTGCCCTCGTCGCCAATTACATATCACCGGGTGCTATTCCACATGCCCCTTGATGACATCGACCCAACAGATAGGCCTCAAGGCTCATCTTAAGAAAATGTGCCTGCCTGTGATCATCATAAAGGCAAAGCCCCGATGGTCAGTAATTCCCTCGAGTGGACGAGCATGCCATTCTCCCAAGAAATATTGGAATATAAACTGTTGGCCAATTTTCGACCACTGTCGATAGGAGAATATGGAGGGGCAACCGATCCTGAAGACTACTAACTCAAATTTTAAAATACGACTATCCTCCACTAGTACACGGATGAGATTAAGTGTCGAGTGTTTCTCACTACTCTCTCTAGCTTGGTGCAGAGATGGTTTAACCAACTCTTAATCGAGTCCATATGATATTTCAAGGACTTTCACAAAGCTTTTTTTGCATCACTTCGCCAGGAGTCATCGTTACCATAAGATGACATTGAGTTTGTTCTCTCTCAAGCAGGGGCCCAAGGAGACGTTGAGGGCTTAAATTAAAAAGTTTAATCAAGTGGCCATGGACATTCCCTTGGCCACCTCAAAAATTTTGATAAGTGTCTTCTCACAAGGTGTAAAATACCGAAAAAGGGCGAATTACCATAAGGGAATTTTTCGAAATTTTTAGAAAATTTTCTAGAATTTTTCAGAGACCGTATGATGAGTTAACGGGGATAAATATTGGGCCCTAGAAAAGCCTATTTAGGCTAAATAGGCTACCCATTTTAAGCGAGGAAATGTTTATTTTTTTTAATTCCTTTCCTTTTTCTTTTATTCTTTCCTTCGTTACTTCCCTTCCCTCGCGTGTCGAGCCTCACCCGATGCCACTCCTCGCGCCGATTTGCCCTAACTGACGACAGTTTCCCCTTGCGACTTAAAGCCATCCCATTCCTCTTCTCGATCATCTTCCTCTGATCACAACCGACGGTGATGCCCTAGCCTCTCCACCGCCGCACACCTCCATTTCCTCTGCCACTTCGCTGTGTGACGGCGCCGATCGCCACCCTCCCCGTCCTTCCTCCCTCACCTCTCGCGACGCCGGCCAAGCTTCTGTTTCCCCATCTCTTCCTCTCTTCCGACAGAGCATCGCCGACCTTCCCTTCTACCCTAGCACCGGCGGTCGTCATCCATGTGCCCTAGCCGCCGCTGCTAGGACCGAGCGACACCATCTTTCTTTTCTTTTCTCTGATTTCTGACGATCTTGAAGGTAAGGTACATAAATAGTTTCCTGAATTAGGTATTTTTGATTTGTGATCTCCTCATCTTGAACCGACAGTGAGAAAGAATTCCAACAGGACTTGCTCTAGTGTTGGAAGTGTGATCGTAACGTGAAGTAAGACTTGCTGTGGGGTTGTTCTTGGATCCGACAGTCACTCCTTCCAGCAACTCTTTGATTCTAGCAGCAAGAACGACTGCGAACTTGAGGTAAGGATAGAGATTTGATATATGAGTTGAATTGGGTAGGTTATGGATTACGTAATTAGTTGTTTATGTGTAAAAGGTATTAGGTTTTTAATAATGGTTGATTGGGGATTAGCTAACTAACCATAATTGATCGTAAATTTTGTTTAGGCAGGATGATGGTCATGTGATTAGGGTTTTACCCTAATTTAGGGTTAGAGATTTTATTTAGCTATTTATAAGAATTGTGGCTAAATAAAATATATTTATATTGGTAACATAGGACTTTGACGCGAGACGAGCATCTCGACGTCCGATTTGGATTGGATTGGACCTTTCTATTGGAGGCGGGTACTTGACTTATCTTTTAGATTTGTCATTTGATATGCATAGTAATTTCTTAACAAATAGTAATGATTATGTTTTATATCTGCATCGGTATGCCATTGTCTATTTCTTGTGCATGCTTTAATTGTTTCCTATTTGCATTCATGTTTATACTTTCAGATTACTTATGATCATTGTTAGTTAGAGCCCTAGAGCCAATCATATGATGATTGTTGTATAGACTTATTGTATCATATTCTTATGTATATAAAGGCATTTGTTTTTGGTTATTATACTTACTTGTATTGGTACCAAATAACTAAGTATAATAGCGTCCTTGAGTAGAAGGTTCTTATCTATATCAATCGATTAGTTGAATTGATAGTGAGATGGTATAGAGAACACTGCTCTTAATCATTCTTAGTCAAGTATTAACATTCAGGGACAATGTTAATGTGACGAGATTAGCATGTAGGTCAACTCGATGACTTGATCTCACAAGTCATGGATATGGAGATATCAAGTTGACACATGGGTATGCATTGGAAAATGTATACTGAATGACCCGCCATGAGAAAGTATCATGGATCGTTATATGAGTGTCATTCTCATGTGGCTATTAGTATGACTATTAGTTCTTGGATATGAAGTCACCATGGTTCCCTATATAAGGAGTTACATACTTTGGCTTCGTCAAACGTCACCCGTAACTGGGTAGACTATAAAGGTGATTGCTGGGTATGTAACAAATTATGCGGAGGGATGTGAGTGATGTAGATGAGATCTATCCCTCCTACATGACGGGAGTGATATCTTGGTTCTTGATAGAGTGATACCACTAAGTGCATGGCCATGCCCAAATGAGTCGATATGAGATATTGAGCTCATTTGATTAGAGTGAGTCCACTTGGAGTTCAAGACATAGATTGATTCGAGGATGACATGGTCTATGCCTCATTTGATCAATCTAGATATCATGGATAGAAGGATATTGTCACATATTGTGAGAGTCACAATTAGTAGTCACGAAGGTAATGTTGGATCTCAACATTCTTGCAACTTAGGTAGCAATGATGTATTGCTAGATGCCGCTCATTGCTTATGTTTCTAAATAAGATTTAGAAACATTGCCAACATTGCAAGAACCTATTGGGTTACACACAAATAACAAGTGAATGGAGATTAGGTTCATATGATGAACCAATTGGATTAGGTTCATGTGATGAATAAAAAATTAGATTAAGAGTAATCTAATTTAGGCTTTTTGAGTTTGACTCAATTAGGTTGGATTTAACTCACCAAGGAAGATGTGTGATAAAGTTTGACTTGACTATATGAAAGTGGAAATATCAAATTTGACTTGATGCCACCTCATGAAGGATAACTTATCCTACATGGCATGGCTAGCCAACACATCCTTGCTAAATCATCAAGGGAGAGCAAGATTCCTAGTGTGGCTGGCCATATGAATGGAAGATTCATTGGACACCCAAATGAATGCATTAAGATTCATTGAATGCAATTAATTCCATTCCTAGTGTGGCTAGCCACATGAATGGAAGTTTCATTGGCCGCCCAAATGAATGCATTAAGATTCATTGAATGCAATTAATTGCATTCCTTGTGTGGCCGGCCATATGAATGGAAGATTCATAGGCATTGAATTAATTCATTCATTTTGTATCATCTTACTTACTTCTTCCTGGCTCCTTCTCCTCTCTTTGCCGAGAGCTCCAAGCAAGACAAGAAAGTTAGTGAGTTTATCCAAGAAGAAAGGTAGAGTGATAGTCACATAGAAAAATAAGAGGAGCGTTTGAGATTATATCTTTCTCTTTTCTCCTACCTTTCTTCCAATCCCACCCAAGAGCCCTAGGGAGTGCTAGCACACTTGTGGTGCTCTCTTCTCCATCCTTGAGTGTTAGAGAACACTTCTTGTTCGTGTGTATACTACTAGAGGTGTGTACGCTTGAACACACTCGAGATCCGAAGGACCTTGGATGAGTGGGATTGCGAAGGGCTTCGCTTCAAAGGTATAACACTCACCATGTAGATCTAAAGTAGATCAATCTAGAGTAGGAAATAATTACAAGAATTTTATTAATTTTTCACATGGATCCGTGACTAGCATTCGAGGTTTCCACAATGCAAAAAGCGGTTTTTGCGGCCCGAATCGCTAACAGTGGTATCAGAGCCACGTGCGAACTTGTACTTGTTTCTGTTTTTGTTTTATGAAAACGTTTCATTTCTGTAAGTATCTGTGATTTTACTAATTTTATGGTTTTTTTGAGTATTTTTCTCATAGAAGCGAAGCAACAAGTGTTTGGTCACTTATAGGCTTCGACGACCGAGAAAAACCTTCCGAAACGGCAAGGTCTCGCCCAAACAAATTTATTTTGTTTGGGACAGCGACTTAAGGCGCTGTAGGATCGCTTAGGAACACTCGCGATGCTTATATCGCGAGTAGGGGTGCTGCCCCTAAACCCGCAAGGGGCTTTGTTCCGCGATTGTGCCCGAAAATTGCTAATCGGAACCGCCAGGAAGTTGTAACTCGTAAAATAGATAAAATAGTAGTAAAATTACAGAAATTTATATAAAATACATAATTTAGAATTATGTGTGATGTTGTGATGATCATGGCCCAAAAGACCCAATACGATTGGTTAATAATGTGTTGTAATTCATAATATGGCCTACGCGCCATCTTTGTGTTGTGCGTGTTGTATTTGTTTCGTGACCTGCGTATCGTGCCCTCTCTTTTATATTCTGGTTGTAAAATAGTTTTAGACTCGAATGTAACTCGAGTTTCACATTTGTAATGTACAAAATTGAAGCCGTGGAAGGTCCACTTAATGAGGAGTTACGAGGAGGCTGAAGTACTCTCTTATATATATATATATATATATATATATATATATATATATATATATATATATATATATATATATCATTGCTCTTGTATGTGATGCATGCTAATTTATTGAAATTAGTGCCTTTATGCGTATTTGATACACATCCTCGATTAGATTAGATCATAATCGAATCAACTCGAAAAATGCCTACCATGCCGTGATACCCATCACTACCTCGATCACATGTTGTTGTTGAATCTGCCAAAGCAGAGCAACACATATTATCTTGGTAGGGTGCAGAGGGACAATCTTGGTCCCGCCTATCAACGCATGGGTGACGACAAACTCAATTAGATTGAGTATAACTAGTTAAATCAGATATAACTGTAGGCATTATCTAATAGTTGGAAGATAGGACAAAATCACATTTATATTAAATCTTGGGCGATTTAGCCAAAGCTAACTCAAGTTTTAATATACATGCGGATCTTGATCCTATAAACAAGAGTTGCATAGAGATGTAATTGGTAATTAGTTACCTACCGATCATACTAAGTCTTGGGAGATTTAGCCAAAGCTAACTCAAGGCGTAGTATGATGTGGATCTTATCCCATAAAAATTATAGCTAGTTGGTTAGAATCTAGTAAGTGTGGTTTGACCACATCCTTGACTTGATTCTATAAAAGTTCTATAATTCAGTGGGAGCATCGTTTAATTAAAGACCTAATTAAATGATAATTGGAATATGATATTTATTTTCTACATTTTTCTGTTGTAGATTGCCATGTCGTCAAACACAAACTCCTTCTCCCTGCGTTCTGTCCTCGATAAGGACAAGCTCAATGGAGCTAACTTCCTGGACTGGTACAGGAATATGAGAATAATTCTCACACAGGAATGAAAACTGTACGTCCTGGAGCAGCCCATTCCCGAGGCACCTCCTGCCACTGCCACACAAGCTGACCGAGATGCTTATAAGAAACATCAAGATGACGCATTAGATGTGTCATGCCTTATGCTCGCAACCATGAACTCTGAGCTTCAGAGGCAACATGAGTTGATGACTGCTTATGATATGGTTGAACATCTTCATCAACTATATCAAGGACAAGCAGGGCACTAGAAGGGGAATTGCAAAGGATACCTGGAAGATCTTAAGAAGAAGAGAAATAAGATTTCTACTTCAGGTATACATGTTATAGAGGTCAATCTCTCTATTTCTTCATTGTGGGTATTAGATACCGGATGTGCTTCTCACATTTGTACTAATGTATAGGCGCTGAGAAATAGCAGGGCATTGACGAAGGGCGAGGTAGACCTACGAGTAGGCAATGGAGCACGGGTTGCTACTGTTGCTATAGGGACTTACTATCTATCTCTGCCCTCTGTGTAACACCCATGAAATTATAAGATAGGTATATGAATATTATTTTCCTTAGAGCATAAAGAAATGAAAAGAATAAGAGAAAAAGGAAAATAAAAACAAAAAGAAAATATAGAATAAGAAGAGGTGAGGTCAAGGATTGAACCTTGAACCTCCCACAATTGATGGAGATAAATTGATGAATGATAACCATTAGGATAAGGAGAAATAATTGGATAGAAAGGAACAGAAAATTTAGTTAAAGGAGAAAAGAAAACTAAGCAAAAAGAGCAAGAGAAAACCAAGTTGCTTACCATCTTTTCCCTCTTGGTTAAGAAAAGGAGCAAGCAAAAGAGGGATTGTCTACTTCCCTCCCTCTCTCTATTTTCGTGGGAAATTAAAGAAGTGGGGGAAAAGAGGAGTTGAGGGAATGAACGAGGACATGTTTCATTTGGCAAAGGGATAAATAGGTTTAGAGAAGAAAAACAAGGGATTAAATTCATTTTCTTCTTCCTCCTTCTCCCTTCTTCAACCTTCACCGAACCAAGAAACCCCTTCCCTCTCCTCATTCCAAATTCTAAGTTAAGTTCTTCTTCAAGAAGGCTAATTTTCGAGGAGAAACCTTCAAGTTCTAGCCCTCACAAGCAAAGGAGACAAAAGGAGGTACAAGAAGAAGAAGCTTCCTTCTTCCTTGTCATTAGAACACTTTTCTCTCTAAGGAAAACCACAAGTGAAAGGATGTAAGTTCCCCTCACCTGTGGTACAATAGCTCTTATTGTTCTATGAAGATTCGGTTACATAAAAATCTAAGAAAACATCATGAAGAATTCCATCCAAGATAAAAACCAAAGGAAGGACCTAGAGAATGAAAAGATCTAAATTTAATATGCTTGATATTTCTCTTGTAACATGTATTTTATGGGAAGGATTTATCTCATGTTTCTATGTTAAAATGTTTGGTAGAACTTAGATTCATGAGTATTCGGCCATGGTAGAACTAAGGGCCTAGGAGAGCTTTAATTTAAAACTAAGCATGCCAAGATCTCCCTAAGATAAGATATGAAACTATTATGATATGCCCATGATTGTATGATAAGTTGAACTTTATTTCATGTCCATGAAGGCTCGGCTATGGTTAGTTTTGAAGCCTAGGAGAGTTTAAAGCAAGTCTAAGATGCTCATGATCTCCTTGATGAAATGTTATGAAGCTAACTTAATGTTCTTATGTTTATTGTTGCATGGAAATTTAAATTTCATGGTCTATGACATTCGGCCACATCATGTTCAAGGGCTTAGGAAATTTAGAACCTAACTCAACTATGCTCATGTTATTCCTTGAAATATTTGCTATGAAAGTTGTTTAAGGTTCTCATGCTTTTAGGACACTTGAACCCTAGTTTTAAGCCCTACAAGTTTCGTCCACTTCATGATTTAGGGCTTAGGGAACTTAGAACCTAACTCAACTATGCTCATGTTATTCCTTGAAATATTTGCTATGAAAGTTTTTAAGGTTCTCATGCTTTTAGGACACTTGAACCCTAGTTTTAAGCCCTACAAGTTTCGGCCACTTCATGATTTAGGACTTAGGGAACTTAGAACCTAACTCAACTATGCTCATGTTATTCCTTGAAATATTTGCTATGAAAGTTGTTTAAGGTTCTCATGATTTTAGGACACTTGAACCCTAATTTTAAGCCCTACAAGTTTCGGCCACTTCATGATTTAGGGCTTAGGGAACTTAGAACCTAACTCAACTATGCTCATGTTATTCCTTGAAATATATGCTATGAAAGTTGTTTAAGGTTCTCATGCTTTTAGGGCACTTGAACCCTAATTTTAAGCCCTACAAGTTTCGGCCACTTCAAGATTTAGGGCTTAGGGAACTTAGAACCTAACTCACTATGCTCATGTTATTCCTTGAAATATTTGCTATGGAAGTTGTTTAGGGTTCACAAGCTTGAATGATAGTTTTTAACCCAATGTATGCTTGATAAGTTTCGGCCATGATAAGTTGTAAGCTTAAGTAACCTAGAACTCTACCTAAACTTGCTCATGGTGTTTCTTATGGTATAAGAAATGATGCTTACTTAGGGTTCACATGTTGGTATAGAGTTTTTACCAAAAACCCAACCTATATGGTTCGGCCACAATAAGACATTAGGGTTAGAAATCTAATTATGTTTTCCATGTATCTTATATGCCATGATTTTGAGATTCCTATGCTTCTATGTTTAATTATGCACACTTATGATCTATACATGATGGAAACCCTTATGCTATGGTGTGAATTATTTATGATGAAGCTATGTGCCAATTTATGCATGATATATGTGATGAGATGTGTGCCCAATTTATGCATAAAATATATGATGTGCTGTGTGCCCAAATCTTTACATACCATTATGATGAGCTGTGTGCCCAAAATTATATATGGTATGATATGATAAGTGATACGATGTGCAAAGAAATGATAAGAACCATGATATGTAAGACATGCTATTTTACTTTATGTATGGCTTGTACCAAGGGTGGGCTCCATAAGCGCCCCGGGGTCGATGGACTAAGAAACGGGCCTCGTTAGGGATGGGCTCCTATGTGCCCCTAGGTCGATGGACTAAGAAACGGGCCTAGTATGTATGCCTTGTAGGGTTCAAGACTTACTACCTTGGACCTACATAGGACGTGCGCATTTATGTATGTGGTACAAGCCGGAGCCCTAATCATGTTATGATTATGTTTAAGTATGTATGTAATAAGTTTTCAAAGGACATGTTGCATATATTATTTCATGGATCATGTTTTTGAAAGTCATCTTGCATAACACATTATGTTTATGTTATGATATACCATGATGCCTATGATTATGTTATGTTATGTTAGGATGAACCTTATGATTATGTTATGTTATGTTAGGATGAAACTTATGATTATGTTGTTAGGATGAACCTTATGATTATGTTATGTTATGTTAGGATGAACCTTATGATTATGTTATGTTATGTTAGGATGAACCTTATGATTATGTTATGATATGTTAGGATGAACCTTATGATTATGTTTGATATGTTATGATTATGATCATGTTTACTAGAATGCACTTTATGACTTTATGTGGATATGCCATGATGCCATATGTTTTTGTTATGATATGATGTTTCTATACATGATATGATGAGTTGTCTTTATGTTTATGCATTGATGCTTTACTTATGCTATACGATTTTTGTGAGTAGGAAAGGATCTTACTGAGCCTTGAGTGCTCACAGCTTACTTTCCTTGTACCACAGATAAGGGCAAGGAATGGATGTACTAAGGGAGCAGCAGGAGGGGGCAAGAAGGATGTGTGTAGAAGTGATCTGGCTAAAGAAGAAAACCTGCTTTTAGTTAATAAGAATTATGTTCATGTTGTTTCCTTTATAACTCTAAGACATTTCATCATGCTCCTTAGTATTATGGTTTTAGTTTATGTTAAGCATGTTATGTGACTCATATGATAAGTAGTTGATTATGATGTGTTTTAAAGGTTTAAGAAAAAAAAATATATGCTAAAGATAAGACTTCCGCTGTGTTTTTAGAAGTAAGGATAAGTAACCCCCATCAGCTTAAGCAGGAAGGGGCGGGGCGTTACACTCTGGGCTTGTACTAGAACTAGATGATTGTTGTTATGTGTCTGCTCTTACTAAGAACATAATTTCAGTTTCTTGTTTGGACAAGAAAGGTTTTTCATTTATAATAAAGAAAAAATGTTGTTGAGTTTATTTAAATGATATGTTCTATTGTAGTGCACCTCAGATGAATGGACTCTATATTCTAGACTTAGAGAACCCCATCTATAACATAAATATCAAAAGGTTAAAATCAAATGAAATGAACCAAACCTATCTCTGGCACTGTTGCTTGGGTCATATAAATGACAAATGCTTATCCCAGCTCCATAAAGATGGTTTACTAGACTCATTTGATTTTGAATCATATGAGATATGCGAGTCATGCCTACTAGGCAAGATGACCAAGACTCCCTTTAGTGGACACAGCGAGAGAGCGACTGACTTGTTAGGACTCATACATAGTGATGTATGTGGCCCTTTCAATGTCGCTGCTAGAGGTAGTTATAGGTACTTCATTACATTTACTGATGACCTCAGTAGATATGGTTATGTGTATCTGATGACACATAAATTAGAATCCTTTGAAAAGTTTAAGGAATTCAAGAATGAAGTACAAAACCAGCTTGGCAAGAGTATCAAGATACTTTGATAAGATCGAGGTGGTGAATACCTTAGCCATGAGTTTCGTGACTATCTAGCTAAGTGTGGGATTCTTGTTGGGAGATTGTTGGTGCAATATTCCCCAGGTCAAGGTTGACCTAGTTTGATTGAGCTTGAATTGGGTCAAGCTTGAGTCTTAATGTTTATGTTTTGATGGTTTGACAATACATGTTTGACAATACATGTAGACAGCACATGGAGATTGCAGGTGCAATTGTTCATGTGTGGAGATTGTGATGGAGAGTCAAGTAGGTCAAGGTTGACCGGATACTTGACTGGAAAATCCTGGTGAGTGAAGCCAGGTGAAAGTCCTAACTTGGAGGTTAGGCAAAGAAAGTCCTAGTGAGTGAAGCTAGGCAGAAGAAAATCCTGGTGAGTGAAGTCAGGTGAAAGACCTAGTGGGTGAAGCTAGGCAGTGAGGAAATCCTAGTGAGTGAAGCTAGGTGAAAGTCCTGGTGAGTGAAGCCAGGCAGAGGAAAATCCTGGTGAGTGAAGGCAGGTGAAAATCCTAGTGAGTGAATCTAGGTGAAAGACCTGGTGAGTGAAGCCAGGCAGAAGAGAAGTCCTAGTGAGTGAAGCTAGGCAGAAGGGAATTCCTGGTGAGTGAAGCCAGGCACGGGGAAATCCAGATGGGTCAAGGTTGACTAGACATCTGGTGAAAGTCCAAGTAGGTCAAAGGGATTTATCGGATACTTGGCACGAGGAAGAAAAGTCCAAGTAAGTCAAAGGAATTGACCGGATACTTGGCAAGAGGAGAAAAAGTCCAAGTGGGTCAAAGGGATTGACCAGACACTTGGTGAGAGAGTCCTAGCTGGTCAAGGGTGACCGGATGCTAGGTTTTATGTACCAACAAGTCATGGTTGACTGGATGTTGGGTTAGGGGGCTTTGGACTTGGTTTTGGGCAAAAACCAAGATCTGGATCGATCAGCCGATCGATTGGATCATGCCCAATCGATCGACCGATCGATTGGGTGAGTCCCCGCAACAAGCATTATCCCAATTGATCAGTGGATCGATTGGGAAGAAGTGTCGCATGAACAGAGCCCCTTTGGATCGATCGGGCGATCGATCCAGAGCTCCCAATCGATCAGTCGATCGATTGGGAGGCGCGATTTCGGCAATAAGCCCTGGATCGATCGACCGATCGATCCAGGCTATTCCAGAGAGCACAGAGGTGCTCTGGATTGATCGGTCGATCGATTCAAAGCCTCCTCGATCGATTGGGAGCGTTCCAATTGATCGGGATCCGACCATTGGCGTCGTATTTAGCTGCAGGCGTTTGATTCCTTCGGTAGAACTTGATGCATATAGCTCCGATCTTCACATGCGACTCCACATAACTCTCCACGCCAGATCTTGAAGATTCTTGGAAGATTTTGTCCAAGTCAAGAGGCGAAGAAGAGAAGTTAGGGTTAGGGCTTTTATTGCACTTCTTGTAAGCTTTTGCTTGTTCTTTACTGCCCTTTTCTTTCTTCTTGTATTGAGAGTCTTGTAGGGCTTCTCCGCCTTCGGTAGTTACCATAAAGGAGTGTTTTATTAGTGGAGGGTGCGTGCGTATATGGATCCTTGGATTAGTCACCTCTTGTGAGGTGGATACCAAGTAAATCCTTAAGTGTTAGCGTTGTATGTTTTTGTTTCTTATATTTCTGCAGCACACCATCAAAGAAACAAGCAACGAAGAACACGAAACATGTGACGAGCTATTCACCCCCTCTAGCTACATTTCGGTCCCAACAAGTGGTATCAGAGCGAAGCCGTTCTTCTCCGGAATCATCGCCGAAAGGGGCAAAGCTAGAGGGTGAAGAAGTTGGAGCAATTCTACAAGTCAAAGACTTCATCACAAGAAGCTAAACTTCAAATGGAATTCCGAGATGGACTCGGATTCGACACGAGGGTGCCTCCACCATTGACCATGATAAGCTTCGATCTTTGGAGATCAACGATCGAGAATTTCTTGATGGTGGAGATAGAGCAATGGTTTGCTCTCATGGAAGGTTTTGAGGCACCAACAAATTCCAAGGGCAAAGTCCTCAAGAAAAGCAAATGGAGCCAATAACAAATCCAAAGATGTGAGGCTAATGATAAAGTGACCAAGCTTTTGGTCAATCTATTGCCTAGCCACATTCTTGGAAAAATTGGAGAGTTCAAGGATGCCAAGGAGCTTTGGAGCAAATTGGCATCAATTCATGAGATCCCCTCCACTATACCAGACCAAGAAAAATCCAAAGAGGGCGACTCATTGGATCAAAATAAAGAGCAAGAGGACTCCGAAGTTGAGAGATGCTCAACTTCCGAAGAAGAGGAAGTCCAAGAAGCTTCATCTTCAAACGAATGCAATGAAGAAGGCAAGGAGGGAGCATACTCCTTGTTCCATGTACAAGATGAGGATGAGGAAGCCTCCACCTCTAGGATTGAGGGGGAACAATTTTCATTGACACCGGATCAAGAGCAAGAAGAAACCTCCACATCCGGGTCAAAAGAAGAAGAGGATGAAGAAGCTTCCACCTCCACAAGTTAAGACAAATCTATTGGAGGAGTATCGAGTTCGGATCAAGAGGAAGCTTCTACCTCCGGATCAAAAGGAGAAGATGCCACCCCTACAAGAAAAGGTATAACAATTTCAATAGAAAATAACAAAAATCATATCATTTGCTTTGAGTGTAGGGAAAAGGGCATTACAAAAGTAAATGCCCTAAATTGGCCAAGAAGAAGGGCCAAATGGCACAAAAGGGCAAGGAGAAGCCCAAGGAGACCGCTCTCGAACAAAAAGGAGCAAGGAGCACATTGTGTGCTTTTTGTGCAATCAAAAGGGACATTACCGGAGTCAATGTCCCAAGGGGAAGAAGGCGGTCAAGGCTCAAGGAGGAAGCACACCTCAAAGGGGAGTCTCCAAGGTAAAAAGAAAGGTATCATTTATTGAGCCTACTCCCTTGAACAATGGTAAAAAGCATGCTAAGTCAAGTCTTTATCATTTTAATGCTATTTACCATAAGAATAGAGAGCATGATAGCATTAAGGAAAAACACATGGCTCTCCATGCTAAAACTACCACACCTAGGGTTAGGAAGGTAGATGGAATTTTAGGCAAGAACTCTAAGGATTTTAGCTACAAGCCTAGTGTTAGGACCAAAAGTAGCTAGAGGGGGGGTGAATAGCTCGTCGCGTTCGCTCGTTGCTCGGCGTTGCTTGTTCCTTCAAAGATGTGCAGCGGAAATACAAAGAAACAATCACACAACGCTAACACGGTTGGTTTACTTGGTATCCACCTCACAAGAGGTGACTAATCCAAGGATCCACACCAACACACACACCCTCCACTAAATAAAACTCTCCTTTATGGTAACTACCAAGGGCGGAGAAGCCCTACAAGACTCAATACAAGAAGAGAGGGAAAGGATACAAGAAATACAAGCTTACAAGCTTACAATGAGTATAAACCCTAACCCTAGCTTCTCTTCTTGGCTTTGATCCGCCTCTTGACTTGGAAAACTTCCAAGATCCTTCAAGAACTGGCGATCTGAGCTTTGTGAGTGCTGTGGAGGAGCTGGCGAGAAATCTGGAGTGAATCGGAGAAGAGATGCTGCAGCCAACGCACGCCTGCAGCTCAAATACGACGCAACGGTCGGATCCCGATCGATTCGAATATTCCCAATCGATCGGGGAGGCTTTGGATCGATCCACGGATCGATCCAGAGCGCCTCTGTGCTCTGGAAAAATTCCTGGATCGATCCACGGATCGATCCAGCGCTTATCGCGCAAAGCAGCCGCGTCCCAATCGATCCACTGATCGATTTGGACATCTGGATCGATCCACGAATCAATCCAGAGGCTCTCTGTTCGCTAGGAAAGGCCTGGATCGATCCACTGATCGATCCAGCTCCTGGATCGATCCACTGATCGATCCAGCACTTGGTTTTTGCCCAAAACCAAGTCCCAAGCCTCTTAAACCAACATCCGGTCAACCTTGACCTGTTGATACATCATGCCTAGCATCTGGTCACTCCTTTGACCTGCTAGGACTTCCACCAAGTGTCTGGTCAATCCCTTTGACCCACTTGGACTTTACTCGTCGTGCCAAGTATCCGGTCACTCTCTTGTCCTACTTGGACTTCCACCAGATGTCTGATCATCCTTGATCCATCTGGATTTTCCCTTGCCTGGCTTCACTCACGGGACTTTCACCGCTTCACTCACGATTTCCTTCCGCCAGCTTCACTCACTAGGACTTTCACCGCTTCACTCACATTTCCAACCGCCTAGCTTCACTCACTAGGACTTTCACGGGCTTCACTCGGGACTTTCACCTAGCTTCACTCACTAGAATTTCCAATCTGCCTAGCTTCACTCACTAGGACTTTCACCTGGCTTCACTCACCAGGACTTTCACCTGCCTAGCTTCACTCACTAGGGCTTTCCAATCTGCCTAGCTTCACTCACTAGGACTTTCACCTGGCTTCACTCACCAGGACTTTCACCTGCCTAGCTTCACTCACTAGGGCTTTCCTTCTGGCTTCACCAGGACTTTCACTTCTGCTGCCTAACATACCAGTTAGGACTTCCTAGTCAGGTATCCGGTCACTCTTGACCTACTTGACTCTCCTTCAATCACACTGATCAATCCCTGATCAGAATCTCCCCACATGAACAACTGCACCTGCATTGTCCATGTGTCTACATGTATTGTCAAACATCGAAACTATGACCAAGACCCAAGCTTGGTCAACTCAGTCAACCTTGACCTAAAGGATATTGCACCAACAATCTCCCCCTTTTTGATGTTTGACAATACCTTTAAGTTAGGACCATTCTGAGTTAAGCTAGTCCCATAGCCTTAACTCCATTCATGCCAAAAGTATGAATGTTGGTTCCCTTCATTCTCCCCCTATGAGCTCCCCCATAGGTAATGAAAGCCTAGCTTAAACCACACATTCTCCCCCTATTGGCACACATCAACCCATCTTTGAGCACACATCAACCCATGCCTCAATTTTAGGCACACTTCAACAAATGCCCCATTGTTGAAAACTCTCCCCCTGAAGAGTTGCTCATCGTTGTTCACAACTTCACTCGTTGTGGTCAACACGATAATGAAGGTCCCATACCCTTCATTATCCTTAACCTTACATTCTCCCCTAATGTAGGCAAATGCCCATCCTTGAGCATTATCCACTAGAACCCACTTGAACAATGAGGATATCCACTCCCCATTAAAGTTCAAACGCTCAACCTTGAGCATGTTCTTAACAGAAGGTTAACCACCTTCCAAGGTTCATGAAAAATAATTTTTCATGTCTTTAAAGAGTCCCTCCCCCTAAAGACATGGTGGTAACTTCTATCATTGCACCAACAATGACTTGGAATCCCCAAAACTTTAGGAAACCCAATTTTAGAAGTTTTGAGGTTCAAATATTCAAAATTTGAAACAAACCTCAACCTAAACTTCAACTTAGCCTTCGTTAACCAATCCATCCTTGTTTTCAACATGAAAACACCCTTGTATTGTATACAAATGTATTTTAGGGGTTTGGAATGGTTGCATAGACTAACCATGGTTCAAAGATGCTGAAATCAGGCCTTCCCAGCCAAAATCAGCAACTTGGATCGATTGGAGTTGGGATCCAATCGATTGAACCTTTCTGAATCGATCCACTGATCGATTCAGACTACCTGGATCGATCGGCTGATCAATCCAGCGAGCTTCTGCTCGCGGGAGACTTGCCTTCTGAATCGATCCACGGATCGATTCAGGCACTCCAATCGATCCATGGATCGATCGGAGCTCTGATAGTTGCTGAAATTCCATTTCAGTCAACTTCAGAAACCCCTAGAAAATTCTATAAAAATCCAAAAATCATGAGATTTCGTGTAGACATTATTTAGGGCATATACTATCAAAGAAAAATAGTTTTCTATGAAAATACTTCATATTTTCAAAGATTGACACAAACTTGAAAACTTGCAAAAACCTTAGTGTTTTCTTCAAGTTTGTGTCTAACTATTCAACGGTGATTACTATCAAAAGATAGCCTTCACCAAGGTTTTTCAAAAACATTTTAAAACCTTTTAAAACCAATATCCCATCATGTTCCTTGGGCTTAATGCACATGACTTGTACATTAGCTTTCCCAATGATGGGAAAACACATAACTATGTGTTTTGATGAACCTAAAACTCAAAAGAATGCACTAAATCAACATCTTGAGCTTTGTTCATCATCCTAACATCTCACTTGTATCTAATGTGCACTAATCACATACAAGTCACCTTATAGTCTTTGTGAGATGTAGATTTTGGTTTTTGCCCTAATCTAGGGATCATGCATATCTATCTAGGCATTTTAGAAATATTAGACATCCACCTAGGATGTCACTTGTCAATAAGTGTTGTTAAATGCCATTTGTCCTTAATTACAAGGAATTAAATTTAACGCATGATTATGTTATGGCATACATCAAAATAAAATAATTTTCAAAAGAAAAATATTCTATAACTACATGATGTATGAATGTCATGACATGGTATTTTTGGATTTTTCATAATAAAACATGAATGCAAAACTAGACATGATGTCATGGCATATGATGGGCAAACAATCATGGCAAGATTTAACATAAATAAAATATACCTAGATTAACTATCTAAGTATCCTTAAAGTCTTAGCTAAACTTACAACTTAAACCTAGATTGCCCTAAAGTGCTTCAAGAGAATGCCAAAGCCTAAATTGGCATTTCTAATTTCCTTGATTTAATGTATGCCAATTGAAAATAAACATGTCCTCAAATGTTGGCATATTCCATTTTTCCTCAAGAGTGATTACATAAATCAAGGCCCGGATTGCCTTAAATTTCCAAGAGAATACCAAAATCCCAACTTGGTATTTCTCAAGGTTTTCCCAATTTGTGCCATTTTAAGATAAAATCAAAATTTCACCATTAGACACATTTTACTCTTTCAAGGAGTAATCAATAGGTCCATTTCATTTTCAAAGGTTAACTAAAACCTTGAAAATGCTCCTTGAGTGTCAATTTCCTCAAAGTTGGGTTAACTACCCTTCTAATCGGAGTTGACACTCTCTAACCCATCTATGGGGTAGAGAAGATGCTCCTAGGAACCCAACACCTATTGGTGCTCCTTGGATGCTCTAGGTACTCACTAGGGATAACTTCCCTAGATACCTTCCTAGTGACCTTGTTGGGCTTCTTAGAAACCTTGGTCACATTTTCTAGGTCAACTCTAGGGATAGCCTCCCTTGTGACCTTGTTAGTGACTTTCTTAGACTTCTTAGAAGTCTTAGTCACTTTGGTTGCAAAGATACTTCTAGGGGTATCTTCCCTTGTATCTTTGACTTGACCTCTAGACTTAGGGTTTGTTTCATAGCTATATGGAACCCTATGATAACTAGGCACATCCCTTTTAGCTTTGGGTTTGTATCCCAAACCTCTATAGCCATTGGATGACCTTTGTGCTCCTAGCCCTAGGTATTGCTCATTTTGCCCTTTAAGGATATTCTCCATCCTTTTTAGGGTCTTTTCCATTTTATCAAGTCTTGACCTCAAGACTTGATTTTCCATCACTAAGTCCTTAGTTTTTGGTTTTCCATTAAGTTCATGAGCATTTTTGTGCCTAGGCTTGTAGATACAATCCTTAGAGTTCTTGCCTAGACTTTTACTTACATTCCTAGCCTTAGGTGTAGTAGTTTTAGCATGAAAAGCTATATGTTTTTCTTTAACGCTATCATGCTTTCTATTTTCATGGTAAATAGCATTAAAATGATATAAGTTAGAACTATCATGCTTTTTACCATAATGTAAAGGGGTAGGCTCAATAAATGTTACCTTCTTCTTTACCTTGGAGGCTCCCCCTTGACGAATGCCTCCTTGAGCCTTGACCATCTTCTTCCCCTTGGGGCATTGACTTCGGTAATGCCCTTTTTGGTTGCAAGAAAAGCACACAATGTGCTCCTTGCTCCTTTTTATTCCGGGGATGGTCTCCTTGGGCTTCTCCTTGCCCTTTTGTGCCACTTGGCCCTTCTTCTTGGCCAAGTTGGGACACTTGCTCTTGTAGTGCCCATGTTCCCTACATTCAAAGCATATAATATGATTTTTATTATTAATTGAAATATTTATACCTTTGCTTGTAGGGGTGGCAGCTTTTCCTTTGGATCCGGAGGTAGAAGCTTCCTCTTGATCGAACCTTGATTCCCCTCCATTTGATTTTTCTTGACTTGTGGAGGTAGAAGCTTCTTCCTCCCCTTCTTCTCTTGATCCGGATGTAGAAGCTTCTCCTTCTTCTTGATCCGGTGTCACCAAGAATTGCTCCCCCTCAATCCTAGAGGTGGAGGCTTCATCATCTTGAATATGAAACAAGGAGTATGCTCCTTCCTTGTTCCCTTCGTTGCATTCCCTTGAGGATGAAGCTTCTTGGATTTCTTCTTCTTCGGAGGTTGAGCATCTCTCAACCTTGGAGTCCTCCTCTTGATCTTGCTCCAAAGAGTCACCCTCTCCGGATTCTTCATGATCTTGTACAGTGGAGGGGATCTCTTCATGAAGCTTGGCCAATTTTCTCCATAGTTCCTTTGCATGTTCAAATTCTCCAATTTTACAAAGGATGGTGCTTGGCAATAAATTGACCAAGAGCTTGGTCACTTTGTCATTGGCCTCGCACCTCTGGACTTGCTCTTGGTTCCACTTGCTCCTCTTGAGAACTTTACCCTTTGAATTTCTTGGAGTCTTGAAACCTTCCATTAGAGCAAACCATTGCTCTATCTCCATCATAAGAAAATTTTCGATTCTTGATTTCCAAGAATCAAAACTCGTGGAAGTGTATGGTGGAGCCACCCTTGTGTCAAATCCAAGTCCATCTTGGAATTGCATCTTGAAGTTGAGCTTTTTGATATCTTTGACTTTGACAATTTTTGCTTCAACTTCTTCACCCTCTAGCTTTTCTTGTTATGCTTGACCCTTCCGGTGATGACTCCGGTGAAGAGCGGCCTTGCTCTGATACCACTTGTTAGGACCAAAAGTATCTAGAGGGGGGGGGGGTGAATAGCTCGTCGCGTTCGCTCGTTGCTCGGCGTTGCTTGTTCCTTCAAAGATGTGCAGCGGAAATACAAAGAAACAATCACACAACGCTAACACGGTTGGTTTACTTGGTATCCACCTCACAAGAGGTGACTAATCCAAGGATCCACACCAACACACACACCCTCCACTAAATAAAACTCTCCTTTATGGTAACTACCAAGGGCGGAGAAGCCCTACAAGACTCAATACAAGAAGAGAGGGAAAGGATACAAGAAATACAAGCTTACAATGAGTATAAACCCTAACCCTAGCTTCTCTTCTTGGCTTTGATCCGCCTCTTGACTTGGAAAACTTCCAAGATCCTTCAAGAACTGGCGATCTGAGCTTTGTGAGTGCTGTGGAGGAGCTGGCGAGAAATCTGGAGTGAATCGGAGAAGAGATGCTGTAGCCAACGCACGCCTGCAGCTCAAATACGACGCAACGGTCGGATCCCGATCGATTCGAATATTCCCAATCGATCGGGGAGGCTTTGGATCGATCCACGGATCGATCCAGAGCGCCTCTGTGCTCTGGAAAAACGCCTGGATCGATCCACGGATCGATCCAGCGCTTATCGCGCAAAGCAGCCGCGTCCCAATCGATCCACTGATCGATTTGGACATCTGGATCGATCCACGAATCGATCCAGAGGCTCTCTGTTCGCTAGGAAAGGCCTGGATCGATCCACTGATCGATCCAGCACTTGGTTTTTGCCCAAAACCAAGTCCCAAGCCTCTCAAACCAACATCCGGTCAACCTTGACCTGTTGATACATCATGCCTAGCATCTGGTCACTCCTTTGACCTGCTAGGACTTCCCACCAAGTGTCTGGTCAATCCCTTTGACCCACTTGGACTTTACTCGTCGTGCCAAGTATTCGGTCACTCTCTTGTCCTACTTAGACTTCCACCAGATGTCTGATCATCCTTGATCCATCTGGATTTTCCCTTGCCTGGCTTCACTCACCAGGACTTTCACCTGGCTTCACTCACCAGGATTTCCTTCTGCCTAGCTTCACTCACTAGGACTTTCACCTGGCTTCACTCACCAGGATTTCCAATCTTCCTAGCTTCACTCACTAGGACTTTCACCTGGCTTCACTCACCAGGACTTTCACCTGCCTAGCTTCACTCACTAGGGCTTTCCAATCTTCCTAGCTTCACTCACTAGGACTTTCACCTGGCTTCACTCACCAGGACTTTCACCTGCCTAGCTTCACTCACTAGGGCTTTCCAATCTGCCTAGCTTCACTCACTAGGACTTTCACCCGGCTTCACTCACCAGGACTTTCACTTGCCTAGCTTCACTCACTAGGGCTTTCCTTCTGCCTGGCTTCACTCACCAGGACTTTCACTTCTGCTGCCTAACATACCAGTTAGGACTTCCTAGTCAGGTATCCGGTCACTCTTGACCTACTTGACTCTCCTTCAATCACACTGATCAATCCCTGATCAGAATCTCCCCACATGAACAACTGCACCTGCATTGTCCATGTGTCTACATGTATTGTCAAACATCGAAACTATGACCAAGACCCAAGCTTGGTCAACTCAGTCAACCTTGACCTAAAGGATATTGCACCAACACCTAGAAACAAAAATGCTCATGGACTTAATGGAAAACCAAAAACTAAGGACTTAGTGATGGAAAATCAAGTCTTGAGGTCAAGACTTGACAAACTAGAAAAGACCCTAAAAAGGATGGAAAATATCCTTAAAGGGGAAAATGAGCAAAATCTAGGTTTAGGACAACAAGGGTCATCCAAGGGCCATAGAGGTTTGGGATACAAACCTAAAACCAAAAAGGATGTACCTACTTATCATAGAGTTCCATATAGTTATGGAACAAACCCTAGGTCTAGTGGTCAAGTCAAGAATACTAGGGAGGTTATTCCTAAGAGTATTTTTACAACAAATGTGACTAAGACTTCTAAGAAGTCCAAGAAAGTCACAAAGAAGGTCACAAGGGAAGCAATCCCTAGGGTTGACCTAGAAAATGTGACCAAGGCTTCTAAGAAGCCAAACAAGGTCACTAGGAAGGTATCTAGGGAAGTTATCCCTAGTGAGTACCTAGAGCATCCAAGGAGCACCAATAGGTTTTGGGTTCCTAGGAGTATCTTCTCTACCCCATAGATGGGTTAGAGAGTGTCAACTCTAAGTGGAAGGGTAGTTAGCCCAATCATGATGAAGTTGACACTCAAGGAGCATTTTCAAGTTTATTATTAACCTTTGAAAATGAAAAGGATAAAGGGTTTACTCTTGGAAAGAGTAAAATGTGTCATATTTTGAGAAATTAGATGAAATTTTAAAGTGACACAATTTGAGAAAATCATAAGAACTACCAAGTTGGGATTTTGGTATGTTCTTAGGAAGTTAAAGGAAAATTTAAGCATTAACTCAATTCATTACTCTTTAAAAGAGTAAATTGTGCCAAAATTTGAGGAATATGATAAATTTAAATTGGCACAAATTAGGAAAAGCAAAAGAAATGTCAAATTTGGTTTTTGACATTTTCTTGGGAAATAGTGGGCAATCTAGGGTTTATATTTTTAAGTTAGCTAAGGGTTAAGGATACTTAGGTAGGTAATCTAGGTATTTTATCTATGCTAACTTGCCATGCTTTGCTTGCCCATCAAATGCCATGACATCATATTTATTTATTTGTGTTTGCACTCATGCCTTATTATGAAAAACACAAAAATACCATGTCATGTCATTCATACATCATATAGCTATAGGAAAATTTCTTTTGAAAATTATTTCTTTTTGATGTATGCCATAACATCATCATGCATCATTTTAATTCCTTGTTTATTAAGGACTAATGACATTAATTAACAAGTAACATCCTTGGTGGATGTCTATAATTCAAAAATGCCTAGATAGATATGCATGATCCCTAGATTAGGGCAAAACCAAACTTTACATCTCACAATGACCCATAAGGTGACTTGTATGTGTTTTAGTGCACATTAGATACAAGTGAGATGTTAGGATGATGAAAAAAACTCAAGATGTTGATTTAGTGCATTCTTTTGAGTTTTAAGTTCATCAAAACACATAGTTATTTATTTTCCCATCATTGGGAAAGCTAATGTACAAGTCATGTGCATTAAGCCCAAGGAACATGGTGGGATATTGGGTTTTGAAAATTGTTTTAAAATGCTTTTGGAAAACCATTGGTGAAGGCTATCGTTTGATAGTAATCACCATTGAATAGTTTGGCACAAACTAGAAGAAAACACTAAAGTTTTTGCAAGTTTTCTAGTTTGTGTAAATCTTTGAAAATATGAAGTATTTTCTTATAAAACTATTTTTCCATGATAATATATGCCCTAAATAGTGCCTACACAAATTTTCATGATTTTTAGAATTTTTGGAAATTTTTGGGGAGTTTCTGAAATTCACTGCAAGTGAATTTCAAAACTATCAGGCATTCAATCGATCACCCGATTGATTGAAGGGTCTCGATCGATCAGGCGATCGATTGAGAGCAAGCTTCTCGCGAACAGAAGCTTCCTGGATCGATCCACCGATCGATCCAGCCCTCCTGAATCGATCAGTGGATCGATTCAAGCCGGTTCAATCGATTGGGACCCAACTCTAATCGATTGAGGAAGCTGATTTTGGCTAGGAAAGCTTGATTTCAGCATTCCAAACCAAGTTTAGTCTAGGAAACAATTCCTAACCCCTCAAAATATATTTGTATACATAAAAAGGGTGTTTTCATGTTGAAAACAAGGATGGATTGGTTGAGGAAGACTAAATTGAAGTTTAGGATGAGGTTTGGTTTCAATATTGAATTTTTGAACCTCAAACTTCTAAATTTGGGTTTCCTAAAGGTTTAGGGATTCCAAGTCATTTTTGGTGCAATGATAGAAGTTCACGACTATGTCTTTAGGGGGAGTTACTCTTTAAGGACATGAAAATTATTTTTCATACACCTTGGAAGGTGATTAACCTTCTTTAGTAAAAATGCTCAAGGTTGAGCATTTGTTTACAATGGAGAGTGGATATCTTCATTGTTTAAGTTAAAAAAGCTCAAGGATGGGCATTTGTCTACATTGGCGAAGAATGTAGGGCTAAAGGAAAATGAAAGGTATGGGACTTTCATTATTGGGTTGATCACAACGACTGAAGTTGTGAACAACGTTGAGTAACTCTTCAGGGGGAGAGTTTGTTTTGATGTGTGCCAATAGGGGGAGAAATGTAGGGTTTAAGTTAGAACTTCATTATCTAAGAGGGAGTTTGCCCTCTTAGGAGGAGAATGAAGGGTTTAACTTATGCCTTCATTACCTAGTGGCATGAAGGAGGTTTAGGCTATGGGATTAGCCTAACTTAAAGAAGGTATTGTCAAACATAAAAAAGGGGGAGATTGTTGGGAGATTGTTGGGAGATTGTTGGTGCAATATTCCCAAGGTCAAGGTTGACCTAGTTTGACTGAGCTTGAATTGGGTCAAGCTCGAGTCTTAATGTTTATGTTTTGATGGTTTGACAATACATGTTGACAATACATATTTGACAATACATGTAGACAACACATGGAGATTGCAGGTGCAATTGTTCATGTGTGGAGATTGTGATGGAGAGTCAAGTAGGTCAAGGTTGACCAGATACTTGACTGGAAAATCCTGGTGAGTGAAGCCAGGTGAAAGTCCTAACTTGGAGGTTAGGCAAAGGAAGTGCTGGTGAGTGAAGCCAGGTGAAAGACCTAGTGAGTGAAGCTAGGCAGTGAGGAAATCCTAGTGAGTGAAGCTAGGTGAAAGTCCTGGTGAGTGAAGCCAGGTAGAGGAAAATCCTGGTGAGTGAAGCCAGGTGAAAATCCTAGTGAGTGAAGCTAGGTGAAAGACCTGGTGAGTGAAGACAGGCAGAAGAGAAGTCCTAGTGAGTGAAGCTAGACAGAAGGAATGTCCTGGTGAGTGAAGCCAGGCACGGGGAAATTCAGATGGGTCAAGGTTGATCAGACATCTGGTGAAAGTCTAAGTAGGTCAAAGGGATTGACCGGATACTTGGCACGAGGAAGAAAAGTCCAAGTAGGTCAAAGGGATTGACCGGATACTTGGCAAGAGGAGAAAAAGTCCAAGTGGGTCAAAGGGATTGACCAGACACTTGGTGAGAGAGTCCTAGCTGGTCAAGGGTGATCGGATGCTAGGTTTTATGTACCAACAAGTCATGGTTGACTAGATGTTGGGTTAGGGGGCTTTGGACTTGGTTTTAGGCAAAAACCAAGATCTGGATCGATCAGCCGATCGATTGGATCATGCCCAATCGATCGGCCGATCGATCGGGTGAGTCCCCGTGACAGGCATTATCCCAATTGATCAGTAGATCGATTGGGGAGAAGTGTCACACAAACATAGCCCCTTTGGATTGATCGGGCGATCAATCCAGAGCTCCCAATCGATCAGTCGATCGATTGGGAGGCACGATTTCACGCAATAAGCCCTAGATCGATCGACCGATCAATCCAGGCTATTCCAGAGAGCACAGAGGCACCCTGGATCGATCGGTCGATCGATCCAAAGCCTCCCTGATCGATTGGGAGCGTTGCAATCGATCGGGATTCGACCGTTGGCGTCGTATTTAGCTGTAGGCGTTCAATTCATTATGTAGAACTTGACGCATACAACTCCGATCTTCATAGGCGACTCCACAGCTTCTCCACAGATCTCTCCACGCCAGATCTTGAAGATTCTTGGAAGATTTTATCCAAGTCAAGAGGCGAAGAAGAGAAGTTAGGGTTAGGGCTTTTATTGCACTTCTTGTAAGCTTTTGCTTGTTCTTTACTGCCCTTTTCTTTCTTCTTGTATTGAGAGTCTTGTAGGGCTTCTTCGCCTTCAGTAGTTACCGTAAAGGAGTGTTTTATTAGTGGAGGGTGCGTGCATGTGTGGATCCTTGGATTAGTCACCTCTTGTGAGGTGGATACCAAGTAAATCCTTAAGTGTTAGCGTTGTATGTTTTTGTTTCTTGTATTTCCGCTGCACACCATAAAAAAACAAGCAACGAAGAACACAAAGCGCGCAATGAGCTATTCACCTCCCCTCTAGCTACATTTCGGTCTCAATAATTCTATCCCAACTCACTCCTCCTGGAACACCACAGTGGAAAGGTGTATCCGAAAGGAGGAATCGTACCCTATTAGATATGGTTCAATCAATGATGAGTCACACAGATCTTCCTATATCCTTTTGGGGATATGCTCTAGACACAGCAGCCTTTACACTTAACCGTGTTCCATCTAAAGCTGTGATAAAGACACCATATACGATATGGACTGGGAGAAATCCTAAGATGTCTTTTATGAGGATTTGGGGTTGCGAGGCTTACGTTCGACGTCAAGTCTCGGACAAACTAGGACCCAAATCCGATAAGTACTATTTTGTAGGATATCCCAAGGAAACGAAGGGATATTACTTCTATATCCCCAGTCAGCACAAAGTGTTTGTGGCTAAGACTGGGGTTTTTCTAGAAAGGGATTTTGTTTCTAGAAAAACTAGTGGGAGTACGTTCAATCTTGAAGAAGTTCAAGATATGGACCATAGCACTGAGGCCTTGATGGAAGTTGAACTGGAATTACAAAGAGTTGTGGATGATGAGATTGTTGCACAAGGAGTGAGCAACAACCAGTTCAAGTAGACATACCTCTTCGTAGATTTGATAGAGTATGTCGTCAGCCTGAGAGATATTCATTTCTCTTGTTTGACCCTGATGACGCTATGCTCATTGAGAATGAGCCTACCACCTATCAGGAAGCTGTGATGAGACCAGATTCTGAGAAATGGCTAGAGGCCATGAGATCCGAGATGGAATCCATGTACACCAACCAAGTATGGACTTTGGTTGATCCACCTGAGGGCGTCAAACCCATAGGGTGTAAGTGGGTCTTTAAGAGAAAGACTGACATGGATGGACTTATCTATAAGGGTCACTTGGTAGCTAAAGGTTTCAAGCAAATTCATGGTATTGACTATGATGAAACCTTTTCTTTAGTAGCGATGTTTAAGTCCATTCGGATCTTGCTTGCTATTGCAACATACCACGAGTATGAGATCTGGTAGATGGATGTCAAAACCGCATTTCTGAATAGAAACCTGCTAGAGGACGTGTACATGACACAACCTGAGAGTTTTGTAGATCCACAGCATACTGGCAGAGTATGCAAACTGCATAATTCCATTTATGGACTAAAGCAAGCTTCTCGGAGCTGGAATCTTTGATTCGATGAAGCGATCAAATAGTTTGGTTTCATCAAGAATGAAGATGAACCTTGTGTTTACAAGAAGGTTGTTGGGAGCACAGTTATCTTCCTTGTATTGTATGTGGATGACATACTACTCATTGGGAACGACATCCCTTTGTTGCAGTCTGTAAAGAATTGGTTAGGGAATTATTTCTCAATGAAAGACTTAGGTGAAGCAACCTGTATTCTAGGCATACAGATCTATAGAGATAGATCTAAGAGAGTGCTTGGCCTAAGTCAGAGTACATATATTGACAAGGTACTACTATGGTTTGCCATGCAGAGCTCCAAGAAGAGATTTTTGCCGATGTAACATGGTGTGAGTCTTTCGAAGACTCAAAGTTTCTCTTCTAGAGAGGAGAGAGACCGCATGGATCAGATCCCTTATGCTTCAGCCATAGGATCAATCATGTATGCCATGCTATGTACTCATCCTGATGTCTCATATGCTTTGAGCATGACGAGCAGATACCAGTCAGATCCAGGTGAAAGTCACTGGATAACGGTCAAGAATATTCTTAAGTACTTGAGAAGGACTAAAGAATATTTCTTGATATATGGAGGCGATGATGAGCTAGTTGTAAAGGGTTACAGTGATGCTAGCTTCCAAACTGACTAGGATGATTATCGATCGTAGTTTGGGTTCATGTTTTCCATAAATGGTGGTGCTGTGAGCTGGAAGGGTTCGAAGCAGGACACAGTCGCTGATTCTATAACAAAGGCCGAGTATATTGCTGCATCAGAAGCAGCAAAGGAGGCAGTTTGGATCCGCAAGTTCATTACTGAGCTTGGGGTGGATCCTAGCATAGAAGATCCTATTGAGCTCTATTGTGACAACAATGGAGCAATTGCGCAGGCTAAGGAACCTCGCTCACACCAGCGGACCAAACACATACTACGGCGCTTTCATCTCATTTGAGAGATCATCGATAGAGGAGATGTGAAGATTTGCAGAGTACCCACAGAAACTAACGTCGCAGATCCCTTGACCAAGGCTTTGGCACAGAGAAAGCATGATGGTCACACTAGGTCATTGGGCCTTAGAGCTTACACTGATTGACACTAGTGCTAGTGGGAGATTGTTAGTTAGAGCCCTAGAGCCAATCATATGATGATTGTTGTATGGACTCATTGTATCATATTCTTATGTATATAAAGGCATTTATTTTTGGTTATTATACTTACTTGTATTGGTGCCAAATAACTAAGTATAATAGCGTCCTTGAGTAGAAGATTCTTATCTATATCAATCAATTGGTTGAATCGATAGTGAGATGGTATAGAGAATACTACTCTTAATCATTCCTAGTCAATTATTAACATTCAGGGATAATGTTAATGCGACGAGACTAGCATGTATGTCAACTCGATGACTTGATCTCATAAGTCATGGATATGGAGATATCAAGTTGACACATGGGTATGCATTGGAGAATGTATAATGAATGACCCGCCATGAGAAAGTATCATGGATCGTTATGAGTGTCATATACTATTTCATGTGGCTATTAGTATGACTATTAGTCCTTGGACCTGAACTCACCATGGTTCCCTACATAAGGAGTTACATACTTTGGCTTCGTTAAACGTCACCCGTAACTGGGTGGACTATAAAGGCGATTACTGGGTATGTAACAAATTATGCGGAGGGATGTGAGTGATGTAGATGGGATCTATCCCTCCTATATGACGGGAGTGATATCTTGGTTCTTGATAGAGTGAGACCACTAAGTGCATGACCATGCCCAAATGAGTCGATATGAGATATTGAGCTTATTTGATTAGAGTGAGTCCACTTGGAGTTCAAGACATAGATTGATTCGAGGATGACACAGTCTATGCCTCATTTGATCAATCTAGATATCGTGGATAGAAGGACATTGTCACATATTGTGAGCCACAATTAGTAGTCACAAAGGTAATGTTGGATCTCAACATTCTTGCAACTTGGGTAGCAATGATGTATTGCTAGATGTCGCTCATTGCTTATGTTTCTAAATAAGATTTAGAAACATTGCCAACATTGCAAGAACCTATTGGGTCACACACAAAGAACAAGTGAATGGAGATTAGGTTCATATGATGAACTAATTGGATTAGGTTCATGTGATGAATAAAAAATTAGATTAAGAGTAATCTAATTTAGGCTTTTTGAGTTAGACTCAATTAGGTTGGATTTAACTCACCAAGGAAGATGAGTGATCAAGTTTGACTTGACCATATGGAAGTGGAAATATCAAGTTTGACTTGATGCCACCTCATGAAGGATAACTTATCCTACATAGCATGGCTAGCCAACACATCCTTGCTAAATCATCAAGGGAGAGCAAGATTCCTAGTGTGGCCGACCATATGAATGGAAGATTCATTGTCCGCCCAAATGAATGCATTAAGATTCATTGAATGCAATTAATTCCATTCCTAGTGTGGCTAGCCACATGAATGGAAGTTTCATTGGCCGCCCAAATGAATGCATTAAGATTCATTGAATGCAATTAATTGCATTCCTTGTGTGGCCAGCCATATGAATGGAAGATTCATAGGCATTGAATTAATTCATTCATTTTGTATCATCTTACTTACTTCTTCCTGGCTCCTTCTCCTCTCTTTGCCGAGAGCTCCAAGAAAGACAAGAAAGTTAGTGAGTTTATCCAAGAAGAAAGGTAGAGTGATAGTCACATAGAAAAATAAGAGGAGCGTTTGAGATTATATCTTTCTCTTTTCTCCTACCTTTCTTCCAATCCCACCCAAGAGCCCTAGGGAGTGCTAGCACACTTGTGGTGCTCTCTTCTCCATCCTTGAGTGTTAGAGAACACTTCTTGTTCGTGTGGATACTACTAGAGGTGTGTACGCTTGAACACACTCGAGATCCGAAGGACCTTGGACGAGCGGGATTTGCGAAGGGCTTCGCTTCAAAGGTATAACACTCACCATGTAGATCTAAAGTATATCAATCTAGAGTAGGAAATAAGTACAAGAATTTTATTAATTTTTCGCACGGATCCGTGGCTAGCATTCGGGGGTTCCATAACGCAAAAAGTGGTTTTTGCAGCCTGAATCACTAGCAATCATAAAGGTAATGACATACCATGCCATAGGATATACCAGACTTATTTGATACCATATATGACCTGTGTACCTAGATCTTCTGATTTAATCCATGTATATTTTTGGTACATATTTTATGGAGGTAGATATGGTCAGAATCTTTATGCTTAGTGTCATGCATCATGTAGGATCGAAAAGAATTTAGATATCTCCACAATTGCATGATATTATCCACTTTGGGCCTAAGCCCTCATGGTTTTGCTCTTGGGCTCTCCCCAAAAGGCCTCATGCCAATGAAGATATCTTTTCTCTTATAAACCCATGATCTTTCCCATGTGTTTCCAATATGGGACTATGTTTGCAACCTTGCAACCCCAACAATCCCCCCCTCAAACAAAGGACCATAGGCTTCCACGTCCGATCCTCGACCCACCAGGTCTTCCTGCCCCTCGGTCCACCCGACCTACTAGGACTTCCTGCCTGGTGTCTGGTCCTCTTGATCCGAATATAGGAGCCCCCACTTTCTTTGTTCGAGGTCAATATTGTACCCACATGGCTCAATCAGACCATAACTCTTGTGCACAGTCGGTGGCTAAACCTTCTGGCGGTCCGGGCTCTGATACCAATTGTAGGATCAAAAAGAATTTAGATATCTCCATAATGGTATGATATTGTCCACTTTGGGTCTAGACCCTCATGACTTTGCTCTTGGGCTCTCCCCAAAAGGCCTCATGCTAACGAAGATATCTTTTCTCTTATAAACCCATGATCTTTCCCATGTGTTTCCAATATGGGACTATGTTTGCAACCTTGCAACCCCAACACATCATCTGCATGATTGCATGCTATGCGATTGGTAGCCCCATTATTGTTGAGCTTATCACCAGTTTCATGGATTTGCACACACAACCACTGATGGGTTAGTGGTATATCTGTTAGAGTGTATACTAAAAGCCTAGTTTTTATATAAACATTTATTTAGAAATAAAGAATCACAATGGTCAACTACCTACATTTATTTGTTAAGTGTAGTTGTTAAATTAATTTATATTGTAGATAATATGGTGTGTGGTGTCACACACAGAAGATCATGTTATCAGTTCTTTATAAATTATAAACAGTTGTTCACTACTAAGATGGAAAGGAACAAACCATTGGAATAGTCGTAGTGTAACTATCTTGACTAATAAATTACACTAGTACACTCTAAGTGTATTGAGTAGGACCATTTTAGGTAAGTTCTTTTTATACTGACTTGATAAAAGAATTAGACCTTAGTTATTATGGAAGTGTGTGCTCTTAATCTTAATATAATAACAAACATATATATTTAGTATTTATTTCTTTGACTTATCAATGGGTGAGATTTAGCTTGATAAATCAATAAGCCCGATAAGTTGGGAAATAATATTACTTGTAGTGTGTGTTGTTGATTATAGAAGGAAATTGTGTCCTAGTAATCTAGGTTGAGAATGTCCCTAAGAAGAGCTCATAAGGATTGTCATGTTAAACCCTGCAGGTGGACTTAGTCCGACATGACGATGAGGTTGAGTGGTACTACTCTTGGACTAAGATATTAATTAAGTGAGTTGTCAGTAACTCATTTAATTAATGGGCATTCGACATCTTAAACACAGGGAGACTAACACACTCATAATAAGAAGGAGTCCAAAATGTAATTTGGGATTGGTGCGGTAGTTCAATAATAATTCTTTAGTGGTATGAATTATTATTGATGAAGTAAAGTTGTGTGTTCGGGGTGAACACGGGAAGCTTAATTTCATCGGGAGACCAAAACCAATTCCTTCTCTCGGTCCCTATCATAGCCTCTTGTATATAGAAATTTATACGCACCACATACCCACTTCTTACCCACCTTTATACTCATCCTATTGGGGCCGACCAAGCAAGCTTGGAACCCAAACTTGGGCCGGCCAAGTAAATAGGATGAGTTGAGTTGGTGTGGCCGACCCTAGCTTGAATACAAGCTTGGTGTCGCCGGCCACATCATATTAAAAGGGATTTTATTTTTAATCTTTTCTTAATGTGGATATCATGGTTTTAAAAGAGAGTTTAAAATTTAAATATTTCCTTTTATAGCTTTCTACAAAAGATTAAGAAAAGATTTGAAATCTTTCCTTATTTGTAGATTGAAAGGTGGATTTTAATTTTAATAAAACTTTCCTTTTTTAACCATGTTTATATTTTAAAGAGAGTTTAAAATTAAAATATTTCTTTTATAAGTTTCTACAAAAGATTAAGAAAAGATATGATATCTTTCCTTATTTGTAGATTGAAAGGAGATTTTAATTTTTAGAGATAACTTTCCTTTTTGAAAATTATCCACATGTTTAAAAGAAATATTTTAATTTATAAAAATTCCTTTTTATAATCCACCATGAAGGGAAAAATTATTGGAGAAATTTTTTTATAAATTTTCGGAAATAAATTAGGAAGTTTTAATTCTTGTGTTAATTAAAACTCTCCTTGTTTTGAAGTTTAAAGTGGATGGCCATTACAATTAAGAAAAGGATTTTAATTTTAATTAATTAAAATTTTCCTTTTCATGGAAAAAGAATTAAGGAAGTTTTTATTTAAATTTCCTTATTTGCCAAGACCAAGGATTATAAAAGAGGGGGTAGAGGTGCCTTCATGACTAGAGAACTCTATTCTTTTTCTCCCTCTCTTCCTTGGTTTGGCCGGCCCTTCAAGTTCTTCCCTCTCCTTTTTCTTTCTTCTCCTTGATGGCCAAATCTCTTCAACTTTTGAAGCTTGGAAGGTGGCCGGATCTTGCTTAGAGAAGAAGGAGGAAAAGGAGGCTTTGTTTCTAGCATCCCTTGGAGCTTGGTGGTGGTGGTCGGACGTCTACTTCTCTTGGAGAATTGATGGTGGCCGAATCTAGCTTGGAGAAGAAGGAGCTTGGTGGTTCTCATCTCGGAAGATCGTTACCCATACAACGTCCGAGATTAGAAGAGGAATACGGTAGAAGATCAAGAGGTTATTTGCTTACAAAGAAAGGTATAACTAGTAATTGTTTTCCTCATCATACTAGTTTTCTTTGTATAGTTATTTTTGGAAATACCAAACACACGAGGCATATGATTCTAGAGTTTTCGGATATGTTTTGAATTTGTGTTTTTCTTTATTTTTTGAATTTGTGATTCGATTGTTCTTTTTAGTTAAACCTAGAGTTATATAAGGAAATTAAATATTAGCTTTTCTTAAAAGGCTTTGTCTAGGCGGTGGTGGATGCTCCCATATCCAAGAAGGCCATGTGCCACGCCATGCAGTCCTGGAAGATAATTTTGAAAATTAATATTTAATGAAATTTATAACGTAGGTGGATTTGAATCAATAGTGTTAAGTTCCGCTTGCGATTCAAATCTAAACCATTAAGAATAGATAAGTTAAATTTGGAATCAATGATGTTAAGTTCCATCTGCGATTCGTAATTTAACTTCTAAAGAACACAATAGGGTATTTAGGAAAGGTTCGACACTTGTACAAAATTTTTGTACAATGGAACCGGTACGATCTTCCTAAGACTAACCAGCAATTGGTATCAGAGCTAGGGTTTGCCTCTGTGTGTTTGGTTCTCAGTTTAATTATGCACATGTTATACATATTTTAGGCAGGATAATAATAGGATATGCTAACTCTGTGGTTGCAGCCTCCAACTATTATGGCTTAATGTGATTGTGTGTGATTTGACCCTTGGGCATGTCAAGGGCATTTTATGTGTGTGCATGATTGTATTTATTAAATACAGTAGGTGATGTGAGCCCAGAAGAGGCACTGAAGTGAATTGGGGGACTCATGACGAGATCCAAGACTAAGAGAATGAAGCAAGCTTTGGAAGGCTTAATAATGGGGCTCAAGGAAAAGGAGGATCAATGCACAATGGAGGCAACAACTAAATGGATCACATTCCTTCAATTTAAAAGTGAAATTGGACCAACATGAGGACCATTTTCGTATGTATTTTTGGGGGGATTTTTCTAAAGTGACTTTTGATGTCCTTTGTGGGTTTTTAATGCATTTTTGAGAGTTCCTAAGCTAGTATAATAAATACCATGCATGCATGGTTGCATTAAGCTAGTATTAGGGATTAGTGGTTGCATTAGTGGATAATAAATACCATGCATGCAAGCATGATATTTATTGCATAATTAGTGCATAGTGGATCTTAAGGGATGTTAAATAGGAGAACTCTTGTATGGAAAAGCAAGTAAGTTTGAATGAAAATTTTAGTTTCTCTTTGGTGAGAGCTTCCTTCTAGTTCTTAGGCAAAGAACTAATTCCGATCTTATCAAGGCAACTTGTGGTGATCAAACCCCATGACTTATCACTCACCTTCTCATCTTGCTTGAGTGTGGCGTCAATATCCTTCCCCAAGCTGAATTTCAAGGCGATCCATTTACAAGGTTCCTTATCAGCAGAAGTTGTATTAGCCCTAGGATTTTTCTTTTTTGTTCGATCTAGACTTTATGTACATTCCCTTGTGGAATATAGGATCGATGTATGTAAAATTTTTATGTTGCGGGTTGTATCCTTGTGAAGCGTGGTGCTATTGGAGGACCAGAGGCGCAGCGGAAAAGGAAGCTCAATGGACCCGACGGCATGAACCCTAGGGCTGACAGCATGCGAAGGACAGTGATGGAAAAGGCCATAATAGTTGGAAAATTAATTTCCTTATTTATTGCTTTTATTTACTGTGATGTATGTGATGTGTGCTTGCTATGTTAGAATTCCTCACCTTAAATAACTAAGTGGGAGAGGGATTTTTAAATAAATTCCATGGTCTCCATTACTGGTTTTTAAGTGATGCAAACAAACTTGCCCGTTGGCTCTGAGTGCCTTCCTCCATATCGGATGAGTTTATTTGTGGATCACTAGATCAAACTTCCATTTTGGATGACTATAGAAAATTAATTAGGAGTGTGTGATCTTCCCCATCGGAAGGGGAACAATCTTAATTAATGGACTAAGTGTCAAGTAATGGTATACACTTAGGCACATCTAATAGTATCCTCCCCATCGGAGTTACTGCTATTATTTGTGAGACCAAAGGAAAACCAACTATTAATTTGTCATAAAGATAGGTTGACAAGATAATAAAATTAAAACCCCCTCTTACAAATGTTGAGGATTTGTATACGTCCACACTATCGTGACATACAAAATTCACGGTGATTGAGGTAATTTTATTTGTCATAAAGATAGATTGACAAGGTGATTAATGGCTAAAACCCTCCTCTTACAAATGTTTGATTTTGTATACGCCCACACTATCGTGGCATGTAAAATTCACGATGTTTGAGGTGTTGGTGAATTTAAATAATATTGTTTTGAGGAATTAATATTATTTTAATTTCAAAGTTTTGACCAAATATTTGATCAGAGATAGACCAACTATTAATTTTATTTGTCATAAAGTTAGGTTGACAAGAAAATAAAATTAATGGATAAAATCTGCTCTTTGATTTTGTATACGTCCACACTATCGTGACATACAAAATTCATGGGGATTTTAAGGTGTTGGTCTTGACCAAATATTTTTGTGATTCTTAGGATTTCAAATGTTTGTCAATCCCCTAGCTGTTATACTATAGAATAGACTTAGTTGTCCAAATTATAATGATTAGAAATAAGACTTGGACATTAAAATGGACTGTCCTCTTAGAACTGAGAACAATATAGGTGTATTTTATTCATTAGTTGTTGAAACATGTTTAGTGGTGTAATCTACCAGTACCTGGTATGTAGATAAGAGGATCCACTGATCATGTCTGCAATTCATTGCAGGGTTCCAGGAAACTCAACAACTACATGAAAGGGAAAACACTGTCTACATGAGCACTACTGCAAAAGTAGCAGATGTTGCAGTGGGAGATGTTTATCCTCTGATAGGAATAAAAAGTGGATTTTGAGAAAACTGTCTTTACATACCAAGTTTAGAAAGAACTTGATTCGGTATTCTATCTATTTTGAAAACAAACTTGTTATCAAGAAAAATAGGGAAGTTATCTGTTCTGGTATGTTGGTTGACAATTTATAATCCAATAACTCCTATGATGCAATAAATGAAAATTAATAACACATCTTCTAACTTTAATAAGAGAAAGCAACCTTCGGAAATGAACCAATCATATTTTTGGCATATAAGGCTAGGTTATATTAACTTGAGTAGGATAATAACCAATGAACTCTTGGGTTCATTGGTAGTGGAAATCTTTCCAACCTGCGAGTCTTACTTGGAAGGAAAATAACCAAGAAACTTTTAAGTCTAAGGGGTATAGAGCCAAAGATGTATTGGAATTGGTTCATTCTAATTTGTGTGGATCTATGACTATCCAGGAAAGAGATGGTTTTGAATATTTTGTCTATTTTATAGACAACTATTCAAAATACGGGTACATTTACTTGATGCACCACAAGTCTAAGTGCTTTGATAAGTTTAAAGAGTATTAGGCTGATGTGGAGTAACGTCAAGGTAAAAGTATCAAGACACTATGCTGAGATCATAGTGGCAAGTACCTCTTGGGAGAGTTTAGGAGTCACTTATCAGAAGTCAGGATTCAATCCCAACTAATTGCACCTGGTACACCCCAACAGAATGGTGTAGTAGAACAAAAGTATTGGACTCTTATGGAAATAGTTAGATCAATGATGAGTTATTCAGAATTACCAAAATTCATTTTGAGGATATACACTGGAAACGGAAGTGAACATAGTACCTTCTAAGTCAGAACTCTCTACTCCCATAGAATTGTAGAATGGGTGTAAGCCTAGTCTAAAGCATATTCGAATTTGGGTGGTCTAGCACATGAGAGACATTGATAAGTTGGACAGGAGTTCACTTGTTTGTAGGTTATCCTAGAGAAACGAAAGGAGGTTTATAGTCCTAAAAATTAGAAAGTCATTATTAGCACCAATGCCCGATTTTTAGAAGAGGACTATGTAATAAACCATAAGCCCATAAGTAAATTTGTTCTTAAGGTAATAATAAAGGACACATCTAATCTAAGTAACAACTGTACAAGATGAAATATCACAAGAAACTGCAATACGTATCACAGATGATACACAATTACAGATAGTGCCTCATCGTAGTGGGAGGGTTGTTAGGCAACCTGAAAGATTCATGTTTTGGGAATGTAACGACCCAATTTTCCCTATTTCAAGTTCTAAAAGTCCATAAAAATATTTGGAAATACTTTTAAAATATTCTAGAGATTTTAAAGAATTTTTAGAGTATTTTTACGTAATTTTTGGAGGTCGTTTAGTATGTTTACAAAAAGAAAGAAGTTTTGACAAAAAATCGTTGAAGGTGAGACTCGAACCCATGACCTCGGGTCAAACCCGACCTAACCGGGCGCAGCCAACCAGCTGAGCTACACGGGTTTTGTTAACTAAATAAGTAGAGATAGATATTTAAGGTATAGTTAGTAATAGGAAACCCTAGTTTTAAAAAGACCTAATTCCTTTTCTCCCGAGCCGAAACTCTCTTCCTCCTTCGCGTACGCGGCGGCTCCTCTCTCGGTGGAAACGAAGAAGTAGGCGTTAGGGCTCAATCTCCGGCGCCGGCAAAGGCTTTTCCCATCCAATCTTCACCCGTGCGTGGTCACCTCGATGAAGGAAGCCCGAAAACAGCAAAGAGTGCCATGAGCACGAAGGAGAAAACCGAGATTTTCATCTCCTCCGAACCCTAGATCTTCTTCCCTTCGGTTGTAAGTCCAAGAACAGCAATGTAAGTACTACTCACCTGCAGTAGGATAGCTCCGAGGTTTATTCCTTGTTCCTCTTCTTGTTTCCGAAGCTTTGCATTGTTCCTTTTTGTTTCATTGCTGTAGCACCGGATATGAGGAGTAATGGTAGTAGCAAATTGTTTTCCCTCTTGTTTAGGATCATGTTGTGCAGAATTTTGTTTACCAAGGTTGTTTTGGGTCTACTGTATAGTTGGGATCAGAAGCTGTGGGTAACAGCTTCCTATAGTTTTTCCTTGCTTTGTACAGAATTTTGGAACCTGGCATAGTAGATTTACTTCTTGTACATGATTAGCTTAAAATTGATAAGCAGTGTAGCCCTAAAATGTGTGCTCGGTTTGTATTTGGCTCTTTGCTGTGGACTGAACAGTATCAATCCTTCAGTTTCCTTTTTGCTGCCGTGAGTCCTTATAGGAAGTTGAGAAGAGGCTTTAAGTAATTTGAGTAGTTCCCATTAGCAATTAGTTGAGCATGTGTAATTTCCCTTGCTGCTATGAAACTCAAATTAAATTGTTTAGCATGAACAGCCTTGTTATAAGGATTCGGAGTTAGCTTATTTTGCTACCTTATCTAGCATTCCAGTGTTTGGTTTCTTTGCATTTCAATTGCTTAGTTTCCTTTGTATTCAACATGCAAGTCAGTTGCCGAATTTCACAACTTTGCTTTAAGTAGGAAAGTTTCTTAAATAAGCATGAGTAGCTCCTTATCCAAGAACAACCCTTTTATTTAGTTAGAATGAGTTTAGTATTTTCCTTGCAATTCAAAGAGCAAGAACATCCCTTTAATTAGTTAGAATGGTTTAGCATTTTCCTTGCAACTCAAAGGGCAAAAACAACCCTTATTTAGTTAGAAGGGCAGCCTTTATTTAAAGTATGCAGTATTAGAATAGCATGAGCCGTATTAGTTTTTAATTCTGGTTCATTCGCAGATTTTTAATTATTCACATGTGCAGATTTTTAGTATTCATATGAACAGATTTTAGCATATAGTAGCATGCTGATTTTTGTTTTCCTTTGCTTTAAGATGTGCATGAACAGATATAACATATAGTAAGTATGCTGATTTTTGTTTTCCTTTGCTTTAAGATATGCATGAACAGATTTTAGCATATAGATGTATGCACATAGCATTTAGTTTGGACTTTCCTTACTATAATGAGCAGCTATAAGTAAGAAAAAGACTAAGGTCTAGTTAAAAAAAGATAACAAGTAAATTAAAGTAAGAGGCTAGTACCCGAGTTCCGAGGTTGTCGTTAAACAAATCCAGGTGACCGTTTCCGAGGTCTCGGCCCTGGTAAGACCGAGGTCTTTACCCTGTGGGACTATAACAGTCTCTATTAGGGAGCGCACATAAGATGGTACTAAGCCTGAGCCCAAAGAAAAAGAAGAAGAAAGAAAGTAAAAGTAAAAGAAATTAAAAGATTAATTTCAAGTATAAAGCTATAAGTAAATGAAACAAGTATCACCTATGTTTAGAATTTGCAGAAGTTTAGTTCCTTTAATTCTAAGCATACAGCATGAGTTTCATTACTTTTCTTATTAGTTTAGTGAGCATGATTAGTTTTATTTCCAGTATTCAGCTTTATTCTGGTATATCATGAGTATACAGTTTATTTGAGTACCTTGCTATTAGATGAGTACATGTAGCTTTTCTTTTAGCATTTTAGTTTCAGTATCGTTTACATTTTTATGCACTTTGAGTTTTTGTGAGATAGTATAGTACTTACTAAGCGTTTCGCTTATAGATCTATTTTTCCTCCTACTGTAGATAAAGGAAAAGATAAAGTATGAAAGGAAGGCGACAAGGTGGTGGTGATGAAGGTGTGTGATGACTGGACTATGGAGAGATCCAGAGTTTGCTAGCAAATTTTCAGGACCTAGCTGTTTAGAGTTTCAGTTTATGTTTTTAGTTTTCTTCTTAAATGCTATTATGAAGTTGAGATTGTAATGGAGTTTAATTCGTATTTGTAGCTTGATATGTCCTACTGTTGGAGTTATGTTTGGCTACTATTGCTAGAATAGCTTTCTTTTAGTTATAGTGTGTATTATTACTGTGTGGTTGTGAAAATATATGTTCCAGCCGCCTGTGGCTAAGTATAGATTGTTTGTATTGTTGATTTGGTCACCGGTACAGGGGAGACTCTGTCGAAATTTTTCGGTAGGAATTCCTCTAGGGTCGTGATAAATCTAAGTGTTGCTAATAATAGCATAAGTGACACTAGTAAGTAGAGTAGTAGTTAGGTAACGGTCGCCCTTAGAGAGTAGTAGTAAGAAGGGTGGTCGCTACAGGGAAAGTCTTTGGACTTGATCCCTAGCAAACATGAACCTGATCCCCGGACATATGACAAAGCGCTCCAAGATAAGGATGCAACATCTTGGCAAAGAGCAATGAATACAAAATTAGTATATATGTATTCTAATATAATCTGGGAGCTTGTAGAATCACCAGATAGTGTAAAAGCCATTGGGTGTTAAAAGGTCTACAATAGGAAAAGAGGGATAGATGGGAAGGTGGAAACTTTCAAAGCAAGGCTTGTTGAAAAAGGAAACTTTTCACCGGTAGCCAAGCATAAGTTTATCCAGATTCTTTGATCAATTGCTGCTCATATTGACTTTGAGATTTGGCAAGTGGATGTCAAGACGGCTTTCCTTAATAGAAGTCTTGAAGAAAACATCCATATAAAGCAATCAGAAAGGTTCATTGCAAAGGGCAAAAAGCATCTTGTGTGAAAGCTCAATCAGTCTATGGACTGAAGCAAAGCTTCAAGGTTTTGGGCATCTGGTCTAATGAAGTAATCCAGACCTATGGATTTATTCAGTGACTCGATGAGTTTTGTGTATACAAGAAGTGTGATGGAAACATGGTGGTATTTCTTGTACTATACGTAGATGACATTTTTGGTAGTTGGAAACAATATCAAAGTGTTGTCGCAAGTAAGGGTATGGTTGTCCAAACAATTCGATATGAAAGACTTGGGAGAATGCACACATATTCTCGGGATCAAAGTGATCACAAGAAAAGAATGTTGTGCTTATCCCAAGCTTCATATAACGAGCTCGTTTTAGCATGCAAGACTCCAAGAAAGATTTTCTACCTTTTAGGCATGGAGTAGCTTTATCTAAAGAAATGTCTCCGAAGACATCAAAGGAGATAAAGGACATGAAGGCAATTCCTTATGCTTCGTCTATCGGAAGCCTAATGTATGTAATACTATGTACGAGACTGGATATCTATTTTCCCCAGGGCATAGTTAGCAGATATCGAAGTAACCCAGGACCAGGACACTAGACTGCTGTAAAGCATATACTAGAGTATAGATGCTAGTTTACAAGGCAGATAATTTGATCCCTGTGGGTTGCACAGATTTTGACTTCCAATGAGATAGAGACAATAGTAAGTCGACCTCGGGGTTTTACGTTTACTTTAGGAGATAAAGCCATAACAATGGAGGAGTGTTAAGCATAGATGTTTTTCGGTCTCCACCATAGAAGCTGAGTATGTGGCAGCCTCTAAGACAACCATAGAAGCTATATGGCTCAGAAACTTCATGATGGACTTAGATATGATTTCTGGTTTGTCCAAAAATTATTACAATTTATTGTAATAATAGTGGTGCAGTAGCAAACTTGAAGAAAACATAAGTCCATAAGACAAGTAAATATAATAGAGCGCAAGTACTACCCAATACGGGACATCGTATAACGAGGAGAAGTTGTTGCCGCCTAGATTGCATTAGGTGATGACTTGTAGATCCTTTCACTAAGGTCCTTAAGGTAAGAGCTTTTGATGGGCATGTTGAAGGGTTGGGAATCAGATGTATGGCTGCATTTATGGCAGCATAGTCTTTTAGTATAAGTGGGACATTGTTAGAGTGTATACTAAAAGCCTAGCTTTTGTGTAAACATTTATTTAGAAATAAAGAATCTCAATGGTCAAATACCTACATTTATTTGTTAAGTGTAGTTGTTCAATTAATTTATATTTGTAGATAATATGGTGTGTGGTGTCACACACAGAAGATCATGTTATCAGATCTTTATAAATTATAAACAGTTGCTCACGACTAAGATAGAAAGAAACAAACCATTGGAATAGTTATAGTGTAATTAGGTATTAGTTTATCTTGACTAATAAATTACACTAGTACACTCTAAGTGTATTGAGTAGGACCATTTTAGGTAAGTTCTTTTTATACTGACTTGATAAAAGAATTAGACCTTAGTTATTATGGAAGTGTGTACTCTTAATCCTAATATAATAACAAACACATATATTTAGTATTTATTTCTTTGACTTATCAATGGGTGAGATTTAGCTTGATAAATCAATAAGCCCGATAAGTTAGGAAATGATATTACTTATAGTGTGTGTTGTTGATTATAGAAGGAAACTGTGTCCTAGTAATCTAGGTTAAGAATGTCCCCAAGAGGAGCTCATAAGGATTGTCATTTTAAACCCTGCAAGTGGACTTAGTCCGATATGACGATGAGGTTGAGTGGTACTACTCTTGGACTAAGATATTAATTAAGTGAGTTGTCAGTAACTCATTTAATTAGTGGGCATTCGACATCTTAAACACAGGGAGACTAACACACTCATAATAAGAAGGAACCCAAAATACAATTTGGGATTAGTGCGATAGTTCAATAATAATTCTTTAGTGGTGTGAATTATTATTATGAAGTTAAGTTGTGTGTTCGAGGCGAACACGGGAAGCTTAATTTCATCGGGAGACCAAAACAAATTTCTCCTCTCGGTCCCTATTGTAGCCTCTAGTATATAGAAATTTATACCCACCACATACCCACTTCTTACCCACCTTTATACCCATCCTATTGGGGCCGACCAAGTAAGCTTGGAACCCAAGCTTGGGTCGGCCAAGTAAAAAGGATGAGTTGAGTTGGTGTGGCCGGCCCTAGCTTGAACCCAAGCTTGGTGTGGCCGGCCACATCATATTAAAAGGGATTTTATTTTTAATCTTTTCTTAATGTGGATATCATGATTTTAAAAGAGAGTTTAAAATTTAAATCTTTCCTTTTATAGCTTTCTACAAAAGATTAAGAAAAGATTCAAAATCTTTCCTTATTTGTAGATTGAAAGGTGAATTTTAATTTTAAGAAAACTTTCCTTTTTGAACCATGTTCATGATTTAAAAGAGAGTTTAAAATTAAAATATTTCTTTTATAAGTTTCTACAAAAGATTAAGAAAAGATTTGATATCTTTCCTTATTTGTAGATTGAAAGGAGATTTTAATTTTTAGAGATAACTTTCCTTTTTGAAAATTATCCACATGTTTAAAAGAGAGATTTTAATTTATAAAAATTTCTTTTTATAATCCACCATGAAGGGAAAAATTATTGGAGAATTTTTTTTTATAAATTTCCAGAAACAAATTAGGAAGTTTTAATTCTTGTGTTAATTAAAACTCTCCTTGTTTTGGTGTTTTAAGTGGCCGACCATTATAATTAAGAAAAGGATTTTAATTTTAATTAATTAAAATTTTCCTTTTCATGGCAAAAGAATTAAGGAAGTTTTTATTTAAATTTCCTTATTTGTCAATACCAAGGATTATAAAAGAGGGGGTAGAGGTGCCTTCATGACTAGAGAACTCTATTCTTTTTCTCCCTCTCTTCCTTGGTGTGGCCGACCCTTCAAGTTCTTCCCTCTCCTTTTTCTTTCATCTCCTTGGAGGCCAAATCTCTTCAACCTTTGAAGCTTGGAAGGTGGCCGGATCTTGCTTGGAGAAGAAGGAGGAAAAGGAGGCTTTGTTTCTAGCATCCCTTGGAGCTTGGTGGTGGTGGCCGGACGTCTACTTCTCTTGGAGAATTGATGGTGGCCGAATCTAGCTTGGAGAAGAAGGACCTTGGTGGTTCTCGTCTTGAAAGATCATTGCCCACACAACGTCTGAGATTAGAAGAGGAATACGGTAGAAGATCAAGAGGTTATTTGCTTACAAAGAAAGGTATAACTAGTAATTGTTTTTCGCATCATACTAGTTTTCTTTGTATAGTTATTTTTGGAAATACCAAACACAAGAGGCATATGATTCTAGAGTTTTTGAATTTGTTTTGAATTTGTGTTTTTCTTTATTTTTAGAATTTGTAATTCGATTATCCTTTTTGGTTAAACCTAGAGTTATATAAAGAAATTAAATATTAGCTTTTCTTAAAAGGCGTTGTATAGGCGGTGGTGGATGCTCCCATACCCAAGAAGGCCATGTGGCTCGCCATGCAGTCCTGGAAGCCTATTTTGGAAATTAATATTTAATGGAATTTATAACGTAGGTGGATTTGAATCAATAGTGTTAAGTTCCGCTTGCGATTCAAATCTAAACCATTAAGAACAGATAAGTTAAATTTGGAATCAATGATGTTAAGTTCTATCTGCGATTCCTAATTTAACTTCTAAAGACACAATAGGTTATTTAGGAAAGGTTCGACACTTGTACAAAATTTTTGTACAGTGGAACCGGTACGATTTTCCTAGGACTAACCAACAACATCAGGCAGGGTGTGTGGCAGTTTGCTCTATTAGTACTCCGTTGGTCCACTCATGGGTAGCGTGACGCAGCGTGGTAGGGGATCCCTCTTCTGGATTGTCTCACAGAGATGAGAGCATTGAGCTCCCCCATTTATGATTTGGGGTAAGAGGATAGGTTTACTCTGACAGCATTCCGTCCACTCGTTCACTTATCAGGAGCAGTGATGGCAGAGTGCATGGTTGTCACAACCCTACCCACTCGATCTCACCATCATGTGTGAGATGACTGACTGGTAGTAGGGGTGACCAGGACATGTCATTGGCATCATATGCATTGATGCATTTATTGCTTGTGTTTGCTGCATATTAGATGGATGCATTTGTTTGACATGCATACAAGATTTCTATACCTCTCAGTTTATTATCCATACACCAGGTCCTGGTTAGTACAGTTGTTCTCCTATTTATTTCAGTTTGAATTTATCCTTCTTATATCAGGAGACTCTACGCATGATTAGTACTATTTGTTATTTTCTTTATTATGCATATCAGTAGTTACCCGCTGAGGAGTTGACTCACCTCGTGGTTATTACTATTTTCAGGTTGAGGCTGTCCGGAAGAGTTCCAGTCACTAGTCCCCTGCAGATTGCGAGGATGTGTGTTTTTATCTTTTGGTTTTCTTATTACTATTGGATTGAGATGTGCTAGAGGGGGGGGGGTGAATAGCGCTCACGGCTATTTCGTTTTTCGATTATCGGAAAACTATCGGAGTTAAAACGTGCAGCGGAATAAGTGGAAATAAAATAAAGAAACACAGAGACACAAGGAATTACTTCGTTCGGAGCCTAAGACGACTCCTACTCGAAGGCCCGCGATCCTTGATTGCTTTCCGTGGGCAACAACTATAAGCTCAAAGAATATTACAAACTTAGAACAATTTGCTTAATTAAAGAAATACAATACCGACGACAGAATCTAAGGAAATCGAAGTGTCGGGTCGTCGAGTCGAGTTGAAGCTTTCTTGGGATGTCGCGTTTAGCAGCAAATTGAAGCACGATCACTTGTAATTAGATGTTTTGAGGTGCTGCTCGAAACCCCCTTATAAAGGGTGTCCAAGGCGCCTTGGAAGTCTCCGAAGGCGCCTCCATAGCTCTGAGTACACCGTGTACATAAGCACTGACCATTCTGCGCTTATCACCTTGAAGGCGCCTTCATAGGTCTTCAAGGCGCCTTCCAAGGCGCCTTCTAAGGCGCCTCCATAATCAACCGAGGCGCCTTCAGCCCTGCTTCGAGGCCAGGTCAACTTTTGCACCCAAGACGCCTCCAAGCTCCATGGAGGCGCCTCGGACACTGTTCATCCGAGGGAAAACTTAATTATTTTGTACCTGCAAGACATGTTAGTCCCAAACAATATCCTGCAATACAAAGTTAGCATAAACAACAGTATGAATATGATAAAGAATATTATGACAGTCTCCAGACTGTCCAGGTCTGACTTCAGATTTCCGTCCGGAAATCCTAGGTCGACCCGACGCCTACTGTTCCCTCTACGGGGAACGCGTCCTCACCTACTCCACTCAGGAGATTTACCTGCTGCCAGTGTGATCCTCCAGATCGACTGGACTTTTGCTCAGCACTCGACGCTTCCGGACTTTCTGCTGGGCATCCACTTCCCAGCTAGTCCAGTCTTTCACCTGGTTCGCGACACCAGGACTTTCCACCTAGGGTTACCACCCCCTAGGACTTTTGCCTGAAGCCATCGACCTGCCAAGACTTTCCGCATAGGGTTACCACCCCCTATGACCTAGGGTTACCGCCCCCTAGGGTTTTCCCTTTGCCTAACCACAGCTAGGACTTTCCTCCACCAAGGGTTACCGCCCCCTAGGACCTAGGGTTACCACCCTCTAGGGTTTTCATCTGCCTAACCGCAGTTAGGACTTTCCTGAAACACTCATTCAACATATTAGATAACAATAAGACTTAACTTTGAACCCTTTGCTATTATCAAAACTTAGGTTCGATCGTCGGATGCTTCCCTCTTTAAAAAGTTAGACTTATGAAGATAATTGTTAAGTTAAAAGAGATTTTACATAAAGGCTTAGCTTTGAAGACATTCTAGAAGAGTTGTAATTTAAAAGGCATGTCATAAATAATTTTACTCTTAAAGATAAGTTAAAAATAACCTGAATTGTTGAAGATAAGTAAAAATTAGTTTGTAATTTTGAGGTCAAGTCAAAATTTTATTTCAAAGAAAAACTAATTTTAAAACCAACTCAAAATCAATCCCCCATAATTAATGCCTTAATAAATTCTTTGAGTTCAGGAGTCCAAGCATGAGAGCTTAAAAATTATTAATTATTATTATTATTTTTAAAAGATTTTAAAACAATTTTTTAAAGGTTTTTCAAATGATTTTGAAATTAAGTTTTTAAAAAAAAAAGATTCTAAAATAATTTTAAAAAGTTTTTCAAATGATTTTGAAATTAGGTTTTTTTTAAAAGATTTTAAAATAATTTTTAAAAGGTTTTTCAAATGATTTTGAAATTAAGTTTTTTTTAAAGATTTTAAAATAATTTTTAAAAGGTTTTTCAAATGATTTTAAGATTAAGTTTTTTTTAAAAAAAGATTTTAAAATAATTTTTAAAAGGTTTTTCAAATGATTTTGAGATTAATGTTTTTTTTAAAAGATTTTAAAATAATTTTTAAAATGTTTTTCAAATGATTTTGAGATTAAGTTTTTTTTTAAAAGATTTTTTAAAATGATTTTGAAAGATTTTTCAAATAATTTTGAAATTAAATTTAAAAAGATTTTTAAAATGATTTTTAAAGATTTTTCAAATAATTTAGAAATTAAGTTTAAAATATTTTTTAAAATTATTTTGAAAGATTTTTCAAATAATTTTGAAATTAATTTTAAAAATATTTTTAAAATAATTTTGAAAGATTTTTGAAATAATTTTGAAATTAAGTTTAAAAAGATTTTTAAAATGATTTTGAAATATTTTTCAAATAATTTTGAAATTAAGTATAAAAATATTTTTAAAATGATTTTGAAAGATTTTTCAAATAATTTTGAAATTAGGTTTTAAAAGATTTTTAAAATGATTTTGAAAGATTTTTCAAATAATTTTGAAATTAAGTTTAAAAAGATTTTAAAAATGATTTTGAAAGATTTTTCAAATAATTTTGAAATTAAGTTTAAAAAGATTTTTAAAATGATTTTGAAAGATTTTTCAAATAATTTTGAAATTAGGTTTTAAAAGATTTTTTAAAAGATTTTTCAGATAATTTTGAAATTAGGTTTTAAAAGATTTTTAAAATGATTTTTTAAAATATTTTTCAAATAATTTTGAAATTAGGTTTTAAAAAATTTTAAAATTATTTTTTAAAAGATTTTTCAGATAATTTTGAAATTGGGTTTTTATAAGATTTTTCAAATTATTTTGAAATTAAGTTTTTAAAAGATTTTTAAAATGATTTTTTAAAAGATTTTTCAAATAATTTTGAAATTATGTTTTAAAAATATTTTTCAAATAATTTTGAAATTAGGTTTTTAAATGATTTTAAAATGATTTTGAAAGATTTTTCAGATAATTTTGAAATTAAGTTTTTAAAAGATTTTTAAAATGATTTTTTCAAAGATTTTTCAAATAATTTTGAAATTAGGTTCATTTGAAAGAATAATATTAATTAAGAATTTAATTATAGGATTATAGTAACGAATTTAATTTTGAAATTTTAAATTTCTTAGTCATCTCACCCGATCTAAGTTTTTAATCAGGTAATCCTATAATTGTTACGAGATGAATTGAGGTTCAATTTAAGGGTTTGGTTTAACTTTGTGTTAGATTCAAGTTTAGCTTTGGGTACAACAAATAAGCATTTTTTGGATAAACTTCTGGGCTATGGTGAGTCACAAGGCACTTATTAAAGTAACCATGCCTTCGAGGTTTTCCAAATAGTCCTACCCATTGAACTTAATACTAAACCTTGGTCTAACTAGTTAGGATCCATTTAAGGGTAGCTTCGGTCAGTTCCACTTGACCAAATGCACCAGGTCGAAGTCATATCTTCCTAGACATGCGATGCCCAAGCTTTCCTAACGTACTATCATCCAAAAATTTCACCAGTACTATGGGTCAAGTTAAGTTTGGCCCATTTTAATCTAACCTTAATTACCTTGCCGGGTAATCTACTCTTGTTTTACCCATTTCGGGTAGATTAAGTTCAGTTACCCTGTAACGCCCCAAATTTCCTCAATTAGAGTCCTAAAAGTAATTTAAAAATATTTAAAAATGCTATAGAAATATTCTAGGGATTTTTAGAAATTTTTAGAGTATTTTTATGTAATTTTTGGAGGTCGTTTGGTATTTTTACAAAACGAAGGAAGTTTCGACAAAAAAATGTCCAAGCCGAGAATTGAACCCATGACCTTTGACTCGGTCAAAACCCGACTGACCAGGTGTGCAAATGGATTTTTCTGTTTAGAAAAGGTAGCGAATTTATTTAAGATAGTTAACAGAATATTGGATTATAAAAGGGATAAGTTGATCTTGGATTTGTTTGTTTATGATACGGTTAGCAGTGGAGGGGCCCAAGAGGAAAGGGGGAGAAAGGTCACGGCCATTTAGCGGTCAAAGGTCAAGAGGATGTGGCGGTCAATAGTCAAGCTGACTAGGAAGTCAAAAGGCTAGCCTATAGAACAGGCAGAGGTCAGGCAGACTGGTTGTTCAAGCAGGCGAGGCCGTGGGAAAACAAAGGCGGTCGGTGAGCGGAACCTGGGGTACAGGTCGGGATCGGCAAAGCTGGGCAGAGGCAGCGCAAGCTGCAGGCCTATGGTCGAGGGACAGGACACAAATCAAAGGTCGGAAGTGGCAGGGCTGTGCAGAGACGGCTCGGTCCGTAGGTCTGCGACTCGAAGGCCCGGAAATGCAAGTGTGAGATCTTGGAAAATTTAAATAATAGGGTTATTTGAGAAATAACCTTATAGAATTTTTTCGAAATTTTTAGAAATTTTCTGGGAATTTTTCTGAACTCGTACGACGGGTTTAGAGGGGATTAATTCCGGGTTCGGATAAAGCCTGTTTGGGATACCGTTTAATTAAGGAAATGCTTTATTTATAAAACCCTTTCCTTTTTATTTTTCTTTCCCCAAACGGCGACCCCGATCCTCTCCTCACCCGAACCTTCTCCTCTCCTTCCCCGATCCCGATCCCGCGCCCAATCCCGTTCTCATCTCCGACGGCGACGAAGCCACCAGGGGAATTGATCGCCGGCGGCTGAGCACCTCCTTTCACCACCGTCCACCAGATCTGGGAGGGGATTTGTTGGTTCAGCGCCGCTAGATCGAGCCGTGCCATCGCCGATCGCCGGCGTGAAGGAGCAATTAGGGTTCCACGGGTAAGCGACCGATCCTTCCTCTTCCCTGTTCTTTGATTTGTGCCCTAGTTTCAAGTCTTCTTTGTCAATTCTTGCTCTATTCCTCTCTGATTGTCAGCGATCCCAGATTAGGTCTTGGATCTCTTCTCGTTATTGCTGTTTGAGGCCTCGGTTGAGTGGGGAAGGATTCTAACAGGGAGGTCTTGCTTTGGTGTTTTGCAATCCAGCAACGTCTCCTTCCGGCAGCATCAATCCAGGTTGAGGTAAGGTGAGTAGAGTTGGTGTTGGATTCCAATCTTGATCAGATTGATTAATTCTTGTTGACTCACGGATTAGTGATATGTTCTGGTGTTGTTGTGATCCGATAGAATCCAATCCAGTGAGGTTATGTTGCTTTGATACTGGAATTGTGATCTTTGAGGTGTATCCAGCAACTTTTCCTAACCGGCAGCAACATTTTTGATTGTGATCTATTGGTGATCACCTTGGATTTGAGGTAAGGAATAGGATAATTGATCTTAGTGTAGATCATGGTGTGATTTGATTTCTAGATGGTTATGCATGTCGTAGATGAATTATACAACTTGTTGATTGTGTGTAGGTTTTTATCTTGTTGTAGAACGATTCTTTTAGGTTTATGTATTTAATTAGGTAGATTGAGGTTGAGTGGATTAGGGTTTTGCCCTAATTTAGTTTTAGGGATTTTATTTAGCTATTCATTGGATTTATCTAAATAAAATATATATATGTTGTTTGACGCAGGATTCTGATTCGAGACGGGTGTCTCGACCTTGGATTGTTTGACTTGTACCTTTTATTTGAGGCGGGTACCCTTTGACTTATCTTTTGATAGTGTTTTATGATATGTGCAGTTTATATATACTTACTAGTGTTGGTAGTTAGTATTTTCCTGGATTTAGTTTAGTTGATACCTGATACATGATGCTACTGTTGTCTGCTATACGTTAGTCTAGTATATATATGACTAGTGGTATTGGTAGCTTTAGCACCTCCCTGGTTTAGTTATGTGATACTTGATACATGTTGCTACTGTTATCTACTATACTTTCGTCTGTTATACCTTTACTGCTTACCATGTGTACGTATGTTTATAGAGATGGATATTTATAGTGCTTATCTACACAGGATTAGTTGCTGTAGATACTTGTTATATGTTGTTGGATTCATGTTGCTTATCTCTTTGTTATATATGCGTTTACCTTTTTGGCACCTACGCATATGGAGGAGGATATATTCAGGTATGACATACTGTTGCCGCACGCACCATATCGCATGATTGCATGTTGGGCGATTGACGACTCCATTATTGTTGAGCTCGTCGGCTGGCTACATGGACCTCTACACACGTGATCACTACATGGGTAGTGGCACAGCACTCAGGGTGTGTATGGTAGGTTACTCTGTCGAGGGCTCCGCTGGTACACTCATGGGTTAGTGTGACGTAGCGTAGTAGCAGGACAGGGGTCCCTTCCCATCATTGTGTACCAGGAGATGAGAGCATGGCGCTCCCTCACTATAGTTGAGGTTGGAGGATAGGTGTACTCCGGTGCATCCCGTCCACTCGGTCACTCTTCAGGGGTAGTGACGACAGAGTGCACGGTGTCACAGCCCTACCCACGCGGTCTCACCATTGTGTGTGAAATGCTGACTGGCGTCAGGGGTGACCATGTCATATTGCATCATGTGCACAGATTGCATTTATTGTGATTGTTGCATATTGGATGGTGCACTTGGGTTACTGCATATGATTGACATGCATACAGGATACATGAGTATTTAATCTGACTATCTTTATCTGTATATGTCCACAGTCATTCGCCCAAGCCTCGCAGGTGAGTACAGTTTATTTCAGTTATGCATTTTCTTATTATTCTTGCTATAGACTGTACTTTATGCCTATTGCTGGTTATTACAGTTTATTTCAGCTATGCATATCTGTTATACTATTAGGAGACTGTACCGTAGATTGTACTGTTAGGAAACTGTACTATAGATCCAATGGTTTAGGAGACTGTACCTTAGGATATTGCTAGTAGTTATATGTTGCTGTACATATCTATTGGATTACCTGCTGAGTTCCTTGAACTCACCCCGTTGTTACTATTTTTCAGGTTGAGGCCGTCGGGAGATATTCCAGTCGCTAGCCCCTTTATCGCGAGGATTTCCTGTTGTCGGGATCTGTTTTGTTTTTGCATCTTATATACTTGTGATGTGGGTTTGTATTGTGGACTTTATATCGAACACTTGGGTTTACTACTTTTGGTTTTTCGCTGTGGATATATTTTCATTACTTCGTGGATTTTGTCTTTCCTCGTTGTAGTGGAGTAGGATGTTTACATATATCTTCGAGATTCTATATCATCTTTCCTTATTAAACTGCATGGATTGATTATATGTTGAACTGTGTGGGATGTTGATATAAACTGCGTGGTTTGTTTCTTATTTGTATTGTATTGTTCCGGCCGTGTGTGTCCGAGGTATAGATATATGTATTATGGATTCATATTGTCACACGTACAGGGGAGATGCTGCCGAAATTTCTTCGGACAAGGACTACCTGGGGCGTGACAATTTATTTGGTATCAGAGCAGGTTACGATACTTGCTAGGCATTCTGGATTTTCAGAATTTTATCTGATACCAATTTATTTGGTATCAGTGTGGATTTCTGATACTTGTTTCTCATGTTCTGGAGTTTACGAGTTTATCTGGGTGTTTTCAGATTGGTACGGATTTTCGGTGACTTACTCGTTTCGGAATTTCGAGGTATTTTGACGAGGTTTTATTGGTTCTATTTGGGGCTAAGCAGCGACAGGACATCTCCAGACGGCAAATAGGTAAATGAGGTAATTTTTCAGTTCTTATACTTGAAGTGATATCTGGGTAACATTTTGTTACAGATATGATACATACACGTGTTTCGATATTGAGACGTGGTCATCCACGTTAGTGGCCGATAGATTCTTCGGAGACAGAGTCTCCAGAGAGATCTGTTAGGGTTGAGCTTGTCCGTCAGGGACAGCCTCGTCAGGATATTATAGGCACGTACGTCGGATTATAAGACCCTGACGGTTCCGACTCCAGAGGTACATACCTCGACTGTACCACTAGTGGTATCACCTTTAGTATACCCGGCACCCCCTCCAGTTGTGCCTACTACTGCGTACTTGAGGTACGAGACGAGGCAAAGATCTGGTGGGACACAGCGCTCTATTATAGGGAGCAGCATATTTCCTGAATGAGATTTAGGGACGCATTCGAGAGTCAGTATTTTCTCCGGACGTATCAGATGACATGTCGGCAGGATTTTCTGAGTCTTCGGCAGAATAACCGCTCAATGATGGAGTATAATGCCGAATTTAATCGGTTGGCTAGATTCTGTCCTGAGTTGGTTGTCGAGAACATATCTCGTATGCTTCAGTTTGTCCAGGGACTAGACGGGCATCTTCAGGTGAAGATTGTCGGTTTTGGTAGTTCATCATACACAGAGGCACTGGAAAGAGCTCTTATGATTGAGTCTACTCATCAGAGAGTGAACGCGGACAAGAAGAGGAAGCAGACTGATCGGACTTCCAGACAGACCCAGCAGCCACAGACTATTGGACAGCAGCAGAGCAGTCGCACTTAGATGGGGCATGGTACTTCAGGGTCATTTGGCCGACCCCAGAAGTTAGGACAATCAGGACGTTCCCGGTCTTCTCAGCAGAATCGGAAAAGTCCACCGGTGACTCTCACTGCACTCGATGCGGGTCTTGAGATCACATCATCTCTGCATGTACTCTGGGATAGTCAGTTTGCTATTATTGCAAACTGCCTGGACATTTGAGTCGAGGCTATTCGCTGAAGGCTCAGCATGTAGCTTCCAGAGTTTCTGTTCCGGGAGGACAGTTTGGTTAGTCCGGGACTCAGCGAGGTTGGCCGAAAGCCCAATTTTCGCATCGTCAGCAGAGGATAGCTCCTCCTGCAGCAGCTGCATATGACAGGCACGGGCAGGAGCATTCCGGTGTCCTTGTGGAGAACCCCACGGTATTCCGCCTTAGTGTTCTCCTGTACTATTCGTTAAGAAGAAGGATGGTACTCTAAGGTTGTGCATCGATTATAGGCAGCTGAATGCAGTGACTATCAGAAATAAGTACCCCTTGCCACGGATTGAGGATTTATTTGATCAGCTAAGAGATACATCAGTGTATTCTAAGATTGATATGCGGTCTGGATATCATCAGCTGAGAGTTAGAGATTCTGAAATTCAGAAGACAACATTTCGCACCAGATACGGATATTACGAGTTTTTGGTAATGCCATTTGGGCTTACCAATGCTCCTGCAGTATTTATGGATCTGATGAACCGTATCTTTCTGGAGTACCTAGATCAGTTTGTTATTGTGTTTATCGATGATATATTGATCTATTCGCGTTCCGAGGAGGAGCACGCGCAGCATCTTCGTATAGTCTTGGAGACTCTGCGACGACATCATCTGTATGCGAAGTTCAGTAAGTGTGCATTTTGGCTTCCCTCAGTTGGTTTTCTAGGACATGTGGTTTCTAGCCGAGGTATTTCAGTAGATCCTTAGAAGATCGAGGCTATCACCAGCTGGGAGCAGCCGAAGTCAGTCCAGGAGATTCGCAGTTTCTTGGGCTTGGCTGGATATTACCGACGATTCGTTGAGGGTTTCTCCAGCATTGCTATGCCGTTGACACGTCTGACCCGGAAGGGCATGAAATTCACGTGGTCAGAGGCTTGTGAGTCCAGCTTTCAGGAGCTGAAGCGGAGATTAGTATCAGCACCAGTTTTGGTTTTACCTTCTGGTGATGACGAATTCGTACTTTACACAGACGCATCTCTTCACGGCTTGGGCGCTGTTTGATGCAGCACGGTAGGGTAGTCTCCTATGCTTCTCGTCAGTTGAAGGAGCATGAGAAGAACTACCCAATACATGATTTAGAGCTAGCCGCTATTATCTTTGCTTTGAAGATTTGGCGACATCAGCTATATGGTATTACTTTTGAGATTCTTACTGATCATAAGAGTCTCAAATATATTTTCACCCAGAAGGAACTCAATCTCCGACAGAGGAGATGGATGGAGTTCCTGAAGGATTATGATTGTACTATTAGCTACCATCCGGGTAAAGCTAATGTGGTTGTTGATGCACTAGAAGGAAGTCCAGAGGGACTTTAGCTTGTCACCGAGTTTTAGTCACGGACTTGATTCAGGGATTCTCCGAGTTGGGCCTTGAGGAGCAGGGACGGACAGAGCAGGGTATTCTTGTTACCATGGTTGCTCAGTCGTCGATCAGGATGAGGATTCGAGAGGCCCAGGCCGGAGATCAGCATTTACAGTTCATTAGCAGCCAGATAGCTTCCGGACAGCAGACTGAGTTTACACGAGATGATGAGGGGATTGTTTATTTCCGAGGTAGATTATGTGTACCTCAGTCTCACCCGGTCATGGAGGAGTTACTTCAGGAGGCTCATCGTTCTAGATTTGCTATCCACCCAGGTGGGACCCGTATGTATCGTGATTTGAGGCGTTCCTATTGGTGGAACGGTATGAAGAAAGACATCGCGGAGTTTGTAGCCAGATGTCTTGTCTGTCAGCAGGTGAAGGCTGAGCACCAGAGACCTGCTGGATTACTTCAGAGGATCCCTATTCCAGAGTGGAAGTGGGAGCACATTACTATGGATTTCGTGGTTGGTTTGCCTAGGACTCGTCGAGGCCATGATGCGATTTGGGTAATCGTTGACCGATTAACCAAATCCGCACATTTTATAGCGATCCGGAAGACAGATTCTTTGGATCGATTAGCAGAGCTATACTATCGTGAGATTATTAGGTTACATGGTGTTCTTTTGAGCATCATATCAGATAGAGACCCACGGTTCACGTCCTGATTCTGGCAGAGTCTGCAGCAGGCCTTGGGCACACAACTTCGTTTCAGTACGACATTCCATCCGCAGACAGATGGGCAGTCAGAGCAGACTATTCAGACATTGGAGGACTTACTGAGGTCTTGCGTTATGGATTTCGGAGGTAGTTGGGAGGACCACCAGCCATTAGTGGAGTTCGCCTACAACAACAGCTATCATTCGGCTATCCAGATGGCACCGTTTGAGGCGTTGTATGGTAGGCCTTGTCGGACACCCATCCTCTGGGAAGAGGTTGGGGAGGCCCAGTTGGTAGGACCTCAGAGAGCTCAGCAGGATGCAGAGTTAGTTCGCACTATTAGACGGAGGATGTCAGAGGCTCAGGACCGTCAGAAGAGTTATGCTGATCAGAGACAGAGACCCCTGGAGTTCTCCATTGGTGATCATGTATTTCTTAGAGTTTCACCCACGAAAGGGGTGAAGAGATTTGGTCTCCGAGGTAAGCTAGCTCCCCGATATATTGGACCATTCCAGATCTTGGAGAGGATTGGAGCAGTAGCTTACCGTCTGTCGCTACCACCATCTCTAGCTGGCATTCATGATGTATTCCATGTATCTATGCTGAGGAGATACGTATCAGATCCGACACATGTTCTGTCGGATATATCAGTTCCTATTTAGGCGGATGTTACTTACGAGGAGGTTCCGGTACGGATTCTAGACCGTAGAGAGCGTCAGATGCGGAACAAGACGGTCCGACTGGTTAAAGTCGGATGGCAGCATCATTCTGACGAGGAGGCTACTTGGGAGGTGGAGGATACGATCCGAGCTCGATACCCTCATCTTTTTATTTGAGGTATGTGGGTTAGAGTTTCTTTCAGTATTTATACTATTTGGTTATGTTATAGTGTTGGCTGTTGGTTACAGCTAAATTTGGGGACCAAATTTTTATTAGTAGGGGAGGATGTGAGATCTCAGAAAATTTAAATAATAGGGTTATTTGAGAAATAACCTTATAGAATTTTTCCGGAATTTTTAGAAATTTTCTGGGAATTTTTCTGAACTCGTACGACGGGTTTTGAGGGGATTAATTCCGGGTTCGGATAAAGCCTGTTTGGGATACCGTTTAATTGAGGAAATGTTTTATTTATAAAACCCTTTCCTTTTTATTTTTCTTTCCCCAAACGGCGACCCCGATCCTCTCCTCACCCGAACCTTCTCCTCTCCTTCCCCGATCCCGATCCCGCGCCCAATCCCGTTCTCTTCTTCGACGCCGACGAAGCCACCAGGGGAATTGATCGCCGGCGGCTGAGCACCTCCTTCCACCACCGTCCACCAGATCTGGGAGGGGATTTGTTGGTTCAGCGCCGCTAGATCGAGCCGTGCCATCGCCGATCGCCGGCGTGAAGGAGCAATTAGGGTTCCACGGGTAAGCGACCGATCCTTCCTCTTCCCTGTTCTTTGATTTGTGCCCTAGTTTCGAGTCTTCTTTGTCGATGCTTGCTCTATTCCTCTCTGATCGTCAGCGATCCCAGATTAGGTCTTGGATCTCTTCTCGTTATTGCTGTTTGAGGCCTCGGTTGAGTGGGGAAGGATTCTAACAGGGAGGTCTTGCTTTGGTGTTATGCAATCCAGTAACGTCTCCTTCCGGCAGCATCTATCCAGGTTAAGGTAAGGTGAGTAGAGTTGGTGTTGGATTCCAATCTTGATAAGATTCATTAATTCTTGTTGACTCACGGATTAGTGATATGTTCTGGTGTTGTTGTGATCCGATAGAATCCAATCCAGTGAGGTTCTGTTGCTGTGGTGCTGGAATTGTGATCTTTGAGGTGTATCCAGCAGCTTTTCCTAACCGGCAGCAACATTTTTGATTGTGATCTATTGGTGATCACCTTGAATTTGAGGTAAGGAATAGGATAATTGATCTTAGTGTAGATCATGGTGTGATTTGATTTCTAGATGGTTATGTATGTCGTAGATGAATTATACAACTTGTTGATTGTGTGTAGGTTTTTATCTTGCTGTAGAATGATTCTTTTAGGTTTATGTATTTAATTAGGTAGATTGAGGTTAAGTGGATTAGGGTTTTGCCCTAATTTAGTTTTAGGGATTTTATTTAGCTATTCATTGGATTTAGCTAAATAAAATATATATATGTTGTTTGACGCAGGATTCTGATTCGAGACGGGCGTATCGACCTTGGATTGTTTGACTTGTACCTTCTATTTGAGGCGGGTACCCTTTGACTTATCTTTTGATAGTGTCTTATGATATGTGCAGTTTATATATACTTACTAGTGTTGGTAGTTAGTATTTTCCTGGATTTAGTTTAGTTGATACCTGATACATGTTGCTACTGTTGTCTGCTATACGTTAGTCTAGTATATATATGACTAGTGGTATTGGTAGCTTTAGAACCTCCCTGGTTTAGTTATTTGATACTTGATACATGTTGCTACTGTTATCTGCTATTCTTTCGTCTGGTATACCTTTACTGCTTATCATGTGTACGTATGTTTATAGAGATGGATATTTATAGTGCTTATCTACACAGGATTAGTTGCTGTAGATACTTGTTATATGTTGTTGGATTCATGTTGCTTATCTCTTTGTTATATATGCGTTTACCTTTTTGGCACCTACGCATATGGAGGAGGATATATTCAGGTATGACATACTGTAGCCGCACACACCATATCGCATGATTGCATGCTGGGCGATTGACGACTCCATTAATGTTGAGCTCGTCGGCCGGCTACATGGACCTCTACACACGTGATCACTACATGGGTAGTGGCACAACACTTAGGGTGTGTATGGTAGGTTGCTTTGTCGAGGGCTCCGCTGGTACACTCATGGGTTAGTGTGACGCAGCGTAGTAGCAGGACAGGGGTCCCTCCCCGTCATTGTGTACCGGGAGATAAGAGCATGACGCTCCCTCACTATAGTTGAGGTTGGAGGATAGGTGTACTCCGGTGCATCCCGTCCACTCGGTCACTCTTCAGGGGTAATGACGACAGAGTGCACGGTGTCACAGCCCTACCCACGCGGTCTCACCATTATGTGTGAGATGCTGACTGGCGTCAGGGGTGACCATGTCATATTGCATCATGTGCACAGATTGCATTTATTGTGATTGTTGCATATTGGATGGTGCACTTGGGTGACTGCATATGATTGACATGCATACAGGATACATGCGTATTTACTCTGACTATCTTTATCTGTATATGTCCACAGTCATTCGCCCAAGCCTCGCAGGTGAGTACAGTTTATTTCAGTTATGCATTTTCTTATTATTCTTGCTATAGACTATACTTTATGCCTATTGCTGGTTATTACAGTTTATTTCAGCTATGCATATCTGTTATACTGTTAGGAGACTGTACCGTTGATTGTACTGTTAGGAAACTGTACTATAGATCCTATGGTTTAGGAGACTGTACCTTAGGATATTGCTAGTAGTTATATGTTGCTGTACATATCTATTGGATTACCTGCTGAGTTCCTTGAACTCACCCCGTTGTTACTATTTTTCAGGTTGAGGCCGTCGGGAGATATTCCAGTCGCTAGCCCCTTTATCGCGAGGATTTCCTGTTGTCGGGATCTGTTTTGTTTTTGCATCTTATATACTTGTGATGTGGGTTTTGTATTGTGGACTTTATATCGAACACTTGGGTTTACTACTTTTGGTTTTTCGCTGCGGATATATTTTCATTACTTCGTGGATTTTGTCTTTCCTCGTTGTAGTGGAGTAGGATGTTTACATATATCTTCGAGATTCTATATCATCTTTCCTTATTAAACTGTGTGGATTGATTATATGTTGAACTGTGTGGGATGTTGATATAAACTGCGTGGTTTGTTTCTTATTTGTATTGTATTGTTCCGGCCGTGTGTGGCCGAGGTATAGATATATGTATTCTGGATTCATATTGTCACCCATACAGGGGAGATGCTGCCGAAATTTCTTCGGACAGGGACTTCCTGGGGTGTGACAGCAAGCCACAAATCAAAGGTCGGAAGCGGCAGGGCTGTGCAGAGACGGCTCGGTCCGCAGGTCTGTGACTCGAAGGCCCGGAAGTGCAAGCCACAAATCAAAGTTCGGAAGCGGCAGGGCTGTGTAGAGACGGTTCGATATACAGGTCTGCGACTCGAAGATCCGGAAGTGCAAGTCACCAGTCACAGGTCAGAAGCGACAGGGCTGTGTGAAGACAGCCCGATCTACGGGCTTACAGTCGAGGGTCGGCAAATACAGGGTACAGAATACAGACCGTGATCGACAGGGCTGTGTGAAGACAGCCCGATCTACGGGCTTATAGTTGAGGGTCGGCAAATACAGGGTACAAAATACAGACCGTGATCGACAGGGCTGTTCAGGGTTAGACCGACTAACAAGTAACGCATAGAGGCGAGATCTGGTCGAGGGGTGTGAGGTAGATGCAGACCGTGATAAATAGGACGAGCTAAGCTGTGCAGGAGTCGTAGGATCACAATTGTTCGCCAAGGGTAATCATTGCATACCAAGGAGATGTGCGGAGGCGGAGGTTCCTAAGCGAGAGGATGCTCTCATAACCAATGGCAGCCTGACAGATGTCCTTCACTACGAGACAAAATCCCTGTGTAAAGGCGAAAGTTCCTAAACAAGAAGATGCTTTCACGACCAATAGCAGCACGACAGGTGTCGGGGATATATGACAAAGCCCAGCGTCTAACGTTTTCTGACAGGTTGGCAGGTTCTGGAAGCAAGGCGGGTGCATAAAAAGGAGGTGATTCCTCGTACGCGGGTACGCGCTCTCTCGTCACTTTTTCCACAACTTTTCGTTTTTAGTCTCTCTGCTTTTTCTGGGGAAAAAGGACCTGACTTGAGCGTTGGAGGGCCTGATCAGGGGACTTTTTCCCTGGGTTCTGGTCTCTAACGTGAGGGAGGGAGATCGTCTGAGTGTGTGCAGGGTCCTGCAGCAGCGTCAGCCGCCCGTGGGAGCCGAATCGCCCACGACTTTCCGTCAACAACCAGGCCACTGCGACCAGCCTCCGTCCGACTCAGCCTTCGGACAGGATCAGTTTAGAAAAGGTAGCGAATTTATTTAAGATAGTTAACAGAATATTATAAAAGGGATAAGTTGATGTTAGATTTGTTTGTTTAGAAAAAGTAGCGAATTTATTTAAGATAATTAACAGACTATTGGATTATAAAAGGGATAAGTTGATGTTGGATTTGTCTGTTTAGAAAAGATAGCGAATTTATTTAAGGAGTTAACAGAAATATTAAGTTATAAAAAGGGATAAGTTGATGCTCTGTTTTCCCGTGACTTAAACCATTCTCTCCTTCTCTTCTGCGTACGATGGCGGAGCTTGGGCAGAAAACGAAAGGGAGTTAGGGCATCATCTCCGGCGGCCGGCCAAGGTCCTAGAAGCCCTTTTTGTTCGGTTGTGAGTCCAAGAAGCAAGGTAAGTGCTTCTCACCTGCAGTAGGAGTAGTTTCGGACCTTTATTCTTCTTAAATTCGAAGCATGAGAAGCGCTTATAGTGTAGATTTTTAATTAAGCCTATAGTGCAGATTTTAATTAAGTTTATAGTGCAGATTTATATGTAGGCTTATAGTGCATATTTTAATTAAGCTTGTAGTGCAGATTTTAATTAAGCCTATAGTGCAGATTTTAATTAAGTTTATAGGTGCAGATTTTAATTAAGCCTATAGTGCAGATTTTAATTAAGTTTATAGGTGCAGATTTTTACTTAAGCTTATAGTGCAGATTTTAATTAAACTTATAGTGCAGATTTTAAATTAAGCTCATATGCAGATTTTTATGTAAGCTTATAGTGAAGATTTTAATTAAGCTTATAGAGCATATTTTAATTAAGCTTATAGTGCAGATTTTAATTAAGCCTATAGTGCAGATTTTAATTAAGCTCGTAGTGCATATTTTTATTTAGGCTTATAGTGCAGATTTTAATTAAGCCTATAGTGCAGATTTTAATTAAGCTTATAGTGCAGATTTTTATTTAAACTTATAGTGCAGATTTTAATTAAGCCTATAGTGCAGATTTTAATTAAGCTTATAAGTGCAGATTTTTATGTAAGCTTATAATGCAGATTTTAATTAAGCTTGTAGTGCAGATTTCTTAGAGCTTAAAATGCAGATTTCTTTAGAGCAGAGTTTTTAGAGCTTGTAGTGCAGATTTCTTAAGAGCTTATGGTACTGATTTTTTTAAAGTTTATAGTGCAGATTTTTGGTGGAACTTGTAGTGCATATTTTTGGTGGAATTTATAGTGCAGATTTTTGGTGGAACTTGTAGTGCAGATTTTTGGTGGAACTTATAGTGCAATTTTTAAAGAAAAAGATTATAATGCAGTTTGGTTAAGTATTATAGTGCAAAATTTATGTTTGCATAGTATGCAGAAATAGTGTAGCATAGAATGCAGAATCTTGATTAGTATATTAAGCAGAATTTTAATTAGCATAGTATGCAGATATTTGTTTATGCATTTCAAAGTTAGAATTTGTTTAAACATTTCAGTTTCTTTTTAAAGAAGCATTCTTTTATTAGAGGTATTAACAAGTATAAGAAAGATAAAGAAAAGAAAGAAAAATGTCAAGACCTTAAGTAGATCCCAAAGTCAAGACTTTAAGGATTTTGGCACACAAGGTGCTTGTTAAAGGCATTTAAAGAAGAAGTAATTAAGATAATAAGATATTTTACTTTGAAGAGGCTAGTACCCGACTTCCGAGGTTGTCGTTAAACAAATCTAGGTGTCCAATTCCGAGGTCTTGGCCCTGGTAGACCGAGGTCTGCTCTTTTAGGATTGGTTGCTCGCTACCCCAACCTATTAGGGAACGCGCATAAGATGGTACTTTGCCTGGGCCCAAGAGAAGTTGATTACTATTTTGAAGTATTATAAGTATAAGTTTTTGAACAAGTAAAGTAAGTTTTACGTAAGTATAAAAGTATTAAAGAAGAAGTTTTTAAACAAGTGAAATAAAAGAATAAGTTTAGAACAAATGAAATAAGTTTCATTTTGTTTTAAAAGCAGCAAGTTGAGTTTTCTTTTATGCTAGCATGTTATTTAGATTAGCTTACTGTTCTTTGCTATCTTTTGAGCATAAGTAGCGTTACATGTTTAGCATTTCAGCCTGTTTGATTCCTTTATTATTAGATGAGTATGAGTAGTCTTCAGTAAGTAATCAGTTAAATCATGTTATAGATATATGTACATGCATATCGAGATTTTGTGAGTTAGATAGTGCTTACTAAGCATTTTGCTTATAGTTTGCATTTTCTCTTACTGCAGATACAGGAAAAGGAAAAGTTATAGCAAAGGAAGGCGACAAGGAGGTGCGGATGGATGTGTGATGCCTGGACTATAGATGTCACGCCCCAAAGGAGTCCCTGCCAGACAAAAATCCGGCAGAGTCTCCCCTGTACCAGTGACAATATGAAGCATTACTACAAGCAAAATACATCAGCCACATGCGGCTGGAATATTTATATACACAACTACGCAGTTATAATAACAGCCCACACGGCTGGAATGAAACAATCACAACCACGCAGTTATATATAAAACAGCCCACACGGCTGTACCAAAAACCAACATAGCGGAAAAACGAAAACGGAAAGCCCACACAAGACAAATAGATACAATGCATGCCGGCACGGCTTAAACACAAATACAACCCCAAAAGAATAAGATAGCCACATGGCTAAACACAAATACAATGCCACGAATAAGAAAAGAATATACAATAGAAAACGAACACAGTCTTCGGATGTGACGTAGGACCCGGCAGAGAGGATACTCCGAGCGACACCAACCATCTACAGGCTACCTAAAAACATAAATGTATACATGCGGTGGTGAGTATAGGTAACTCAGCGGATAATAGAAAAGATAGTGCATAGTCCATAAACAACATGGAGATCACAAGTATACAGTCTCAGTAGGGAAATAAAGAACATGATCATACTATCATAATCAATGCACCTAAACATATCTGGCATAATAACCTGACATATCAACTATACAAACCACAACTAGCATAATGACAGATACATACCCAATCTGGAATCGACGCAAGGTACAAAGATCAGTAAACTCACTGGATCTGCAACAGATATACCCGTGACACCTGTGCAATATAAGTACGACTGCATATTCATGTAAAATAAATGACATGTATGCATCATGACAACCATATGCAACAAGCATATCTCAAACAAGTGCAACAACCACAATCACATGCAACTAGTATCTACTAGGCATGTATGCAAGTATATATCCACCGATGCACCGTGCATCATATGCAAATGTGTATGCATGCTCCATGGTCACCCCCGACACCTCTCCAGACACCACGACCCCAGTATGGCCGAGAGGCTTAGGTCCGTGACAAACCGTACAAACCTCACGCACGTAACCGCTATAAAGCGACTGAGGCGACAGTATACTATGTAGTTATCTAACTACATAGCTAAGGGGCCCTGACCACTCACAACTCAAGCCCTCTAACTACTGTACCCTCAAGATCCACTACTCCAGAGTGGTCGAGGCTGACAGAGTAAAAATACTGAGCAGCTGAGTAAGCGCGACAGGACATAGCTCCACTCCCAGCTACCACTCTCCATCAGTGGTAGAGTGGACAACTATAAAAACTGACAACCCTCTCAACTACAAAGGAGACGATAGTCGTCAGTATGTAATGAATGATGAACATGAAATATATATAATCATGATACAGACACCGTCATCATCCATACAAACTCTAACTCCACATAAGCACTCCACAACATGAATATAATCGTCATGGTAAATCCACACATCCCACCAAATACATGTACACAACTACACATGTATAATCAACCAAAACTCTCCACTAATCCCACTGGACATATGCACAGAACGCAAGTACAATCCACATGTATCCTCCAATAATAAACACATCAAACACGTGTATAAACCACAAACATACAATCAACACAACTCCTCTAATCATCACACCGGACAAATGTGTACACGATATACAAATGGGCAATCATCATATGAACACTGCCAACGAACCATACACTACCATACACACTCTACATGTGCAAAAATACCACAGAGTATAGATAATCCAAAGTGTAGACTGTATAAGAATTAAATAGATCATCACAAGGGTCAAGCATAAGTATCAAGCAGGAAAATAACCAACGAACACGATATAAGGTAAAGCAGCCTAAACCATCACATAATAACCATGCACTAAGCTCAATAAAAATCTACATAGAGCCAAGGAAGAAATACCCGCCTTAAAATGTAGATCGTGCCAAGTAATCCCGCGTTGAGACTCTCGTCTCGAATCTAAGTCCTGCAGCAATCAATATATTTATATTTTATTTAGCTAAATTTATATGAATTAAATAGCTAAATAAAATCTCTAACCCAATAGGATCACTCTAATCAAAACTGATCTCTGACTAATCCTCCAAATCAACACATCCTTTTATCCAATAACAAATCTCTATCATAAATCTACAACAACCTAACATCATCATCAACAATTCCCATCCAATTAGAAATACCTCATTCATACATCACTTACATTGGAAGGTTGTAGCTGATCCACAATCACAGCTCCCACCATAACCCTGCCAATAGCTACCAAAGCATTCATACATCAATCCTTCCAAAAATTTGTCCAAGAAGCAAAAATACAGCAATGTATCTAATGAATCCTACAACCGGAATCACACTCACCTCAATTGATCCCAAATCAAGCTGCTGTTCACCACCAGGATCAAGAAAGAGGGATCAGAATTCATCCAAACAACACATCACTAACTCATTTCCAACAACAACTATGCACCTTACCTCTTCACCCGAGAGCTACCAAAGACCCCAGCCACAAGAATTGGAGAAGAAGAAGTTCTTCTCAAGGAAGATCCATCACTAGGTTTATCCGACGTCGCCTCCTAGATCAGATCAGAGAGAACACCATAAACGCACAAAAATCCTTGAATTCACAGAATCTCTCGACCAAGCCTTACCTCAACCAATCCCTACACTGGTGTCGTGCGACCCACAGCTACTGCGACGAGGAATGGGAGCTAGGGCTCCGATTCTTGCTCTGGTCCAAGATCAAGTGGGAAAGGGACGGCGACGGTTCGCCAGAGAGGGAAGGAGAAGGGTCGCTGGTGCTCGCGGTGAACCGGCTACACCATGTGGCATGGCCTGGTCGGCAGAGCTCGATGAGAGAGAGACTCACCGTCGGCAATCTAGGTCACAGCGACGAGATTGGGAGAAATGAGGGATGCGCCAGCGGTGAAGAGGAGAAGAGAGGAAGAACGACTCCACACCTTGAGAGGGAGAGGGAGAGGGAGGCTCGGCCGAGGTTACACCGGCGGACGGTGGCGTGCTCGGTGTCGCTGGGAAGAAATCGCCGGAGAGGGAGAGGTTTCCGGCAAAGGGAATCGGGGAGGGAGAATAAGAATTGGGGAAAGATTAAGGAAATCAGAAAATTAAACCTAGGTCAGACTAATTAAAGCCTAAGTACATTTCCAAATCAACTCCCACCTAAATGGGTATTTCAAAACAGGCTTTCACTGTACCCCGAATCCGTCCCCTCAAAATGGGTCATACGGACACCGTTTAAATCCCGAAAAATTTCTAAAAATTCTGAAAAAATCCAATAAGGTTTTTTGTCCAATAATATTTATTATTTAATTTTGTGATATCTTACAATAGAAGCCTTGGGACCTAGCATAAGAATTTATTAAAATTGCCATTTATTAAGAATGTATTAGATGAGTCATTTAGTCTTCCGCTGCTAGTTAATTGTAAGTTTTGAGTTCTCCGAGAGTTTTAGGAATTTCTATCAACATGTGAACAAGGATAGTTAAGTAAAGTTAGTAGTCCAGTAGCCCCCCGCCCTCGCAGACCAGTAGTGAGGAGGGTGGGGTGTTATAGTTGGTATCAGAGCAGTTCCTATTCTCCAGCATCACACATCAGCACCATCTTTGCCGTCTTCAAGTAAGAAAGTATTTAAGTTTTCCTTTTATGCTTTCTTTATTATTTGCAGTATGGAGTAATTGCTTATATGCGCTTTAGTAAGATAGAAGTTTTGTTTCTCTTATATTCATATACATAAGTATGTTTAGAAAGGATAGAGAAGATATCAATCCTTCCAAGGACCATTAAAAGGTACGATGCGATATGAAAAATAGAGGACCGAGAATTTAAGAGACTAAGGAACAAAGAGTACCATTAGTGAAAGTCATTTAGAACCAGAAGTACGAGGAAATTACTTAAGAGCGTGAGGACAGTATGAGACAGAGATATCCAGAATTATTCTAAATTCGAGGATGAACTTTTTATAAGGTTGGGAGAATTGTAACGCCCCAAATTTCCTCAATTAGAGTCCTAAAAGTAATTTAAAAATATTTTAAAATGCTATAGAAATATTCTAGGGATTTTTAGAGTATTTTTATGTAATTTTTGGAGGTTGTTTGGGATTTTTACAAAACGAAGGAAGTTTCGACAAAAAAATGTCCAAGCCGAGAATTGAACCCATGACCTTTGACTCGGTCAAAACCCGACTGACCAGGTGTGCAAACGGATTTTTCTGTTTAGAAAAGGTAGCGAATTTATTTAAGATAGTTAACAGAATATTGGATTATAAAAGGGATAAGTTGATCTTGGATTTGTTTGTTTAGAAAAGGTAGCGAATTTATTTAAGATAGTTAACAGAATATTATAAAAGGGATAAGTTGATGTTGGATTTGTTTGTTTAGAAAAGGTAGCGAATTTATTTAAGATAGTTAATAGAATATTGGATTATAAAAGGGATAAGTTGATCTTGGATTTGTTTGTTTAGAAAAAGTAGCGAATTTATTTAAGATAGTTAAAAGAATATTATAAAAGGGATAAGTTGATGTTGGATTTGTTTGTTTAGAAAAAGTAGCGAATTTATTTAAGATAATTAACAGACTATTGGATTATAAAAGGGATAAGTTGATGTTGAATTTGTCTGTTTAGAAAAGATAGCGAATTTATTTAAGGAGTTAACAGAAATATTAAGTTATAAAAAGGGATAAGTTGATGCTCTGTTTTCCCGTGACTTAAACCATTCTCTCATTCTCTTCTGCGTACGATGGCGGAGCTCGGGCAGAAAACGAAAGGGAGTTAGGGCATCATCTCCGGCGGTCGGCCAAGGTCCTAGAAGCCCTTTTTGTTCGGTTGTGAGTCCAAGAAGCAAGATAAGTGCTTCTCACCTGCAGTAGGAGTAGTTTCGGACCTTTATTCTTCTTAAATTCGAAGCATGCGAAGCGCTTATATTGTAGATTTTTAATTAAGCCTATAGTGCAGATTTTAATTAAGTTTATAGTGCAGATTTTTATGTAGGCTTATAGTGTAGATTTTAATTAAGCTTGTAGTGCAGATTTTAATTAAGCTTATAGTGCAGATTTTAATTAAGCTTATAGGTGCAGATTTTAATTAAGCCTATAGTGCAGATTTTAATTAAGTTTATAGGTGCAGATTTTTACTTAAGATTATAGTGCAGATTTTAATTAAGCTTATAGTGCAGATTTTAAATTAAGCTCATATGCAGATTTTTATGTAAGCTTATAGTGCAGATTTTAATTAAGCTTATAGAGCAGATTTTAATTAAGCTTATAGTGCAGATTTTAATTAAGCCTATAGTGCAGATTTTAATTAAGCTCATAGTGCAGATTTTTATTTAGGCTTATAGTGCAGATTTTAATTAAGCCTATAGTGCAGATTTTAATTAAGCTTATAGTGCAGATTTTTATTTAAGCTTATAGTGCAGATTTTAATTAAGCCTATAGTGCAGATTTTAATTAAACTTATAAGTGTAGATTTTTATGTAAGATTATAATGCAGATTTTAATTAAGCTTGTAGTGCAGATTTCTTAGAGCTTAAAATACAGATTTCTTTAGAGCAGATTTTTTAGAGCTTGTAGTGCAGATTTCTTAAGAGCTTATGGTACTGATTTTTTTAAAGTTTATAGTGCAGATTTTTGGTGGAACTTGTAGTGCATATTTTTGGTGGAATTTATAGTGCAAATTTTTGGTGGAACTTGTAGTGCAGATTTTTGGTGGAACTTATAGTGCAGTTTTTAAAGAAAAAGATTATAATGCAGTTTGGTTAAGTATTATAGTGCAAAATTTATGTATGCATAGTATGCAGAAATAGTGTAGCATAGAATGCAGAATCTTGTTTATGCATTTCAAAGTTAAAATTTGTTTAAACATTTCAGTTTATTTTTAAAGAAGCATTCTTTTATTAGAGGTATTAACAAGTATAAGAAAGATAAAGAAAAGAAAGAAAAAGGCCAAGACCTTAAGTAGATCCCAAAGTCAAGACTTTAGGGATTTTGGCACACAAGGTGCTTGTTAAAGGCATTTAAAGAAGAAGTAATTAAGAAAATAAGATATTTTACTTTGAAGAGGCTAGTACCCCACTTCCGAGGTTGTCGTTAAACAAATCCAGGTGTCCAATTCCGAGGTCTTGGCCCTGGTAGACCGAGGTCTGCTCTTTTAGGATTGGTTGCTCGCTACCCCAACCTATTAGGGAACGCTCATAAGATGGTACTATGCCTGGGCCCAAGAGAAGTTGATTACTATTTTGAAGTATTATAAGTATAAGTTTTTGAACAAGTAAAGTAAGTTTTACATAAATATAAAAGTATTAAAGAAGAAGTTTTTAAACAAGTGAAATAAAAGAATAAGTTTAGAACAAATGAAATAAGTTTCATTTTGTTTTAAAAGCAGCAAGTTGAGTTTTCTTTTATGCTAGCATGTTATTTAGATTAGCTTACTGTTCTTTGCTATTTTTTGAGCATAAGTAGCGTTACATGTTTAGCATTTCAGCCTGTTTGATTCCTTTATTATTAGATGAGCAAGAGTAGTCTTCAGTAAGTAATCAGTTAAATCATGTTATAGATATATGTACATGAATATCGAGATTTTATGAGTTAGATAGTGCTTACTAAGCATTTTGCCTATAGTTTGCATTTCCTCTTACTGCAGATACAGGAAAAGGAAAAGTTATAGCAAAGGAAGGTGACAAGGAGGTGAGGATGGATGTGTGATGCCTGAACTATAGAAGCCTTGGGACCTAGCATAAGAATTTATTAAGATTGCCATTTATTAAGAATGTATTAGATGAGTCATTTAGTCTTTCGCTGCTAGTTAATTGTAAGTTTTGAGTTCTCCGAGAGTTTTAGGAATTTCTATCAACATGTGAACAAGGATAGTTAAGTAAAGTTAGTAGTCCAGTAGCGCTCCGCCCTCGCAGTCCAGTAGTGAGGAGGGTGGGGTGTTACATACCCTGTCGGGTAGTTCAGTTGGGGGTGCCAGCTATTCTGGATCCTCCATCTATCTTTTATTTGATTTTAATTTCAAATTTTTAATTTTTAATTTGATTTTTGAATTTTGAATTTAAATTTCAAATTTTTAATTTATTTGATTTTGATTTTTGAATTTTGAATTTAAATTTTAAATTTTAAATTTATTTGATTTTGATTTTTGAATTTTGAATTTAAATTTCTAATTTTTAATTTGATTTTTGAATTTTGAATTTAAATTTCAAAATTTTAATTTATTTGATTTTGATTTTTGAATTTATAATTTGAATTTTGAATTTGTAATTTGAATTTTGAGTTTTGAATTTTGAATTTGTAATTTGAATTTTGAGTTTGTAATTTGAATTTTGAGTTTTGAATTTTGAGTTTATAATTTGAATTATGAATTTGTAATTTGAATTTTGAGTTTTGAATTTTGAATTTATAATTTGAATTTTAAATTTGTAATTTAAATTTTGAGTTTTGAATTTTGAATTTATAATTTGAATTTTGTGAGTTTTGAATTTGAATTTTATTTCGAATTTTGATTTAAAATTTTAATTGTTTTCGTGTTTACTCCCTCTAGATCATAGCCTCGATATGGTCTATCAAGGTAATAGACTTGATCCTTGGGGACCTAGTATTATCCAGGTCCAACTTGATTAACCAAGTTTGACTTGGGGACCCATGCTTGAATTGTGTTTTTATTATTTCTATTAACTAGAGATAGATATGATTTATATTGTAAATTACGGTGCCAAAAACATAATTAAATAATAAGGTTATTGGACAAATAATCTTATTGGATTTTTTTGGAATTTTTAGGAATTTTCTGGGAATTTTTCGGAGTCCATTTGACGTAGTTTAAGGGGATCATTTATAGGCTAAGTGGAAGCCCGTTTAAAATACCTAAAAGTGGGAGTTGATTGAGGAAACCAACTTAGGGTTTAATTTATTGAACCTAGGTTTAAAAACCTCACCCAACCTCACCGTGCCCTAATCTCACGCCGACCACTCCATTTCCCTTCCTCCCTATTGCTCTTTGTCGCCGAGATCTCACCGCCGCCCCTCACTCTCCTTATTCTCATCCGCCACCTCCTCTCCTTCGATCACCGAAGCTGGATCTGCCGCCAAGCTCCCGGAGCTGCCCTCCCTTGCACGGGCTGCCTTCGGCCAAGAGCAGGAGGTGCTGTCCTCTCATCGTCGAAGCCGCCAACCATCAGAAGCCCGTTGTCGGCGTAGACGCACACCGAGCGTCGAACCTACCACTTCCCCGACGCCTCTCACTTCTCCGATGCCACAATCCCGAGTTCGTCGGCACTGATCTTCTCACCGTTGGCCGGACTTGCCATCTCCACGGATCACTGGACGTTTGCTACGGTTGTCCTTCTCTCTGAGTTGCAGCCCGTGCCTGGCCATCCTCACCGCCTGATCGCCGATTCTCTGTCGCCTCGAAGGACACCTGATGTCGCCGTCGTTTTCCCTCTCTGGCCACGAGCAGGAGGCAGTGGGGTAGTGCCCGTGAGCCGATTTCCCCTCTCCCATACCACGTGATGCCATCACCGACGCTGCGCCCTGGTTGTGCTTGCCACAGTGCTAATCATCGATCATCGATGTCGATATTCCAGGCGGACTGGTCGTCACCAGTGAGGCTCTTCCACCACCGTGGGTCGTCGTCTGCCCTAATGGTGAGTGGATGCTCTTGAGTGGATTTTCTTACTCGTTGTGCTCCAATACACTTGTGGCAGCTTACCTATGTACTGGCAGTGAGCTTGACCTTGCCTTGCTGCTCCAATTGGTTCTCTGGTGGTCATGGAGCAGCTCCATCAGATCATTGGTGAGGTATAAGCATTCGATCGTTGCTCCTTTGTTGATTTAGTTTCTTTCAAGATTGTCCTCTTTGAGTCTCATGTTAGATTGTTCTGTTTAAGGGTACTTGGATTGAAAATCCACTTGCAGGTGAAATGTGAAGGTTTTAGAGCTGGGTTGAGGGCTTTGATTCATGGTAAGTTACTATAGTGTTTTGGTTGATCTCTTGTTGGTATTAGGTTGATATGGATTGGATCAAATTCTATTTGAGCTGTTAAGATGTGATAACATGATGAATGAGTAATTAGCTATCTTAGATTGTATTTTCAGATGTGATTTAGGTGGATAAATCGTGCATGTTTGATCCATGATGCTAGTAGTTGATGAAATTAAACTGGATTGGATAATTGAGTAGGCAAAGGAAGCGGTTTTAAGAATTGATGGGTGGATAAAAGTGGAACTTATCATTTAGGTAGATTTGGATTATTAGGTGGAATTAAACAGTTATCTAATTGAATTAGAATTGGGTTTTAGGTTTAGCTAGTTGTTGTATATGTAATTAGCTAAAAATATTATGTGATCGCAGGACTTGGATTCGAGATGTGCGTCTCGACGTGGGATTAATTATCACGATCGTCAGATAAAGGCGGGTACTTCTTGCTTTATATTTTTAGTATTTTGATCTTAGTGCATGAGCTTTATGTTCAGATAGTTGTTGTATCTATTTTGACTTCACTCTTATTTTTCCTGCGTTTGATACTTCCACTCAATCTTTGAGCTACTCGTTTCTGTATCTATACAGTCTCTCGTTGCTATCGATGATATTTAGCAGATACTATATTACAAGGTATCAGATACCAGATACCAGATGTCAGACATTAGATATTAGGTATTGGATACATAGACACCTGGTACCATGTTTACATGCTTTGATTGCTGTTAATTTACACACCTTACTGAGCATGCTGGATTCATGTAGCATACCTGTTTCTGTTTATATATATATGATGACTGTTGCATTGTTCGCATCATGTCATTGCATGTATTGCCGACGATCCTGTCTCCCTTGTGGTTGAGGCGGTTGTTGGCCAGGGCCGCACGCTCGGCCACTCATGGGTAGTGGTAGCTTGGAGCGTGCCGCATGTCCTGTCGTGCCCCCCACTCGCACACTCATGGGTAGTGTCTGCTGGAGTCGCGGGCAGCAGGGACCCTCGTCGCAGATGTAGCTATTTAGCTACTATGCAACTGTCCCCTTGGCCACTCGAAAGTAGTGGTAGCTGGAGTGGTGTACAGTTTGTCATTGTTGCGGCCTCTCGTCCATACTGGGGTCATGGACTTGAGGGGTGGGCGGGAGTGACCATCCGTGCATACGCTGTTATTATTATACCTGCTGATATTGCTAGTTGTTTACTTATGCTGTTGTTGCTTATCTATGTTGCTGTTACTAGCTTATGCTGTTGTTGTTTATTTATGTTGTTATGCTTACATAGGTTGAGATTTATACCTGCGATATGTGTTTAGACACTGACTTACTTACTGTTGACATGTATATACCTCACACGATATCATGTAGTTATGAGCAGTACTGTAGTAGGACTTTGCTACACTTTACCTTTTACTACTACCCTAGGATATGGTTTCAGGTATGGACACTTATTAGGATATCACTATAGTATTTGCTATTTCCATACGAGACTGTATACCTTTGCATCTCTAGTTCTTTACTATACTCATGCACTATCTGTCTATTACCCTCTGAGTCTTTATACTCACCACCCCGTATATTGGTAATTTCGCCAGGTAGCAGGTAAAGGATTGATGGAGTTGCCTGGAGAGCCTGTCCGCCAGTCCCACGTCACATTCGAGGACGACCTTACGATTTTGGTATTTCTTACGCTATTTGTATTTTGGGTTTTGTACTTGTTTATGTATTTGAGTTCTCTTGTATTTGGTTTGATATTATTGTGTCAAGCCGAGCCGACTCGCAGTTAGTTGCTTTGTGTTTTGTGATCGTTGTTTGTGATTTCCGCTGTGTTGATTTTAGTACAGCCGTGTGGTGCTGATTCATATATTTATATAACTACGTGGTTGTGTTTATTTCTGTTCCAGCCGAGTGGGCTGATTATATAACTGCGTGGTTGTGTAGATATATTCCAGCCGTATGTGGCGGATCTATATTGTATGTATGTATGCCTCAGATTGTCACCTGTATAGGGGAGATGCTGTCGAAATTTTTCGGTAAGGACTCCTCTGGGGGTGTGACAATTTATTTGTATCAGAGCCAAGGTTTTATGAGGCCTATTTTCGTTTGGTTTTCCGTGATTTGGTTTCTCGATGTGACTTTTCGGGTTTTGGGACCAGGCAGCGATAGGATTCTCCAAGCTATAGGAGGTATGTTTGCATATTGTTATCTTATATTTCTGTTAGTGCATGCATAGTTGTTATGTTAGTTATGTTGTGTACTAGTATGCTTTTGTTAGTACCTGTCCAGTTGTTTGTACATACATCAAATGTGTTGGGTCAATCACTGATCACGGTTGACCCAACTAGAGATCAAGGAATACAGTCTCATAGGATTTCTTTTACCATACCACTAGTGTTATTAATTTTTGTTATACCTAGTTTCGTAGTGGTTAGTATCTGCTAAATATCATATTGCTTCGGTTCGTGGAGAACCAATTCACTCGTATTGCCTTGGTTCGTAGAGAACCGATTTACTCTTATTGACTTGGGTAGTAGAGGAATGATTTATCCTAGTTGGATCGGTTTGTAGAGGACCAGTTTACTCTTGTTGCGGTTAGTAGAGGACCGATCTACCTTGGTTGACTTGATCAGTAGAAGATTGATCCATTCTTGTCGGTGTAGATGGTAGAGTACTGAGTTAATTTTATTAGTTCGGTAGTAAGAGACCGACTCACTCTATTTTATAGAGATTCTGATCCGCGGGTTTTGTGCTGGTTAGATAACCAAAAAGTTACGTTTGAGTTCAGGACTTGTACAGACAGAGAATTGACTAAGTTAGCTGCATACCATTGCTAGCTTGACTAGTCTGTAGAGGATCGATGTATCCTATTCTATGGAGACTTTAACCATAGACTGTATGTACCTGGTAGGATGACCTTGAGGGTACAATTGGATAGATGACCCCCACTGACGTGAAAAAGTATAGAGCTAGCTGCTTAACACTTACGTGATACCTTTGTTATATAAGTGTATGAAATAGTGAGCTTATTCAGATACATGACTTATACTGATGTGGAAAAGATGATGTTAGCTGCGTATCCTGTACGTGACCAGGCATCACGTAAAGGAAGATGCAGAAGATAGTTGTTGAGATTAAAACATCACAGTGATCATTGTGAGGTGTTTTGAGAGAGTACTTCTCTACTTCCTTTGGAAGCGTAATGGTTTATAAGGCGATAGTTAGTCGACTTGTCTAGCGTGCTTCCATGGGAGATCCTGACTCATGGACCTATCGGATAGGGTTAGATATCCTCAATGATAAACAGCTCAAGACCTTGATCACCTGATCATTTACTGAAGGTCTTGAAGTTTACATGTAAAATCAGGGGGTGTTCGACCTTTTGTCAACAGTTATCGGAGGACATTTTACAGGTATGATTATGAGAGTTATGGAGATACTCTCTTGATGGGTAGAATTTGTAGTTAGGAGGTTGAGTGACCATTTGGATTTTGGGATCATCATTCTCTTACGGTGGATTTTGCATGTTTGAATGGATGAGATTAGACGTACTCTTTGGATAAGATTAGTAGAGTTTTATATACTCATGGTTTGACTGTATCTCTACCATTTGGAGAATTGTGGGTCATCGATTAGGAAACTAAGAGACACCTTTGGATTTCAGTGTGACACACTTTTGGTAGGGTGATGATATATTTCTATATCATGATAGTATATCATGATGATAATTGGTCCTTAGAAAAAGTATCAGGTTTGATTGATGTTATGATAGGCTGTTTTCTGCTGATCTGTTAGAGGATATTGGATTTGGTAGTTTATTATTTGGTGATTTATGGTTGGTGATTAGATCTTAAACCTGTTGCCAGTAATCTTATGGTTGAGTGTGTCTGATGTATTCGGCATTTCTAGGGTGTTTAGAGCAGTTTCCATTGACTTCATTAATGATATTATGATCTATTTAAGATCTTAGGTGATCACGTACACTATCTTCGCATAGTTCTAGATATGTTTCGATGGGAACATCTATATGCGTAGTTCAGTAGTGTGTATTTTAATTGTCTTCTGTGAGATTTCTGGAATACATGGTTACCGGTAGGGGTACACTGTGGATCCACAGAAGATATAAGCTGTTACCGGTGGGTAGTAGTTGAAGTCTGTACAGGAGACTCGCAGCTAACTTGGTCTGGCTAGATGTTACCGGAGATTGGATTAGGGTTTCTCTAGCGTTGTTATGTCGTTGACTTGACTATCTAGGAAGAGTGTGGAATTTTCCTAGACATATGCTTTTGAGACCAGTTTCATGAATTGAAACGAAAAGCTGAAAATTGCACCGTTTTAGTTTCACCTTCTTGTGTAGACGGATTGATACTCTACACAGAAGTATTGTACGAGGGGTTAGGTGCAGTTCTGAAGCAGCACGATCGAGTAGTACTATATTTTTCTCGATAGTTGAAAGATCATGAGAAAAATTATCCGACTCATGTTTTGGAATTAGCAGCCATTATTTTCACATTGGAAATGTGGTGACATCATTTATACGGGATTCATTGTTTCCGTGAGAGAATATGTGTATACCTGAGTTAGATCCGTTCCGGGAGGAGTTACTTCAGGAAGCACATCGACCCAGATTTACGATACATGCAGGGGATACTTGATATACAGAGTCTGGAGGTGTTTTTTTTTGGTGGAATGATATGGGGAAAGACATTGTGAATTTTGTAGTTCGATGTCTATTATGTTAGCAAGTGAAGGCTGAGCACCAGAGACTAGAAGGATAAGGATGGTCACCGTTGACTCAGATACTAGAGTGCAGTTGGGAGCATGTTATGATGGATTTTGTTGTGTGATTACCCAGGACATGGAGAGATATGATGCGTTGGGAAATCAATGATTGGTTGATGAATTTGCTCTATAGTTATTGATTTGTAGGATGGATTCTTTAGATCGAGTAGCAGGATTATATGGTGCAGAGATTACCGGACCTTAGGGTATATCTCTGAGTATTGAATTGGATGGAGATTCATGATTCACATCACGATAGTGACAGATGTTACAGTAGACTTTATGTTAGGAGCTTTTCTTTAGATATAGATTGTGGTATGGATTTTTACCTTTAGTTTGATGGATAGTTTGAGCGCTCTATAGAGATGTTGAAAGATTTGATGATAGTGGATTTTGGATTTCAGAGATAGTTGATTTATCCACAAGTGGTTAGGTAACTGTATGGGCGTAGCGGAAGCGTAGTGAGCCCATAACCCACAGAGTCATCCTTTGAAGTTGGAGATTTGTTCATGATACTACGAGAGAGTAGCATATATGTTTATTGCTTAGTTGTTACCCTTAGATGAGGATTCTTAGGTTGAGTAGTAAATTTGGGGACCAAATTTTTATTAGTGGGGGAGAATGTAAAATACGGTGCCCAAAACATAATTAAATAATAAGGTTATTGGACAAATAATCTTATTGGATTTTTTTAGAATTTTTAGGAATTTTCTGGGAATTTTTTGGAGTCCGTTTGGCGTAGTTTAAGGGGATCATTTATAGGCTAAGTGGAAGCCCGTTTAAAATACCTAAAAGTGGGAGTTGATTGAGGAAACCAACTTAGGGTTTAATTTATTGAACCTAGGTTTAAAAACCTCACCCAACCTCACCGTGCCCTAATCTCACGCCGACCACTCCTTTTCCCTTCCTCCCTCTTGCTCTTTGTCGCCGAGATCTCACCGCCGCCCCTCACTCTCCTTATTCTCATCCGCCACCTCCTCTCCTTCGATCACCAGAGCTGGATCTGCCGCCAAGCTCCCGGAGCTGCCCTCCCTTGCACGGGCTGCCATCGGCCAAGAGCAGGAGGTGTCATCCTCTCACGTGCGGCACAGTCTTGCGTGACCTAGCATCGTCGAAGCCGCCAACCATCAGAAGCCCGTTGCCGGTGTAGACGCACACCGAGCGTCGAACCTACCTCTTCCCCGACGCCTCTCACTTCTCCGATGCCACAATCCCGAGTTCGCCGACACTGATCTTCTCACCGTTGGCCGGACTTGCCATCTCCACGGATCGCCGGATGTTTGCTATGGTTGTCCTTCCCTCTGAGTTGCAGCCCGTGCCTGGCCATCCTCACCGCCTGATCGCCGATTCTCTGTCGCCTCGAAGGACACCTGATGCCGCCATCGTTTTCCCTCTCCGGCCACGAGCAGGAGGCAGTGGGGTTGTGCCCGTGAGCCGATTTCCCCTCTCCCATACCACGTGATGCCATCACCGACGTTGTGCCCTGGTTGTGCTTGCCACAGTGCTAATCATCGATCATCGATGTCGACATTCCAGGCGGACTGGTCGTCACCAGTGAGGCTCTTCCACCACCGTGGGTCGTCGTCTGCCCTAATGGTGAGTGGATGCTCTTGAGTGGATTTTCTTACTCGTTGTGCTCCAATATACTTGTGGCAGCTTACCTATGTACTGGCAGTGAGCTTGACCTTGCCTTGCTGCCCCAATTGGTTCTCTGGTGGTCATGGAGCAGCTCCATCAGATCATTGGTGAGGTATAAGCATTCAATCGTTGCTCCTTTGTTGATTTAGTTTCTTTCAAGATTGTCCTCTTTGAGTCTCATGTTAGATTGTTCTGTTTAAGGGTACTTGGATTGAAAATCCACTTGCAGGTAAAATGTGAAGGTTTTAGAGCTGGGTTGAGGGCTTTGATTCATGGTAAGTTACTATAGTCTTTTGGTTGATCTCTTGTTGGTATTAGGTTGATATGGATTGGATCAAATTCTATTTGAGATGTTAAGATGTGATAACATGATGAATGAGTAATTAGCTATCTTAGATTGTATTTTCAGATGTGATTTAGGTGGATAAATCGTGCATGTTTGATCCATGATGCTAGTAGTTGATGAAATTAAACTGGATTGGATTATTGGGTAGGCAAAGGAAGCGGTTTTAAGAATTGATGGGTGGATAAAAGAGGAACTTATCATTTAGTTAGATTTGGATTATTAGGTGGAATTAAACAGTTATCTAATTGAATTAGAATTGGGTTTTAGGTTTAGCTAGTTGTTGTATATGTAATTAGCTAAATATATTATGTGATCGCAGGACTTGGATTCGAGATGTGCGTCTCGACATGGGATTAATTATCACGATCGTCAGATAAAGGCGGGTACTTCTTGCTTTATCTTTTTAGTATTTTGATCTTAGTGCATGAGCTTTATGTTCAGATAGTTGCTATATCTATCTTGACTCCACTCTTATTTTTCCTGTGTTTGAGACTTCCACTCAATCTTTGAGCTACTCGTTTCTGTATCTATACAGTCTCTCGTTGCTATCGATGATATTTAGCAGATACTATATTACTAGGTATCAGATACTAGATACCAGATATTAGGTATTGGACACATAGACACCTGATACCATGTTTACATGCTTTGATTGCTGTTAATTTACACACCTTACTGAGCATGCTGGATTCATGTAGCATACCTGTTTCTGTTTATATATATATGATGACTGTTGCATTGTTCGCATCATGTCATTGCATGCATTGCCGACGATCCTGTCTCCCTTGTGGTTGAGGCGGTTGTTAGCCAGGGCCGCACGCTCGGCCACTCATGGGTAGTGGTAGCTTGGAGCGTGCCGCATGTCCTGTCGTGCCCCCCACTCGCACACTCATGGGTAGTGTCTGCTGGAGTCGCGGGCAACAGGGACCCCCATCGCAGACGTAGCTATTTAGCTACTATGCAACTGTCCCCTCGGCCACTCGAGAGTAGTGGTAGCTGGAGTGGTGTACGGTTTGTCATTGTCCTGGCCTCTCGTCCATACTGGGGTCATGGACTTGAGGGGTGGGTGGGAGTGACCATTCGTGCATACGCTGTTATTATTATACCTGATGATATTGCTGGTTGGTTACTTATGCTGTTGTTGCTTATCTATGCTGCTGTTACTAGCTTATGCTATTGTTGTTTATTTATGCTGTTATGCTTACATAGGTTGAGATTTATACCTGCGATATGTGTTTAGACACTGACTTACTTACTGTTGACATGTATATACCTCACACGATACCATGTAGTTATGAGCAATACTGTAGCAGGACTTTGCTACACTTTACCTTTTACTACTAGCCTAGGATATGGTTTCAGGTATGGACACTTATTAGGATATCACTATAGTATCTTCTATTTCCATACTAGACTGTATACCTTTGCATCTCTAGTTCTTTACTATACTCATGCACTATCTGTCTATTACCCGCTGAGTCTTTATACTCACCACCCCGTATATTGGTAATTTCGCCAGGTAGCAGGTAAAGGATTGATGGAGTCGCCTGAAGAGCCTGTCCGCCAGTCCCACGTCACATTCGAGGACGACCTTACGATTTTGGTATTTCTTACGCTATTTGTATTTTGGGGTTTGTACTTGTTTATGTATTTGAGTTCACTTGTATTTGGTTTGATATTATTGTGTCAAGCCGAGCCGGCTCGCAGTTAGTTGCTTTGTGTTTTGTGATCGTTGTTTGTGATTTCCGCTGTGTTGATTTTAGTACAGCCGTGTGGGCTGATTCATATATTTATATAACTGCGTGGTTGTGTTTATTTCTGTTCCAGCCGAGTGGGCTGATTATATAACTGCGTGGTTGTGTAGATATATTCCAGCCGTATGTGGCGGATGTATATTGTATGTATGTATGCCTCAGATTGTCACCCGTATAGGGGAGATGTTGCCGAAATTTTTCGGTAAGGACTCCTCTGGGGGCGTGACATATATTTTCTGTTGGTTCAAAATCTAAGTCCGGATTTGTTATAAACGGCTCATTGTTTTCCAAGAATTAGATCCAAATTCTTGGAACCCAAGGTGAACCGTTCCAACGTGTCCTTGAGTTCTTTAATTTGAGTTTTCAAATTGGAATTTTCTTCCTCAAGTTGTTGGACTTGAGTCGAACTTCCAATTTGAACTGGCTCAGTTAAAGCACTCAAGTCAGTCGCTTCCTTAAGGGCTGTTACCTCCTTTTGGAGCGACTTAACCCGGACGTTGGATTTAGCCAACTTCTTTAATAAGTATGAAATTTAATTTTTTGAATCATCTAAGCTAATACTAGAAATTAGAGCACTTACAGTGGTTTTGGGTCCTTCAGAAACGGATACGGATCTGTGGCTTCGCTCGGACTCGGTGTCTGATTCGCTCTCGGTTTCTGAATCGGGCACGAACTCGGACTCGGTTTCAACAACATGTGCTAGAACTGGTAGAGCGAGAAGGCTCACTTGCTCTTCTTTGTCCGATTCGGATTCATCTGATGACTCAGACCATGTTGCCTTTAGTGCTTTTTCGTCTTGCTTGTTCCTGCAAATAACGCAACACCTTCCTCGGCCGGAATAGTATTAGTCTGGTCAAATAAATTATTTATTAAAACATGCTTACCTATTTTCGTATCAGGAATACCTTTGTGTAGCTCAATCAGATTCTCCCACAACTCCTTGGCGCTTGAGAATGGGCCGGCGCGATTCAACTCCTTATTCGTTAAACCACACTGAAGTGTATACGTTGCTTTTGCGTTTGCTTCTACCTTTTTGATAAGGTTTGCGTCCCAGCTCTCGTACGGTAGTGGCTTGCCGATGCCGTCAGTTGGCAGTTGAATCCCGGTTTTGATGATCATCCAGACTTCAAAGTGAGTCTGGAGATACGTCTCCATCCGACCCTTCCAATCTCCGAAATCATCTCCGGAGAAGAGCGGTGGGCGAGCAGTATTGTAGCCTTCTTGATGGGCCATTTTAGAAAGACAATCTTGTAAAATAAACACAATAAAACTTGTTCCAAGACTTAGTCTTGGATTAGTAGTGCGGGAGAGAAAAAAAATAGTAATTCAGGAATTTCGAGAAAATATAATAAAATATTATTAAAATATTATTAAAAAAAATATTACTACAAAATTTTGAAAACGCAATATTTCTCTAATTCCAACCAATGGTGAAAAGATGAAAATTAATTTTTCAAAAACAGTTTTGGAGGGGAAAAAAATGAAAGGCGTAAGGTTTTATTTTTAACCTATACAAACAACAAAGCCACGAAAAATGCTTGAATGATGGTTGCACCAGTTCAAAGCGACCCCGCTCTGATACCAATTGTTGGATCGAGACGCGCTAGAGGGGGGGGTGAATAGCGCTCACGGCTATTTCGTTTTTCGATTATCGGAAAACTATCGGAGTTAAAACGTGCAGCGGAATAAGCAGAAATAAAATAAAGAAACACAGAGACACAAGGAATTACTTCGTTCGGAGCCTAAGGCAACTCCTACTCGAAGGCCTGCGATCCTTGATCACTTTCCATGGGCAACAACTATAAGCTTGAAGAATATTACAAACTTAGAACAATTTGCTTAATTAAAGAAATGCAATACCGACGACAGAATCTAAGGAAATCGAAGTGTCGGGTCGTCGAGTTGAGTTGAAGCTTTCTCGGGATGTCGCGTTTACTAGCCAATTGAAGCACGATCACTTGTAATTAGATGTTTTGAGGCGCTGCTCGAAACTCCCTTATAAAGGGTGTCCAAGGCGCCTTGGAAGCCTCCGAAGGCGCCTCCATAGCTCCGATTCCACCGTGCAGATGAGCGCTGACCGTTCTACGCTTATCACCTTGAAGGCGCCTTCATAGGTCTTCAAGGCGCCTTCCAAGGCGCCTCCATAACCAACCGAGGTGCCTTCAGCCCCGCTTCGGGGCCAGGTCAGCTTTTGCACCCGAGGCACCTCCAAGCTCCATGGAGGCGCCTCGGACACTGTTCATCCGAGGGAAAACTTCATTATTTTGTACCTGCAAGACATGTTAGTCCCAAACAATATTCTGCAATATAAAGTTAGCATAAACAACAGTATGAATATGATAAAGAATATTAAGACAATCTCCGGACTGTCTGGGTCTGACTTCAGATTTCCGTCCGGAAATCCTAGGTCGACCCGACGCCTACTGTTCCCTCTAAGGGGAACGCGTCCTCACCTACTCCACTCAGGAGATTTACCTGCTGCCAGTGCGATCCTCCAGATCGACTGGACTTTTGCTCAGCACTCGACGCTTCCGGACTTTCTGCTGGACATCCACTTCCCGGCTAGTCCAGTCTTTCACCTGGTTTGCGACACTAGGACTTTCCACCTAGGGTTACCACCCCCTAGGACTTTTGCCTGAAGCCATCGACCTGCAAAGACTTTCCGCATAGTGTTACCACCCCCTATGACCAAGGGTTACCGCCCCCTAGGGTTTTCCCTTTGCCTAACCGCAGCTAGGACTTTCCTCCACCTAGGGTTACCGCCCCCTAAGACCTAGGGTTACCACCCCCTAGGGTTTTCACCTGCCTAACCGCAGTTAGGACTTTCCTGAAACACTCATTCAACATGTTAGATAAAAATAAGACTTAACTTTGAACCCTTTGCCATTATCAAAACTTAGGTTCGATCGTCGGATGCTTCCCGCACCAACAATTACTATCTAAACTTGTTTTGGTTTTGACACTTGGATATTGTATGGTTTTATTATCGATGGATTTTATTGGATATGTTTTGCTACATGCCTGCCTGAATGACAGAAGAGGTGAGTTGAGTTTATCGTTGTGATTTGTGTTTTATGGGTGTAGTGGAGTAGGATATAAGTTTTGAGTTTTATGAGTGTAGTTGAGTAGGATTTTTGACTTGGTTTTTCCTTATCATTGTATTAGTTTAGTTTTATTATTAAACTGCATGGATGTTGCTTATTATTTATATATATTGTTCCGACCGTGTTGGCCAAGGTATCTGGATTGATGTAGTCAAGTTTCATATTGTCACCCGTACCAGGGAGATGCTGCCGAAACTTCTTCTGGCAGGGACTACCTGGGGTGTGAAAATATTTTTGGTATTAGAGCCCGATTTGCAAGTCAAACTGGTATTTTTAGATTTGTATGGATTTTCGTTATGATTATGTTTTGGAATTCCGTTTTGAATTTGTACGGATTTCCGTCGATTTAATTGTACGGGATTCCAAGGTTATATATCGGGGTTGGATAGTGATGGAACATCTTCTGACAGAAAATAGTTAAAATGGTAATTTTATGATTTTAGTTACTTGTAGTAATATCTGTGATATAACTTAACAGATATGAGGAGATCTACACGAGTAGCTGCGAGACGTGGTGCTGGATAGCCACGTAAGAGGACTTTAGAATCTCTGGCAACGGACTCGCCAGAGATCCCTACTGGGGTTGTGTCTGTCGGTCAGGGACAAACTCAAGATACTACGAGTGCTTTGGGTTCTCAGACCTCGATGACTCCTTTAGAGGTGCGTACCTTGGCTGCACCTGTTATACCCACCCCTATAGTATTTACGGTACCACAAGTGGTACTACCTGTAGTACCAGCTCCAGTGGTTCCGCCAGTTCCTGTTGCCGTCCCTACTCATCACACTGATATAGTTACAGTACGAGCTCGGATCCCAGCTTTGGCAGAGTCGATGAAAAGTCGATTCACCCTATTCCGTGGAGAGACCGGTCCGAGTGTGGCCCAGTCTTGGAGAGAGACTTTGGAGCGAACCTTCTTCTACATGGCTTGCTCCGAATGGGAGAAAGCAGAGTTGGCTGTTTTCCATCTAAGAGGCGAGGTTGATATCTGGTGAGATATGCAACGTTCCATTATAGGCAAGCAGAATATTACCTGGGCGAGTTTTAGAGAGGCTTTTGAGAGCCGGTATTGCCCACGAGCATATCAGATGACTTGCCGGCAGGATTTTCTGAGTCTGTGGTAGAACAACCACACGGTGACAGAGTATAATGCTTAGTTTAATCGGTTGGCCAGGTTTTGTCCAGAATTAGTTGCTGAGGACAGATCCCGCATGCTTCAATTTATCCAGGAACTGGATGGACATCTACAAGTAAGCTTGCCAGTTTTGGGAGTTCATCCTATTTAGAGACGTTGGATAGCCCTCATGATTGAGTCAGCTTAGCAAAGAGCATTTCTGGACAGGAAAAGGAAGCAGACGGGTCAGACATTAGGACAGATCCAGCAGGTACAGGCGACCAGACAACAGAAGAGTGCTCGCAGTTGGCCAGGTCAGGGTACTTATGGGGCTTCGGGGCAACCTCAGAAGTTAGGGCGATCTTCATCAGGACATTCCCAGTCTTCTCAGCAGAACCGGAAACAACCCACCAGCAACACTCACTCCACCAGATGTGGGTCCAGAGACCACCTCACCACAGCCTGCTCTCTAGGATAGTCGGTTTGCTATTATTCCAAACTGCCCGGGCACCTGAGCCGAGATTGTTCGCTGAAGGCTCAGCATATGGCTTCCGGAGTGTCTGGTCATGGAAGACAGCCCAGTCAGACAAGGATTTATCGAGGAAGACGGAGAGCCCAATCTTTGCATATCCAGCAGAGGACAGCTCCCCCGGCATCAGCTATATATGACATGCATGGATAGGAGCACTCCAGTGCCCTTATGGTACCACAGGGTTCTGATGTGGGACCTCAGTATCAGCTGCAGCCCCAGCCACTGGTTCAGTACCAGTCACAACCTCAGTCCCTAGTCCAATATCAGTCGCAGCCTACATATCCGTCTCTGGCTCAGTACCTAATACTGTCACAGTGGAAGGCTCATACTCAGGCGCAGTAGCCTTTGGCATCACTACCACCTCCACCACCGCCAGAGACTGGACGTATTCATGCGGTTACCAAAGAGGATGCACAGCGAGCCGACGGATCCGTTTTTCCCGGTATAGTTTTACTTTATACATTATCCACTGATATGTTGATAGATACTGGTAGCTCACATTCCTTTATTTCTCGTCCCTTTATGAGGGGCATAGGTAGACTACCTTCTCATAGACCGCAGCGACTGACCGTTTCCCTACCATCCGGTGATACATTGGACGTCACTCAGGAGGTCAGAGGTTACCCGTTAGATTTTGGCAACATAATACTCATGGTTGATTTATTAGTGCTGGAAATGGTCGAGTTTGATATTCCTTGGCATGGATTGGTTGTCTGCATATAATGCCACAGTTGATTGTCAGACGAGGGTGGTCACATTCCGACCTTCGAAGCAACCCTCGTGGGCTTTCACTGGCATCAGGAACGATGACATATCAATCATTTCAGCGATTCAGGCTCAGAAGTTGCTATCACATGGCTGTCAAGGATTTCTTTTGTCTATGATTAATACTGACGACAACAGTAGTTCCCAGCTCTCAGATGTTCTGGTGGTCCGAGAGTATCAGGATGTGTTTCTAGATGAGCTACCAGGCTTGCCTCCCTGAAGGCAAGTGGAGTTTGCTATTGAGCTGATTTCGGGGACCGAGCCAGCATCGAAAGCTCTATATCGTATGGCACCGAAAGAGTTGGACGAGCTAAAGGTCAAACTCCAAGAGTTAATTGGATAAGGGATTCATTCACCCTAGTGTTTCTCTGTGGGGTTCTCTTGTACTATTCGTCAAGAAAAAAGATGGTACTCTGAGGTTGTGTATCGATTACAAACAGCTGAATGCAATGACCATCAAAAATAAGTACCCCTTACCGCGGATTGAGGATTTGTTTGATCAGCTCAGAGGTACCTCAGTGTATTCTAAGATTGATCTGTGGTCTAGATATCATCAGCTGAGAGTCAAAGAATCTGATATTCAGAAGACAACTTTCCGTACCAGATACGACCATTATGAGTTTTTGGTAATGTCATTTGGGCTTACCAATGCTCCTGCGGTATTTATGGATTTGATGAACCACATCTTTCTGGAGTATCTTGATCAGTTCGTTATTGTTTTCATCGATGGCATTTTGATCTACTCGAGTTCCGAGGAGGAGCAAACACAGCATCTTCGCATAGTCTTTGAGACTCTTCAACGACATCAGTTATATGTGAAGTTCAACAAGTGTGCTTTCTGGCTATCCTCAGTCGATTTTCTGGGACATGTGCTCTCTAGCCGAGGTATTTCAGTAGATCCTTAGAAGATCGAGGCTGCACCGGCTTGGAGTAGCAGAAATAAGTTTAGGAGATCCGTAGTTTCCTGGGATTGGCAGGATATTACAGATGGTAATTCGAGGGTTTCTCACGTATCGCTATGCCGCTGACACGCCTGACCAGGAAAGGCATGAAGTTCACTTGGACAGAAGACTATGAGACCAGCTTTCAGGAGTTGAAGCAGAGATTAGTGTCGGCACCAATTTTAGTTTTGCTCATTGGAGAGGACGGATTTGTGCTCTACACCGACGCATCTCTACAGGGTTTGGGTGCTATTCTGATGCAACACGACAGGGTAGTCTCCTATGCTTCTCGACAGTTGAAGGAGCATGAGAAGAACTACCCGGTACATGATTTGGAGTTGGCCGCCATTATATTTGCTCTGAAGATTCGGCGGCATCACCTGTACGGTATTATCTTTGAGATTCTCACTGACCATAAGAGTCTCAAATATCTGTTCACCCAGAAGGAGCTTAATCTCTGACAGAGGAGATGGATGGAGTTCCTAAAGGATTATGATTGTACCATTAGCTACCACTAGAGGAAAGCTAATGTGGTTGCCGATGCACTCAGCAAGAAGTCCAGAGGGACTTTGGCTTGCTTCCAAGCTTCAGACACAGACTTAATTCAGAGATTCTCCGAGTTGGGCCTTCAGGAGTAGGGATGGACAGAGAAGGATATGTTGGTTACTATGGTTGCTCAGTCGTCGATCAGGACGAGGATCCGAGAGGCCCAGGCTGGTGATCAACACTTACAGTTCATTGGCAGCTAGATAGCTTCCGGGCAGCATACCGAGTTCACACCAGATGAGGAGGGTATTATATACTTTTGAGGCAGATTATGCATACCTCAGTCTCACCCGGTCTTACAGGAACTACTTCAGGAGGCTCATCGCTCTCAATTTTCGATCCACCTAGGAGGGACCCTCATGTATCGAGATTTGAGGCGTTCCTACTGGTGGAACGGTATGAAGAAAGACATCGCGGAATTCGTAGATAGATGTCTTGTCTGTCAGTAGGTGAAGGCTGAGCACTAGAGACCTGCCGGATTACTTCAGCGGATTCCTATTCCTGAGTGGAAATGGGAACACATTACCATGGATTTTGTGGTGGGTTTTCCTAGGACATGACGAGGCCATGACGCGATTTGGGTAATCGTTGATCGATTAACCAAATCTGCGCACTTCTTAGCAATCCGGAAGACTGATTCCCTAGATCGATTGGCAGATTTGTATTGCCGAGAGAACATCAGATTACATGGTGTTCCTTTGAGTATTATTTCGGATAGAGACCCCCGATTCATGTCTTGATTTTGGCAGAGTCTGTAGTAGGCCATGGGCACTATTGGGATTTTCGAGCCGCAAAAACTGCTTTTTACGTTGCGGAAACCTCGAAATCCCATGCCACCGAATCCGTGCGAAGATTAAAAGAACAAAAAAATTTTGTGTACATGTTTTTCTATCCTAGATCTACATGATTAAGAGATTACCCTTGTAGCGAAGCCCTTCGCGAATCCCGCTCGTCCAAAAGTTGCAGGATCTAGAGTGTGTTCAAGTGGACACACCTCTATACGTATCCACACGAACAATAGAGATGGAGAAAACACTTAGAGTGTGCTAGCACTCTAAAGGGGTTCGGCCAAGGAGGAGGAGAGGGAGAGAAGAAGAAGAAAGGAGGAATAATGATCGATAATGAAAATAAGAGAAAAAAATGGCTTAAGTATTTTCATCTAATGAAAATACTTAATGCTCGTTAACACCATTAATGAGCCTCATTAATGAGCCTTAATGAGTATTTAATATTCTTCATTAAATGACCATTTTGAAACTCATTCAAAATTTGAATCTAAAATTCAAATTGAATTCCATTTATCATTGAATTCAAAATTCAATGAATATCATCATTAAGCCTCACTTGAGTCTAACTCAAGTCAAACCTCACTTGAGTCTAACTCAAGTCTAACTCAATCGAGTCTTACTCAATTAATCTAATTTGGATTACTCTTAATCCAATTGGTTTATCATATGAACCTAATCCTCTAGGTACATCAAATGAACCTAATCTTCATCTAATTGCCCTTTGTGTGTGACCCTATAGGTTCTTGTAATGTTGGCAATGCTCCTAAACCCATTTAGAAGCATAAGTAATGAGCGTTATCTAGCAACACATCATTACTACCCAAGTTACAAGAATGTTGAGATCCAACATCACCTTGTGACTACTAATTGTGACTCTTCATAATATATGACAAGTGTCCTTCTATCCTTGACATATAGCTTGATCAATTAGAGGCATAGACGGTGTCATCCTCTGATCAATCTAAATCTTGAACTCCAAGTAGACTCAATCTAATCAAATGAGCTCAATATCTCATATTGACTCATTTGGGCATGGCCATGCACTTAGTGGTCTCACTCTATCAAGAATAACGATGTCACTCCTGTTATATAGGAGGGATAGATCCCATCTACATCACTCATATCCCTCCTCATAATTTGTTACATACCCAGTAATCGTCTTTATAGTCCACCCAGTTACGGGTGACGTTTGACGAAGCCAAAGTATGTAACTCCTTATATAGGGAACCATGGTGACTTCAGGTCCAAGGACTGATAATCATACTAATAGTCACATGAGAAAATATTTAACACTCATATAGTGATCCATGATACTTTCTCATGGCGGGTCATTCAGTATACATTCTCCAATGCATACCCATGTGTCAACTTGATATCTCTATATCCATGACTTGTGAGATCATGTCATCAAGTTGACCTACATGCTAGTCTCATTGTATTAACATTGTCCCTGAATGTTAATACTTGCTAGAAATGATTAAGAGTAGTGTTCTCTATACCATCTCACTATCGATTCAACCAATCGATAGATAAGAACCTTCTACTCAAGGGCACTATTATACTTAGTTATTTGGCACCAATACAAGTAAGTATAATAACCAAAACAAACGCCTTTATATACATAAGAATATGATACAATGAGTCCATACAACAATCATCATATGATTGGCTCTAGGGCTCTAAATAACAGGCACTCAGCTCCATTTCAGTACAACTTTCCATCTGTAGACAGATGGACAGTCAGAGCGGACCATTCAGACTCTAGAGGGCTTGTTGAGGTCTTGTGTATTGGATTTTGGAGGCAGTTGGGAGGAGTATTTGGCATTGGTAGAGTTCACCAACAACAACAGCTTTCATTCGGCTATCCAGATGGCACTGTTTGAAGCGTTGTATGGTAGACCTTATCAGACACCCACCCTCTGGGATAAGGTTGAGGTGGCCCAACTGTTGGGACCTCATTGAGCTCAGCATGAGGCAGAGTTGGTCCATACTATCAGACGGAGGACGTCAGAGGCGTAGGACCGCCAGAAGAGTTATGCTGATCGGAGACGCAGACCCCTGGAGTTCTCTACTGGTGACCATGTATTTCTGTGAGTCTCACCCACGAAAGGGGTGAAGAGATTTGGCCTCAGAGGTAAGCTAGCACTGCGATACATTCGCCCTTTTCCAGATCCTTGAGAGGATTGGAGCGGTGGCTTACTGGCTAGCACTACCACCGTCCCTGGCAGGTGTCCACAACGTATTCTATGTGTTAATGCTGAGGAGATACATACCTGACCCGACACATGTGCTGACAGATATCTTAGTTCCCGTTCAGCCTATCATTACCTATGAGGAGGTTCCGGTAGAGATTCTGGACCGGAAAGAGCGTCAGCTGCGGAACAAGACTATCCGATTGGTTAAAGTTGGATGACAGCATCATTCGGACAAGAAGGCTACCTGGGTGCTCGAGGATACGATCCGAGCTCGATACCCCCATCTTTTCATTTGAGGTATGTGGGTTATTTTCCATTCTACATTTATACTTTCTATCTGTTGTTAGTATTTGCTGATGGTAAATAACGAAATTTGGGGGACAAAATTTTTATAAGTGGGGGAGAATGTAAAATATCAAAAAAGGGCGAATTACTATAAGGGAATTTTTTGGAATTTTTAAAAAAATTTCTAGAATTTTTCGGAGACCATATGACGAGTTTACAGGGATAAATATTGGACCATGGAAGAGCCTGTTTAGGCTACCCCATTTTAAGCGAGGAAATTTTTATTTTTTTTTAATTCGTTTTCTTTTCCTTTTTCTTTTATTCTTCGGCAATTTACCAAATGGCGCACCTATAAATCTTAGTTGACCAAAAGGCGTATGTTACTTTGGTATTTACCAAAGAACACACTTTTTCAAGTGCACTTCCCTTTTTAACCTTCTAACAAATCTAATTTCTTTTGTCATTTTTATTTTCTCCCTCTTCTCTTTCCTATCTCTTCTCTCATCTCTCCTATGCAAGCTGCTTCTTTTATTTTCCCTTTCCTTTCTTTCCTCTTTTTTATTTGTATGCATGCATAGCATAGGCCTGATATACAAATCATTTCAGTATAACGACATTTAATATTTAGTTAATTATTTGACAACATTTTAATACATTTAAAGAAGGTAAAATAAACCATGAATAGAAACTTTGAACTCCTTGTAATCTCATAAATCCTCAGAAATTGAAATAAGTGCAATCAAAGCTCTCTAGGTCCATAAGTGAGTTTCGGTCAAAACCCACTAATGGACCTAGAGAGCTCCGATTGCACCCATTTCAGTTCCTGTAGATTCCTGATATTTCAAGGAGTTTAAATATACTATCCATTATTTATTTTGACTTTTATAAGGTGTTAAAATATAAGAATAAAGAATCAGTAAAAAATCTCCACGTTAGGCCTGATATGAATCATATTAGGCCCACGTTGGGCTTGATTTGGAATCATATCAGGCCTATCATGGGCCTGATATGATTCGTATCAGGCCAAACATGAAGGTTTTTTGTTGATTCTTTCTTCTTATATTTTAACACATTCTAAAAGTCAAAATAAACAATGGATAGCATATTTGAACTCCTTCAACATCAGGAATCCATAGGAATTGAAATGGGTGCAATCGGAGATCTCTAGGTCCATTAGTGGATTTTGATCGAAACCCACTGATGGGCCTAGAGAGCTCCGATTGCACCCATTTCAATTCCTGTGGATTCCTGATGTTGCAAGGAGTTCATGTTGGTGCGGCTAGCACTAACGGTTTAACTCAGGTTTTGATGAATGACAAATCGGGTTAAGTTAGGTTTGTCGTGATCTAACACTCTGACCGAGTGTGTAGACGAAGTCCAGACAGGTCGACAGGCTGACCGAATGTCTGGCACGAAGTCCAGACAGGTCGATGGGCTGACCGGATGTCTGGCATGAAGTCCAGCTAGGTCGACGGGCTGACTGGATAGCTGGCGAGAAGTCCAGACGGGTGGAAGGGCTGACTGGACGTCTGGCAGGTAAGTAAGGTAAGTCACTGGAGGAGAGTGACTTTGAGGACACGTTCCCGCGAAGGGTACATTACGCGTCGATCCGACTTAGATCCATTTCGGATATCTAAGTTGAGATCGTGACTAGATTCCGGTCTCGGAAAGACGGAATCTAAGTCATACTTTTTATGTCAAACTTATAAACTGTGCTAACACTTTGTTTTGCAGGATATACAACATTTCTTTACCTCGGACTAACCGTGTCTTGCTGGAAAGCTGGTTCCTGGAGCAAGGTGGTCCGGGTGCCCGGAGGTCCGGCGCCCGGGAGGCAAAACTCATCCTGATCGCGCGTCGCCACGTGGAGCTTGCTAGTTGGACCTGCCACGTCCCACCAGGGCGCCCGGAAGGGATCCAGGTGCCCCGAGCCTCCTATATATGGAGGGTCAAAGGCAGAGCACAGATACAACTCAGAATTCTCAGACTGCTTGCTCTGCTGCTCTACGCTCCAGCGACGCTAACGAAGCTCCGACAACTCGCTCCTGTTCTTTTAATTTCCTCCTTTGTCGGTATAAGCTTTGTTTTATTTTCATTAGCACTTCTGTACTTAACTTTCAGTAATCATATATTTGAACTGCTAGTAGATTGCCCAACGAAAGCACTCGATGAGTGCGGGCCTTGGAGTAGGAGTCGACACAGGCTCCGAACCAACTAAAATCAAACTGTGTTAGCCTTGGCTTGCTTTCTTACGCTTAACTCTCTTTTCGAACGAACATTTTTCGATATTCACCCCCCTCTATCAAATGTCTACGATCCAACAAGTGGTATCAGAGCAGGTACCGCTCTGATTTGGTGCAACCACCAATCAGACAGGGGTGAACTTTTTGTTAATTTTTTTTGTTTTTAATTTTTTTTCTGCATTATTCCAAACCGGTAATCTTACCTTTTTGGAAAGATATTTTCTTCGTTATCTAAATTGGTGCAACACCCATTTAGATCTTTCTATCATCTTTTTCTTCCCACACTACTAATCCAAGACCAAGTCTTGGGACTTTTTCTTGTCTAGTTGTTTACTTGTGTGCAGGATTAAAATATCTCAACTTGAAGGATTCAGCACAGTGCGTCCTCCCCTCTTCAACGGGGATGACTTCCCGTACTGGAAGAAGCGAATGGAAGTGTATCTCAAGATAGACTTCGACCAGTGGATGAGCATCACCAGACCCTACAAAATACCTGTAAGATACCGCAAAATTAAATAATAAATATTATTGGACGAAAAATCTTATTGGATTTTTCAGAAATTTTTAGAAATTTTTGGGATTTAAATGGAGTCTCTATGACTCATTTTGAGGGGATAAATCGTGCGGCTTGTGGAGACCTGTTTGGGATACCCAAAATAAGTGGGAGTTGATCGAGGAATTAACTTAGCATTTAATTAAACTAACCTAAGTTTAATTAACCTAGGTTTATAATTTCTTCTCCTATTCTTTCTCCCGAACCCCTCTTTTCACCCGATCCCCTTTCTTCCCCGAACTCTTCTCCCTCGCGATCTGGTCTCATCGCTGGTCGTCGGGCAGCAACGTCGATCGCCGACCATCGTGAGTTCACCGTTGATGGAGAGCTTCTCCTCCACTGTCCCTCATCTCTGCCACTCATTCTTCTCCTCCATGAATCCGTCGATCCTTTCTCCCTTATTGTCGTGCCCTAGATTTGTCGACGCCGAGCCCTCCCGACTATGGCACACCACACGGCGTAGTTGGATCGCTGTGAGGACCAGCGACATTGCTCCTCCCCTTTCGGCCAGCCATCGTCGTCTCTTCCCCATATCTGGTTGCCGGTCACAAAGTTCGTTCAATTCTGGTGCGCGTCCGACAGGATTCGATGCTAGGGCACAATGAGGACCTTGACTCGCAATCCCAGCCGATCTCCGACTGATTTGTTCCTCCTCAACATGTTCATTGGAGGGTAATCCACATCTCTCCATCAGATGAATCGAATCGGGTGATCAATTTAGGTAAGTTTCATCTGGATTCGTATGGATTCAAGATCTTGCTTAATTGTTTCTATTTCGTTGTTCTTTCTATTCTGGATTTTTAGAAAGGAAACGGATCAACTCATTGTGGACTTTACCTGTTGCTGGCCACTGTCAATTCCACTTCTTGAAGCTGTGGAGGGTTGCTACTCGGGTTCATCACTCGATAGGTCACCAATTCCGGCAAAGATCAGTAGCTCTTGTTCCTCATAGTTGCATTTGGAGGGGAAGTTGCTGTAGAATCTGGTGGGGTAAGATGTATATTAATTTGGATTAATATGGAAATAAATTCATGGTTGTTTAGTTGCATTGGATTGATTTCATTATGGAATTGGAGGTCAGTTTGCATTTCGGTGATGAATTGGTGGAGTGTTGATGATGGTATTGGGTTAATATAGCATGTATCGGATTTCATTTAAGGTTGTAATCTGTGTAGTTTGGTTGATGAGTGTTTGATTGTGCGAAGTCATGGATTAAATGATGGATTATGTAGGGTGGATGAATATCATGATTTCATGTTTGTCATTGGGATCATTAGATTGATTATTAGATGTGGGGTGTTTAGTTTATGATTGGAAGAATTTATGATGAGTTGGATTAGTGTTTAATGATGATGAATTTTGTGAGTTGGATTTAAGATGTGTTGATTAATGAGTTTTGGATTGATTAATAGATTATGGATTATGTTGGGATCTAGAAGGAGTGTGATCAAGGATTATTTGGAGGATTAATTAGAGATCAGATTTGGTTGGAGTGATCCTAATTGGGTTAGGGGCTTTTATTTAGCTGTTTGATTCATATGAATTTAGCTAAATGAAATATATGTATTGATTTATACAGGACTTTGATGTGGGATGCTCATCACGATGTGGGATTTATTTTATCATGATCGACAGATTAAAGGCTGGTATTTCTTCCTTGGTCTCTATGTAGTTTTTATTGAGCTTAGTGCATGGTTATCATGTGATGGTTTAGGCTGCTTTACCTTATATCGTGTTTGTTGGTTACTTTCCTGCTTGATACTTATGCTTGACCCTTGTGATGATCTATTTAATTCTTATACAGTCAGCACTTTGGTTATCTATACTCTGTGGTATTTTTACATGTAGAGTATGTATGGTAGGGGATACTTCGTTGGTGGTATTCATATGAGGTTTGCCCATTAGTATGTCGTGTATACTTATGTCTGGTGTGATGATTGGAGTTGTGTTGATTGTATGTTTGGGGTATATACATATGTCTGTTGTGTTTTTACTGGAGGATACATGTTGATTGTACTTATATTTTGTGTACATGTGTCTGGTGGGATTATTGGAGATTTTTGGTTGATTATACATGTGTAGTGTGTACATATGTTTGGTGGGATACGTGGAGGTATCATGACGATTATACTCTTGTTGGAGGTATTTATGAGGTTTGGGGTTATTGCATGGATGATGATTATATATATATATATATCATGTTCATCATTTATTGCATCTGATGACCATTATCTCCCTTGTGGTTGAGAGAGTCATCAGTTGGTTTGGGATTAGCACCGCACACTCGGCCAATCATGGGTAGTGGTAGCTGGAGCAGTTGCTGCTAGTCCTGTCGTGACACCCGGTCACGAGGTTTTTGTGAGATCCGACGTTGTGAGCAGTCAGGCACCCTGATACTATGTAGCTAGATAGTTACTAGAGGACTGTTTGCCTCGAGCACTATATAGTGGGCTGGAGGGTAGTACAGTCGTCAGAGACCCAAGCCTCTCGGCCATACAGGGGTCGTGGTGTCTGGAGAGGTGGCGGGGGTGACCATGGAGCATGCATGCAATTTTGCATATGATGCGCGGTGCATCTGGGGGGATTTATTTGCATACATGCCTAGTAGATACTAGTTGCATGTGTTTGTGGTTTGTTGCATTTGTTTGCGATATGATTGTTGCATATGGTTGTCATGCTGCATACATGTCATTTATTTTACATGTATTTGCAGTCGTATTTATATTGCACAGGTGTCACGAGTAGGTCTGTTGCAGATCTGGGGAGTTTACTGACCATTGTACCAAGTGTCGATTCCATATTGGGTATGTATCTATCATTATGATAGTTGTGGTTTGTATAGTTGGTATGTCAGGTTATTATGTCAGATATGTTTAGGGGCATTGATTATGATAGTATGATCATGTTTTTTATTCCCTACTGAGACTGTATACCTTTGATCTCTATGTTTATTTATAGACAATGCACTATCTTTTCTATTACCCACTGAGTTACGTATACTCACCACCGCATGTATATCTTTATGTTTTCAGGTAGAAGGTTGGAGTGTCGCACGGAGTATCCTGTCTGCCGGGTCCTACGTCACATTCTAAGGTCGTTTCTGGTTTTGTATATGTATTATTTGGTGTGTTGTTGTATTTGTTGTTGTGGTTGTTGTATAAAGTCTAGCCGGCTAGCAGTGTGTTGATTGTGTTGTATTGGGCTTTCCGTTATCGTTTTTCCGCTGTGTTGGTTTTTTTGTACAGCCGTGTGGGCTGTTTTATATATAACTGCGTGGTTGTGATTGTTTCATTCCAGCCGTGTGGGTTGTTATTATAACTGCGTGGTTGTGTATATAAATATTCTAGCCACATGTGGCTGATGTATTTTGCTTGTATTGATGCTTCAGATTGTCACCGATACAGGGGAGATGCTACCGGCTTTTTGTCTGGCAGAGACTCCTTTGGGGGCGTGACAAATTAGTGGTATCAGAGCAGGTACGATGCCTGTTTTGCTTTTGTTTTTGATTTTCGAGAAATATCTGATACTAATTTTTGGTATTAGAGCAGGTACAATGCTTGTTATTCGTGTTTTGGATTTCGTGATTCGATTTTCTTGATGTGACTTTTCGAGTTTTGGGACCAGGCAGCAGCATGACATCTCCCGGGCTATAGGAGGTATGTTTGCTTATTGTTACCATACATTTCTGTTGGTGTATGTATTGTTGCCCATGATAGTTAGTTATGACATGTGTTTGTACTCTCTGGTTAGTACATGCCTATTTGTTTGTAGCATGCATTGCATGTGTTGGGTTAATCACTAATCACGATTGACCTAAGGGAGATCAAGGATTACAGTCTCATGGGATTCTTTATATCATACTACCAGTTGTGCTAGTTATTGCTATTACTAGTTGGTTGAGATTTAGAGTCACATATCAGTGTCTGTTATTATTAGCTGGGTAATGGAGGGTATCTGTATACTCATATTGACTCAGTTAGTAGAGTACCAGTTTACTCCTATTGAGGATTGATTTTCCTGGTGACTTGTATAGTTATGGTTTGACTTATTACCCTTGTTGACTTGGATAGTTGAGGATTAGCTTATCTTTGTTGGTTTTGTCAGTGGCATACTGATTTACTCTTGTTCGATCAGATAGTGTTGATCGAGTTATTTTGTTGGTCTGAACAGTAGTGGGGCCGACAAACTCTATATTATAAGGAATTCTGATCTTTGGGGTTACTTGTGCTTGGTTGGATATTTGGGAGATACATTTGAGTACATGACTTGTACCATTGTGGAAAAGACTGAATTAGCCGTATACCATTATCAGCTTAGTTAGTCTATAGAGGATGGTCGTATCCTATTTCATGGGGACTTTGATCATGGACTGTCTATACCTGGTTGATTGATTTAGAGGTACATTCGGATAGGATACCTCCACTGATGTGGGAAAGTGTAAAGCTACCTGCTTAACACTTATGAGATACATCCATTACTAGGGTGTATGAGTTGGAGAGTACATTTGGATATATGATTTGTACTGACATGAGAGGGTTGAAGTTCGCTGCTTAACCTTTACGTGACCCGATACCATGTGAAGGAAGCAGCGGATAATGTTTTTGGATATCAGGTCATCACTTAGTGATTTCCTTGAGGTGTTTGGAGAGAGAGTAGTTCTCTACTTCTTCGTTAGCATGATGGATTATAAGGTGATGATCAGTCGACTCGCCTAACGTTGTTCCATGGGAGATCCTGACTCATGGAACTATTGGATATGATTAGATATCCATGATGTACTTAGGGATATATATACCCCGTAATGATACAGAGGAAGTGGTATTAGTTGAGCCTAGGAGTTTCGACTGTAATTAGGTATGATTTTAGATGATGATCTTGATGGGTAGAGCGTCGATTGACAAATATTTGGATCAGCTATTTAGTTGTAGCATTCCTCTATCTTTGTGTTCATTGCTCGATACTGGAGGTTGCTGAACCTCAAGGTGGAGCAATCACAGTATGATGGGGTACAAGACAATGGTTAGACGACTCAGCTAACATTGTCTCTATCAGGTGGCTCAAGACCTTGACCACGTGATCATTTTACCAGATCTTGTAGTCTATATCTCATATTAGAGGGTTTTACCTTTTATCGGTATTTGTCGAGGGACATATATAGGATGATGATGAGGGTGGTGGAGATATCTCCTTGATAGGTAGACTCTTAGTCAGCAGGTTGAGTGACCCTTTAACTTTGGATTAACATTCCTCTACTGTAGATATTTGATTATCAGAAAGGATGAGATGATGAGATTTGGCAAACCTTTTTGGATACGTTTAGTTTATTGGTAGTGGGGGTTGAAGGTTGGATACTTTCCTTTGACTCTATCTTTGTTTAGGAGACTATCTGGTATGATTGATTGATGTTGAGGATGACTGGAGATTGGTGGATATTGGGAGATCAGGTGTGATGATATGTTGTCTTTTGATGATTTGTTAGTGGATATTTGACTTGATGATCTATTATTTGGTAATTGATGTTGATAGTGATATGGAGAGTAGCACATGTGTGATATTTATGGATTTGGTGATTTGTAGTTGGTGATTTGATCATAGGCTTACTGTTGGGGATCCTACGGTTGAGTGAGCCTATTGTACGTACATTATGGGTCATTGGTGTTATCATTTTAGGCATACCGTGCCCTAGATGTTTTTATGGACTCGATGTACTTGGTATCATTAGGGTGTTTGGATCAGTTTTCATTGTCTTTATTGGCGATGTTGTGATCTATTCCCGATCCGAGGTGGATCACGTACACTAGCTTCGCATAGTTCTAGAGATGTGTCAACGGAAACAACTATATGTGAAGTTAGTAGTACGTATTGTGATTGTCTTTTACGAGTTTTTGGGACACATTGTGTTTAGTAGAGGATATCTGTGGATCTACAGGAGATAGAGGCTGTTATCAGTTGGGAATAGTCGTAGTTTATACGGAGACTTGTTGCTCCTTTAGTTTGGCTGGATGTTACTAGAGATTGATTGAGGGTTTTCTCCAGCATTTATGTAGTTGACCGGATTGTCTAGGAAGAGTATGAAATTTTCCTGGATAGATGCCTGCGAGATCAGTTTAGATAGCTGCACTTGTCTTAGCGATGCTTTCTAGTGTAGACGGATTTGCACTCTATATAGATGTATCGTACTTGGGGTTGGGTGCAACTCCGATATAGCAAGAGCGGAGCAGTCTCATGCCAGTATACTGAATTATCGTGTGATGGGAATGAGATTATTTGATTTTCATGGGAGATTATGTGTGTTTCAGAGTCACTTCTTATCCGGGAGAAGTTAGTGCAGGAAATACCTTGATCTGAATTTGTGGTACATTCGGGTGACACCCGATGTATGGAGATTTGGAGCATTCTTATTGGTGGATTTTCATGAAGGAAGACATCGTGGATTTTGTAGCTTGATGTCTAGCGTGTCAGCACGTGGAGGCTGAATATCAGAGACTAGCAGGATTATCTTCGTTGATTTGGATGCTAGAGTAGAGTTGGGAGCATGTTTTGACAGATTTTGTTGTGGGATTATCCGGGACATTGAGATGATATGATGCTTTGGGTAATCATTGTTAATTTGATGGATTTACTCTTTAGCTATCGATTTGTAGGATAGATTCTTTGGAGTGAGTAGCAGAGTTATACGGTAGAGAGATTAATCGGTCTTCATGGTATATCTCTGAGTGTTATATTAGATGGAGATCAGTGATTTCATATCATGATTTTGTCTATGGATACAACAGACTTTGGATTAGGAGCTTCACTTTAGTATAGATTTTTACCCTCAGACTGATGGATAGCTTGACCGCCTTATACAGATGTTGGAGGATCTGAGGATAGTGGATTTTGGATTTCAGAGGTAGTTGATTTATCCTGCAGTTGGCTAGATTGCAGAGTGGGAATAGCGAGAGTAGGGTGAGTTCATAGCTCACAGAGTCGTAGCTATTCATTTGGAGGTGGATTGTCATGTTTGGAGATATGTTTATGATACTAGGGTGGAGTAGTAGAAGAGGATGTTGTTTGGTTATTATACTTAGAGTGAGTGGTATATGAGTATGTGATTTGGATGTTACCCTTGGATGAGGATCCCTGAGTTGACCAGTAAATTTGGGGACCAAATTTTTATTAGTGGGGGAGAATGTAAGATACTGCAAAATTAAATAATAAATGTTATTGGACGAAAAATCTTATTGGATTTTTTAGGAATTTTTAAAAAATTTTGGGATTTAAATGGAGTCTCTATGACTCATTTTGAGGGGATAAATCATGGGGCTTGTGCAGACCTGTTTGGGATACCCAAAATAAGTGGGAGTTTATCGAGGAATTAACTTAGCATTTAATTAAACTAACCTAAGTTTAATTAAACTAGGTTTATAATTTCTTCTCCTATTCTTTCTCCCGAATCCCTCTTTTCGCCCGATCCCCTTTCTTCCTCGAACTCTTCTCCCTCGCGATCTGGTCTCATCGCTGGTCGTCGGGCAGCAACGTCGATCGCCGACCATCGTGAGATCACCGCTGATAGAGAGCTTCTCCTCCACTGTCCCTCATCTCCGCCACTCGTTCTTCTCCTCCACGAATCCGTTGATCCTTTCTCCCTTGTCGTCGTGCCCTAGATTTGTCGACACCAAGCCCTCCCGACTATGGCACACCACACGGCGTAGTTGGATCACTGTGAGCACCAGCGACATTGCTCCTCCCCTTTCGGCCAGCCGTCGTCGTCTCTTCCCCATATCTGGTCGCCGGTCACAAAGTTCGTTCAATTCTGGTGCGCGTCCGACAGGATTCGATGCTAGGGCACAGTGAGGACCTTGCCTCGCATTCCCAGCCGATCTCCGACTGATCTGTTCCTCCTCAACCTGTTCATTGGAGGGTAATCCACATCTCTCGATCAGATGAATCGAATCGGGTGATCAATTTAGGTAAGTTTCATCTGGATTCGTATAGATTCAAGATCTTGCTTAATTGTTTCTATTTTGTTGTTCTTTCTGTTCTGGATTTTTAGGAAGGCAATAAATCAACTCATTGTGGACTTTACCTGTTGCTGGCCACTGTCAAATCCACTTCTTGAAGCTGTGGAGGGTTGCTACTCGGGTTCATCACTCGATAGGTCACCAATTCCGGCAAAGGTCAGTAGCTCTTGTTCCTCATAGTTGCATTTGGAGGGGAAGTTGTTGTAGAATCTGGTGGGGTAAGATGTATATTAATTTGGATTAATATGGAAATAAATTCATGGTTGTTTAGTTGCATTAGATTGATTTCATTATGGAATTGGAGGTCAGTTTGCATTTTGGTGATGAATTGGTGGAGTGTTGATGATGGTATTGGGTTAATATAGCATGTATGGATTTCATTTAAGGTTGTAATCTGTGTAGTTTGGTTGATGAGTGTTTGATTGTGCGAAGTCATGGATTAATTGATGGATTATGTAGGGTGGATGAATATCATGATTTCATGTTTGTCATTGGGATCATTAGATTGATTATTAGATGTGGGGTGTTTAGTTTATGATTGGAAGGATTTATGATGAGTTGGATTAGTGTTTGATTGATGATGAATTTTGTGAGTTGGATTTAAGATGTGTTGATTAATGAGTTTTGGATTGATTAATAGATTATGGATTATGTTGGAATCTAGAAGGAGTGTGATCAAGGATTATTTGGAGGATTAATTAGAGATCAGATTTGGTTGGAGTGATCCTAATTGGTTAGGACTTTTATTTAGTTATTTGATTCATATGAATTTAGCTAAATGAAATATATGTATTGATTTATACAGGACTTTGATGTGGGATGCTCATCACGATGTGGGATTTATTTTATCATGATCGACAGATTAAAGGCGGGTATTTCTTCCTTGGTCTCTACGTAGTTTTTATTGAGCTTAGTGCATGGTTATCATGTGATGATTTAGGCTGCTTTACCTTATATCGTGTTTGTTGGTTACTTTCCTGCTTGATACTTATGCTTGACCCTTGTGATGATCTATTTAATTCTAATACAGTCTGCACTTTGGTTATCTATACTTTGTGGTATTTTTACATGTAGAGTATGTATGGTAGGGGATACATCGTTGGTGGTATTCATATGAGGTTTGTCCATTTGTATGTCGTGTATACTTCTGTCTGGTGAGATGATTGGGGTTGTGTTGATTGTATGTTTGGGGTATATACACATGTCTGTTGTGTTTTTACTGGAGGATACATGTTGATTGTACTTATATTTTGTGTACATATGTCTGGTGGGATTATTGGAGATTTTTGGTTGATTATACATGTGTAGTGTGTACATATGTTTGGTGGGATACGTGGAGGTATCATGACGATTATACTCTTGTTGGAGGTATTTATGAGGTTTGGGATTGTTGCATGGATGATGATTATATATATATATATCATGTTCATCATTCATTGCATCTGATGACCATTATCTCCCTTGTGGTTGAGAGAGTCATCAGTTGGTTTGGGAATAGCACCGCACACTCGGCCACTCATGGGTAGTGGTAGCTGGAGCAGTTGCTGCTAGTCCTGTCGTGCCACCCGGTCACGAGGTTTTTGTGAGATCCGACGTTGTGAGCAGTCAGGCACCCTGATACTATGTAGCTAGATAGTTACTAGAGGACTGTCTGCCTCGTCCACTATATAGTGGGCTGGAGGGTAGTACAGTCGTCAGAGACCCAAGCCTCTCGGCCATACAGGGGTCGTGGTGTCTGGAGAGGTGGCGGGGGTGACCATGGAGCATGCATGCACTTTTGCATATGATGCGCGGTGCATCTGGGGGATATATTTGCATACATGCCTAGTAGATACTAGTTTCATGTGTTTGTGGTATGTTGCATTTGTTTGCGATATGATTGTTGCATATGGTTGTCATGCTGCATACATCTCATTTATTTTACATGTATTTGCAGTCGTATTTATATTGCACAGGTGTCACGAGTAGGTCTGTTGCAGATCTGTTGAGTTTACTGACCATTGTACCAGGTGTCGATTCCAGATTGGGTATGTATCTATCATTATGATAGTTGTGGTTTGTACAGTTGGTATGTCAGGTTATTATGTCAGATATGTTTAGGTGCATTGATTATGATAGTATGATCATGTTCTTTATTCCCTACTGAGACTGTATACCTTTGATCTCTATGTTTATTTATAGACCATGTACTATCTTTTCTATTACCCGCAGAGTTACCTATACTCACCACCGATATCTTTATGTTTTCAAGTAGATGGTTGGAGTGTCGCTCGGAGTATCCTGTCTGCCGGGTCCTACGTCACATCCGAAGGTCGTTTCTGGTTTTGTATATGTTTTATTTGTATTTGGTGTGTTGTTGTATTTGTTGTTATGGTTGTTGTATAAAGCCTAGCCGACTAGCAGTGTGTTGATTGTGTTGTATTGGGCTTTCCGTTATCGTTTTTCCGTAGTGTTGGTTTTTTTGTACAGCCGTGTGGACTGTTTTATATATAACTGCATGGTTGTGATTGTTTCATTCCAGCCGTGTGGGCTGTAATTATAACTGCGTGGTTGTGTATATAAATATTCCATCCGCATGTGGCTGATGTATTTTGCTTGCATTGATGCTTCAGATTGTCACCGGTACAGGGGAGATGCTGCCGGATTTTTATCTGGCAGAGACTCCATTGGGGGTGTGATAATACCAGTAGACAGTTCCGGAAATCTACTGGATCCAAAAGATTGGACATCAGACCTAAAAAAGAAGGCATCAACAGAGAACAAGGTAATCAACATCCTACAGTGTGGGTTGACTAGAGAAGAACTAAACCGGGTCGGACCACATAAGAACGCCAAAGAGCTGTGGGACAAATTGATCGAGCTGCACGAAGGAACGAGCGACGCTAAAGTAACAAAACGAGACTTATTATTAAATAAAATATTTAATATAAAAATGCAGGAAGGGGAAACTGCAAGTCAGCTTCACGTAAGGATCAAGGACATCCTCAACGGGCTTCACGCCATCGACCACCAAATGGAGAACCGGGACTTAATAAGGTATGCATTAAACACATTCCCATGTAATAGTTTGTGGGCATCTATCATAGATGCCTACAAAATCTTTAAAAATTTATCTAAACTTAAATTGGACGAGTTGTTTTGTGAATTAGAACTACACGAACAAACTAACGTCGGGGTCGAGAAAGGAGTTGCTTTGTTTGCAGGTTCCTCCAAAGAAAAGAAGAACAAGACTGAACCTGAAGGAGATTCTGACCAGGACTCTGAAGATGAAGAGCACCTAGTGAACTTGGTAAGGAAAATGTTCACCAGGAGAAAGAGGAGCTTCAGCAAGAAAGACCTTCAGAAAATCAACTCCCCCGAATCAAGGACCGTGACATGCTTCAGATGCAACAAAAAGGGCCACTACAAGAATGAGTGCCCGAAACTGAAGAACGACAAACTGAACTGATCAAAAAGAAGGCGCTCAAAGCGACGTGGGACGACACTTCCTCGGACGAATCAGAAGCCGAAGAACAAAAGAACTAGAGTTACCTCGCGCTGATGGCCCGCGAAGAAGAATCGAAGGATGAATCGGAAGATGGGTCTGAACCCGAATCGAGCCACGAGTCCGTACTCGTTTCCGAATGTTCCGAAGAGGTATACCGAAATCTAAACAGAAAATTTTTTAAAATTATTTCGTGCTTAAATAATAAATTAGTAAAAATAGAAAATGAAAATAAGTCACTCCTCGAGGAAAATCAAGACCTTAAGGAACAAATCAAAAACTCAAATCCAACTCAAGATCTAACACTTGAGGAGGAGAATCTATCACTAAAAATAGAAATTAATAATTGAAAAGAAATGTCAGAAAAATTCACAACGAGATCCAAGAACTTAGATTTAATTTTAAACAATCAAAAAGCAAGTTACAAAAAAACAGGACTTGGTTACAAATCAAGTTCAACTAAAACTTTTAAATCATTAATAACCCAACACAAACCAACATGTAAAGCTTGGGTTCCAAAAGCGTGTCTCACCACGCAAGTAGGACTTAATTAATTTTACATACCTAAAGAAAAAATATATTATATAAATTCAAATAAACCAAATCAAAAACCAAAATATAAACCTAAATCAAACAATTTAAAATCTAAAACTCACCAAAAATTAGACTATCACCTAGTTAATTATAATTATAAAAGAAATAGACATAAACCAAAGAACAAAAAATTAAATTAATGGCCAATAATTCAGGGGAGTCTCCAGAATAGCTGGCACCTCCAAAACTAACCTACCCGGCAGGGTAACCCCAACCAACCTACCCGACAGGGTAATTAGGACTAGTTAAAGAGAGTTGAAGTTTAACTTGAAAAATGGTACTGGTGAAGTTTTGGATGATAGTACGTGAGGGAAGCTCAGTCTATGCATGTCTAGGAAGATATGACTTCGACCTGGTGTATTTGGTTAAGTGGAACTGACCAAAGCTACCTTTTATGAATCCTAACTAGTTAGACCAAGGTTTTGTACTAAGTCCAGTGGATAGGACTATTTGGAAAACCTCGAAGGCATGGTTACTTTAATGATGTCCGAGTGACTCACCATAGCCCAGAAGTTTATCCAGAGAACGCCTATTTGTTGAACCCAAAGCTAAAACCTGAATCTAACACAAGTTAAAAACAAACTCCAAAATTGAATCTAATTCATCTCACAAGATTATAAGATTCCCTGATTGAAAACATAGATCGGGTGAGATGACTAGGAATATTTAAATTTAAATTATATTTAATTTAAAATTAAAATTAAATTAAACTTAAATTAAATTAAATTAAAATTAAAATTAAATTAAATTAAAATTAAAATTAAAATTAAAATTAAAATTAAAATTAAAATCAAAATTAAATTAAATTAAATTAAATTAAATTAAATTAAAATTAAATTAAATTAAAATTAAAATTAAATCAAATTAAAATTAAAAGTAAATTAAATTAAAATTAAAATTAAAATTAAATTAAATTAAAATTAAATTAAACTAAAATTAAAATTAAATTAAACTTACATTTTTTTAACCTAAAAATTTATTTGAATTTTTTTTTAAACTTTAAAAATTAACTGATGCTTAAGAATTAACTGAAAATAACCTTAAGTGACTAAAATTATACTAACCTTAATTCCCACTTATTGAAGGGAACTAAGTGGATCTTGGATAGTAGTTGCTCCAAACATATGACTGGAGATCACACCAAGTTCACTCAGCTTACAAAAGCCTAGGAACAGTTGCCTTTGGAAACAATGGCAAACTAAAGGTAATTGACATAGGTAATATTGAACTACAACTTGACTTTATTATTACAAAATTCTTACTCGTTGAAAATTTCAAGTATAATCTGCTAAGTATCAGTCAATTGTGTGACACTAGATATAAGGTTAGGTTCTTATCTACATAATGCTTAATCAAACACCTAGATAACCCTAACATAAGCCTGAAAGGGTTTAGAAAAGACAACATCTATGCAATCAACTTAACCACTTCTTCAATTAAGTGTTATTTAATACAAAAAAAAAAGAAACCTGGTTATGGCATAGAAGAATGTCACAAACGAATTTCAGAAATATAAGCAAACTAAATGGATTAGTTAAAGGACTACCAAAATTACCTAACTTAGATTCAACCATATGTAATGCTTGTCAACAAGGTAAGCAAACAAAATCCACCCACAAACCAACTAATGAATCACAAACCAACTCAATTTTAGAACTTCTACACCTAGACCTATTTGACTCCCATGGAGTCAAATCAATAAATGGAAGCTTATACTGTCTAGTAATAATAGATGACTACTCTAGGTTCACTTGGGTAAAATTCTTAAAAAATAAGGATGAAACTTTTGAAATTTTTTCAAACTTTTGCAAACAAGTTGAAAATGAAAAGGACCTTAAAATTAAAAGAATTAGAAGTGATAACGGAGGAGAGTTTAAAAATCATAACTTTAACAAATTCTATCTTGAAAATGGCTACCATCACGAATTTTCGTGCCCTAAAACCCCCCAACAAAATGGGATTGTAGAAAGAAAAAATAGAACCTTACTTGAAGCCTCTAGAACGATGTTAAATGAATACAACTTACCTAAATAGTTTTGGGCACAAGTTGTTAGTACAGCTTGCTATGTACAAAACAGAATAACACTAAATAACACCCATAACAAAACCTTTTTCGAAATATATTATAATAAACAACACAATATAAAATATTTTAAAGAATTTGGGTGCCCAGCTTTCATCTTAAACATAAGAGAACACTTAGGAAAATTCACTTCTAAAGTTGAAAATGGAATTTTCATAGGTTACTCCCCAAATAGTAAGGGCTATAGAGTTTACAATAAGGTTACCCTAATTATTGAAGAAACTACTAATGTGAAATTTGAAGAATCCAAACAAAGCCTAGAACAAACACAACTTCACCTAGTTGAACTTGATCAAGAAAATAATAATTCTGAAGGAACCAACCAAACTCTAAATCATGAAGAAGAAGAACAACCTGAGGAAAGTCAACCACCTAGAACTTTAAGAGTCAACCCAAATCACCCAATGGATCAAATAATTGGTGACCCAGACCTTAGGGTTCAAACTAGATCATCTTTTAGAAATCTAAGTCAAATATCTTTAATCTCAAAAGTTGAACCCAAAACTGTAGCTGAATCTCTACTAGACCCAGATTGGGTCATAGCTATGCAAGAAGAACTAGCTCAATTTGAGCGTAATGAAGTTTGGGACTTAGTACCACCACCCAGAAATAAGGAAGTAATAGAAACAAAATGGGTATTTAGAAACAAATTAAGTGAAACTGGGAAAATTACTAGGAATAAAGCTAGGCTAGTTGCCAAAGGGTTCAATCAAGTTGAAGGACTTGACTATGATGAAACCTATGCCCCAGTAGCCAGATTAGAATCCATTAGAATGTTACTAAGTTATGCAACACATAAAGGATTCAAACTATACCAAATGGATGTTAAGTCTGCCTTTCTCAATGGACTAATAAAAGAAGAAGTTTACGTAGGTCAGCCACCTAGATTTGAAAATCTAGAACACCCTGATTATGTCTTTAAATTAAAGAAAGCATTATATGGACTTAAACAAGCACCCAGGGCATGGTATGAAAGGCTAACCTCTTACTTAACATCCAAAGGGTTCAACCAGGGTCAAATTGACCCAACCTTGTTTGTTAAATCATTAAATAAAGACATATTTATTGCACAAATATATGTAGATGATATAATCTTTGGTTCAACCAACTTAGATTTTTTAGAAGAATTTACTAATCTAATGGAACAAGAATTTGAAATGAGCCTAGAAGGAAAATTGACTTATTTCTTAGGATTACAAATCAAACAAACAAATGAAGAAAACTCTATTTATCAACAAAAATACACTAAAGAACTACTTAAAAAATTTAGAATGGAAACCACAAAAGAAATAAAAACACCTATGACAGTAAATACAATCCTAGATGATGACCCCAATGGAAAACCAGTAGACTTAAAATATTATAGAAGTGCCATAGGTAGTCTACTATAATTAACTGCAAGTCGACCCGATATTTTATTTGCAGTTAGTATGTGTGCCAAATACCAAACCTGTGCTAAAGAATCCCATTTGACTCAAGTCAAAAGAATTTTTAGATACCTTAAGGGAACAACAAATGTAGGTATTTGGTATCCTAGGACCAACAACTTTGAATTGATAGGATATTCTGACTCAGATTATGCCGGGTGCAAATTAGACCGCAAAAGTACAAGTGGTGGATGTCAACAATTAGGCCCATCACTTGTCAGCTGGTTTAGTAGAAAGCAACACTGTGTTGCATTATCTACAACTGAGTCAGAATACATAGCAATAGGAGAATGTGTTCCACAACTATTATGGATGATGCACACCTTAAACGATTTTAACTTAACTATATCAAATGTAAAAGTTTTAATTGACAATATTAGTTCAATTAATCTGACAAAAAATCTAGTGCATCATTCTAGAACCAAACACATTGAAATTAGGCATCACTTTATCAGGGATTATGTCACTAAAGGTGACATTGAACTCAAGTACATTGAGTCCAAGTCAAATTTAGCTGACATATTCACCAAACCACTCCCTGAAAGTGAATTTAGCAATCTACGTAGGAAATTATGGATGTGTCTAATAGACTAGGATGTGCAAAATTCAAAATTGTTTTCTAACCTGATTGCTTTAAAAATTCTAGGTGAAACTTGTTTTCATTTGTTTTAAAACCTTCCAAATTTTAGAATTTCAAAACAACTTTAGCCTTAGACTAGAAAATTCCCTTAGAAATCATGTTCCCTCAGGACTAGTATTTGAGCATCTCACCAACACCCTAGGCTTACTTTTATTGTGATTGACAAACTTAGAAAGGGGTGAGATGCATAGGCCAATTGCCTGGACTTAAGATGCTTATTTTAGTGCATCAATATAAGTCTAGGCGTTAAATACAAAACCTACATTAATCAAGTTAAGTTGTTCAGCTTAGTCAACCACTAACTGATCATAATGAACTTAACTTGACTAACCAGGTGAAAGCTGCCATCTTATGATAGTCAGTAAGTAACTAATTGGTTAGACAACTATTTTAGATGTCAGGTTGAGGGAGAGGATTAAATCAACACTTAACACCAACATTATTTTCTCCATCTTAAACATAATATTTTTTTATTCAAATTGGTCTTTGGTTTCAATTTTTTTAAGTCTTGAAAAGAAAAGTTTTTCAAACTTAAGTTTTTTCAAATATTCTTTGAAAACTAGCTCTTCAATTTTATAAACTCAGAGGTGTTTTCAAACTGAGTCTCAATCAGTTTTAAAAAAAGAAAATATCTTTTAAAACTCAGTTTTGAAACTTTTTTGAAAAAAAATGTTGTTTTGATTGTCAAAACTTATGTTTGAAAAATACTTTAAAACATACTTTGAAAATTCACCCTGATCCTAAAATTTGAAACTTATACTTATATTAGAAAATTAGCTTTTCAAATTTTTTAAAAAGCCTCTATGAATTTGCAAAGTCATTCTTGAAAATTAAATTCTGGAAAAATAAATTTTTAATGCTTTATATTTAGCAACTCTTTCAAAACTTAGCTATTTTTGAAAAGACAGTTTTATATGTTTTAGCCACCTTAAAAACTTAGTCTTAAAAATTAATGTTTCAAACAAATCTTCAAATGTTAAAACTCCCCTAAGTTAACTTCACATCATTTTATTCTGTATTTTTGAATATCTAAATTATATCCTTGTTTGATGAATGCCAAAGGGGGAGGGATAGGTGGTTAAGTTAGAAAAACAAAATAAAATTTAAAACAAATTTAAACCATGTTAAACAAAATTTTTAACTTTTTTTCTCGCATATATTTTACTAACTTAGCTAGGTTGTCATTCTATCAAAAAGGGGGAGATTGTTGGCGCGGCTAGCACTAACGGTCTAACTCAGGTTTTGATGAATGACAAATCGGGTTAAGTTAGGTTTGTCGTGATCTAACACTCTGACCGAGTGTGCAGACGAAGTCCAGACAAGTCGACGGGCTGACCGGATGTCTGGCACGAAGTCCAGACAGGTCGACGGGATGACCGGATGTCTGGCACGAAGTCCAGCCAGGTCGACGGGCTGACCGGATAGGTGGAGAGAAGTCCAGACGGGTCGAAGGGCTGACCGGACATCTGGCAGGTAAGTAAGGTAAGTCACTGGAGGGGAGTGACTATGAGGACGCGTTCCCGGGAAGGGGACATTAGGCGTCGATCCGACTTAGATCTATTTCGGATATCTAAGTCAAGATCGTGACTAGATTCCGATCTCGAAAAGACGGAATCTAAGTCATACTTTTTATGTCAAACTTATAAATTGTGCTAACACTTTGTTTTACAGGATATACAACATTTATTTGCCTTGTACTAACCGTGTCATGCAGGAAAGCTGGTTCCTGGAGCAAAGTGGTCCGGGCGCCCGGAGGTCCGGGCTCCCGGAAGGGATCCGGGCTCCCGAGAGACAAAACTCATCCTGATCGCACGTCACCACGTGGAGCTTACTGGTTGGACTTGCCACATCCCACTAGGGCGCTCGGAAGGGATCCAGGTGCCCCGAGCCTCCTATATAAGGAGGGTCAAAGGCAGAGCACAGATATAACTCAGAATTCTCAGACTACTTACTCAGAGGCAAAGTATGTAACTCCTTATGTAGGGAACCATGGTGACTTCAGGTCCAAGGACTGATAATCATACTAATAGTCATATGAGAAAGTATATGACACTCATATAACGATCCATGATACTTTCTCATGGCGGGTCATTCAGTATACATTCTCCAATGTATACCCATGTGTCAACTTGATATCTCTATATCCATGACTTGTGAGATCAAGTCATCAAGTTGACCTACATGCTAGTCTCATCGCATTAATATTGTCCCTGAATGTTAATACTTGCTAGGAATGATTAAGAGTAGTGTTCTCTATACCATCTCACTATCGATTCAACCAATCGATAGATAAGAACCTTCTACTCAAGGACGCTATTATACTTAGTTATTTGGCACCAATACAAGTAAGTATAATAACCAAAACAAACGCCTTTATATACATAAGAATATGATACAATGAGTCTATATAACAATCATCATATGATTGGCTCTAGGGCTCTAACTAACAGGCACTCAGCTCCATTTCAGTACAACTTTCCATCCGCAGACAGATGGACAATTAGAACAAACTATTCAGACTCTAGAGGGCTTGTTGAGGTCTTGTGTATTGGATTTTGGAGGCAGTTGGGAGGACTATTTGGCATTGGTAGAGTTCACCTACAACAACAGCTTTCATTTGGCTATCCAGATGGTACCGCTTGAAGCGTTGTATGGTAGGCCTTGTCAGACACCCACCCTCTGGGATAAGGTTGGGGAGGCCCAACTGTTGGGACCTCATAGAGCTCAGCATGAGGCAGAGTTGGTCCATACTATCAGACGGAGGATGTCAGAGGCGTAGGACCGCCAGAAGAGTTATGTAGATCGGAGATGCAGACCCCTGGAGTTCTCTACTGGTGACCATGTATTTCTGCGAGTCTCACCCACGAAAGGGGTGAAGAGATTTGGCCTCAGAGGTAAGCTAGCTCTGCGATACATTGTCCCTTTTCCAGATCCTAGAGAGGATTGGAGCGGTGGCTTACTGGCTAGCACTACCACCGTCCCTGGCAGGCGTCCACAACGTATTCTATGTGTCTATGCTGAGGAGATACATACCTGACCTTACACATGTGTTGACAGATATCTAAGTTCCCATTCAGCCTATCGTTACCTATGAGGAGGTTCCGATACAGATTCTGGATCGAAAAGAGCGTCAACTGCGGAAGAAGACTATCCGATTTATTAAAGTCGGATGATAGCATCATTCGGACAAGAAGGCTACCTGGGAGCTCGAGGATACGATCCGAGCTCGATACCCCCATCTTTTCATTTGAGGTATGTGGGTTATTTTCCATTCTACATTTATACTTTCTATCTGTTGTTAGTATTTGCTGATGGTAAATAACGAAATTTGGGGGACAAAATTTTTATAAGTGGGGGAGAATGTAAAATATCAAAAAAGGGTGAATTACTATAAGAGAATTTTTTGGAATTTTTAAAAAATTTTCTAGAATTTTTTGGAGACCGTATAACGAGTTTACGGGGATATATATTGGACCCCGGAAGAGCCTGTTTAGGCTACCCCGTCTTAAGCGAGGAAATTTTTATTTTTTTTAATTCTTTTTCTTTTTCTTTTTCTTTTTCTTTTATTCTTCGGCAATTTACCATATGGCACACCTAGAAATCTTAATTGACCAAAAGGCGTATGTTACTTTGGTATTTACCAAAGAACACACTTTTTCAAGTGCACTTCCCTTTTTATCCTTCTGACAAATCTAATTTCTTTTGTCGTTTTTATTTTCTCCCTCTTCCCTTTCCTATCTCTTCTCTAATCTCTCCTATGCAAGCTGCTTCTTTTATTTTCCCTTTCCTTTCTTTCCTCTTTTTTATTTGCATGCATGCATATCATAGGCCTGATATACAAATCATATCAGCACAACGACATTTAAGATTGCCTTGCTTTCTTACTTTGTCTTTACTCTATTTTCGCTGTGCGCTTAACTCTCTTTTCGAACGAACATTTTTCGATATTCACCCCCCCTCTATCGAACGTCTACGATCCAACAGTTCAAATATGCTATCCATTGTTTATTTTGACTTTTATAAGGTGTTAAAATATAAGAAGAAAGAATTAGCAAAAAACCTCCACGTTAGGCCATATACGAAACATATCAGGCCTATGTTAGGCTTGATATGATTCCATATCAGGCCCAACGTGGGCCTACTATGATTCCATATTAGGCCTAACGTGGGCCTGATATGATTCATATTAGGCACATGTTAGGCCTGATATGATTTTTTTGTAGTGCATTCTTATGTTTAGCTTGGAATAATTGTATAAGTGAAAGAATGTACTACTGACCCAAACATAAAAATCATAATAAATTATAGAGACAAAATACAGTATTTATAAAGAATTACAAAGACAAGAAGAATTGGACTTGTAAATTAAATACCTCTTGTTTTCTTACAATGATACAAGATGAAGTCCTCAGTAACACACTATAAGCTAGAAAGCATGCATGAGATAACATCTTGTTACTATTTCCATTTCTCATCAACTGAAGCAGCTACAACCTTGCTTTGGCATTTTCCCTGTGGCATGATATTTAGCCACACTTTCTTCTGACTTCAATAGCTCTTCACAGCACATAGCCTCAGTCGTTGCTCTATTCTCTTTGACTTCTTTGTTAGTCATAACAATTTTTTTTCATTTTCTCAGCATATTCTGCTTCTTGTTCACTAATTTTGGCTGTCCACACAATGTTAGAGTAATCATAGACACAACCATTATGAAATGAAGAGTTCCTAAAATAGTTTAGCACTCCTAATAGAGTGAGACCCACATTGGGCCTGATATGAAATTATATCAACATGGGTCTGATATGAATCATATTAGGCCTAATGTGGAGTTTTTTACTGATTCTTTCTTCTTATATTTTAATAACTTATAAAAGTCAAAATAAACAATGGATAACATATTTAAACTCCTTGCAACATCAGGAATCCATAGGAATTAAAATGGGTGCAATCGGAACTCTCTAGGTCCATTAGTGGGTTTCGGTCAGAACCCATTGATGGACCTAGAGAGCTCCGATTGCACCCATTTTAGTTATTATGGATTCTTGATATTGCAAGGAGTTCAAATATGCTATCCGTTGTTTATTTTGACTTTTAGAAGATGTTAAAATATAAGAAGACAGAATTAGCAAAAAACCTCCACGTTAGGCCTGATACGAATCATATTAGGCCCATGTTAGGCCTGATATGATTCTATATCAGGACCAACGTGGGCCTGATATGATTCTATATCAGGCCCAATGTGGGCCCGATATGATTCTATATCGGTCCCAACGTGGGCCTGATATGATTCATATCAGGCCAAACGTAGAGGTTTTTTGTTGTTTCTTTATTCTTATATTTTAACACCTTCTAAAAGTCAAAATAAATAACGGATAGCATATTTGAACTTCTTGCAATATCAGGAATCCACAAGTACTAAAAATGGGTGCAATCGGAGCTCTCTAAGTCCATCAATGAGTTTTGACCGAAACCCACTGATGGACCTAGAGAGCTTTGATTGCACTTATTTTAATTCCTATGGATTTATGAGATTTCAAGGAGTTCAAATTTGCTATTCATGGTTTATTTTATCTTCTCTAAATGTATTAAAATGTCATCAAATAATTAAATAATTCTTAAATGTCGTTGTACTGATATTATTTGTATATCAGGCCTATGTTATGCATGCATGCAAATTAAAAAGAGGAAAGAAAGGAAAAGAAAAATAAAAGAAGCAGCTTGCATAGGAGACATGAGAGAAGAGATAGGGAAGAGAAGAGGGAGAATATAAAAATGACAAAAGAAATTAGATTTGTCAGAAGGATAAAAAGGGAAGTGCACTTGAAAAAGTGTGTTCTTTGGTAAATACCAAAGTAATATACGCCTTTTGGTTAATTAAGATTTCTAGGTGTGCCATTTGGTAAATTGTTGTTTATTCTTTCCTTCGTTTCTTCCCTTCCCCCACGTGTCGAGCCTCACCCGACGCCACTCCTCGCGTCGATTTACCCTAATCGACGACGGTTTTCGCCTCGCGATTTAAAGCCATCCCATTCCTCTTCTCGATCATCTTCCTCCGATCACAGCCGACGCTGATGCCCTAGCCTCTCCACCACCGCACACCTCCCTTTCCTCGGCCAATCAGCGCCAACGCCGATCGAGCAACCTCTCCGGTCCTTCCTCCCTCACCTCTCGTGACGCCGACCTTTTGTTTCCCATCTCTTCCTCTCTTCCGACAGAGCATCGCCGTTTCTCTTCGCGCCCATCACCAGCACTCTGTGCCCTGGCATGACCAGTGATGCCATCTTGCTTTTCTTTTCTCTGATTTTCGACGATCTTGAAGGTAAGGTACATAAATAGTTTTCAGAATTAGGTATTTTTGATTTGTGATCTCCTCATCTTGAACCGACAGTGAGGAAGAATTCCAATAGGACTTGCTGTGGTGTTGAATGTGTGATCGTAACGTGAAGTAAGACTTGCTGTGGGGTTGTTCTTGGATCCGACAGTCACTCCTTCCAGCAACTCTTTGATTCTAGCACCAAGAATGGCTGTGAACTTGAGGTAAGGGTAGGGATTTGATATATGAGTTGAATTGGGTAGGTTATGGATTACATAATTAGTTGTTTATGTGTAAAAGGAATTAGGTTTTTATTAATGGTTGATTGGGGATTAGGTAACTAACCCTAATTGATCATAAATTTTGTTTAGGCAGGATGATAGTCATGTGATTAGGGTTTTACCCTAATTTAGGGTTAGATATTTTATTTAGTTATCTATAAGAATTGTAGCTAAATAAAATATATTTATATTAATAACACAGGACTTTGACGCGAGACGAGCATTTCCTGTGCATGCTTTGATTGTTTCCTGTTTGCATTCATGTTTATACTTTCAGATTACTTATGATCATAAAGGTAATGACATACCATGCCATAGGATATACCGGACTTATTTGATACCATATCTGACCTGTGTACCTAGATCTTCTGATTTGATCCATGTATATTTTTGGTACATATTTTATGGAGGTAGATATGGTCAGGATGTTCATGCTTAGTGTCATGCATCATCTTCATGATTGCATGCTGTGCGATTGGTAGCCCCATTATTGTTGAGCTCATCGCCAGTTTCATGGATCTGCACACACAACTACTCATGGGTTAGTGGTATATCAGGAAGGGTGTGTGGCAGTTTGCTCTGTCAGTGCTCCGCTGGTCCACTCATGGGTAGCATGACGCAACGTGATAGCACGTCATGGATTCCTCTTCTGGATTTTCTCAGACAGATGAGAGCATTGGGCTCCCCCACTTATGATTTGGGGTAGGAGGATAGGTGTGTTAGCTAGAGCCCTAGAGCCCTAGAGCCAATCATTTGATGATTGCATTATGGACTTATTGTATCATATTTTTATATTAATAAAGACATTTGTTTGATTATTATACTTACTTATATTGGTGCCAAATAGACTAAGTATAATAATGTCCTTGAGTAGATGGTTCTCACCTATATCAATTGGTTAGTTGAACCGATAGTGAGATGATATAGGGAACACTACTCTAAATCATTCCTAGTCAAGTATTAACATTCAGGGACAATGTTAATGCAATAAGACTAGCATGTACGTCAACTCGATGACTTGATCTCACAAGTCATGGATATGGGGATATGGAGATATCAAGTTGACACATGGGTATGCATTGGAGAATGTATACTGAATGACCCGCCATGAGAAAGTATCATGGATCATTATATGAGTGTCATATACTTTCTCATGTGGCTATTAGTATGACTATTAGTCCTTAGACCTGAAGTCACCATGGATCCCTACATAAGGAGTTATGTACTTTGGTTTCGTCAAACGTCACCCGTAACTGGGTGGACTATAAAGGCGATTACCGGGTATGTAACAAATTATGCAGAGGGATGTGAGTGATGTAGATGAGATCTATCCCTCCCATATGATGGGAGCGACATCAATATTCTTGATAGAGTGAGACCACTAAGTGCATGGCCATGCCCAAATGAGTCAACATGAGATGTTGAGCTCATTTGATCGAGTGAGTCTACTTGGAGTTCAAGATTTAGATTGATTAGAGGATGGCACGGTCTATGCCTCATATTGATCAATCTAGATGTCTAGGATAGAAGGACAATGTCATATATTGTGAAGAGTCACAATTAGTAGTCACAAGGTGATGTCGGATCTCGACATTCTTGTAACTTGGGTAGTAATGATGTGTTGCTAGATACCGCTCATTACTTATGCTCCTAAATAGGTTTAGGGCATTGCCAACGTTACAAGAACCTATAGGGTCACACACTTAGGACAATTAGATGGAGATTAGGTTCATATGATGAACCAAGAGGATTAGATTCATTTGATGAATCAAATTGGATTAAGAGTAATCCTAATTGAGCTAACTTGAGTTCGACTCAAGTTGATTCATGTGTTCAATGAGTCTAATTTAGATTTTGACTCATTGAATCAATTTAATTAAATGAATAGGATTCATTATATTAAGTTGGCTTGAATCAAATGGTTGAATTCGATCAACCATGGAAGAGATTTGGTCAAGTTTGACTTGACTTGAGAGGAAGATTAAAAGTCAAGTTTGACTTGACTTTATGCCACCTCATTGGTGAGTTGGCATTGATGTGGACCAATGATGTTACTCCACATCATCATGGGTGCCACCTCATGGAAGTTACAAAGCCATTTTCTTAATAACTTCACATTAATTGCATTTAATGGGGAGTTACACTATGGGAAGTGGCCGGCCACTTTTGGTTTTGAATGGGAATTCATTTTTCATTCAAGGGTGTATCTTCTTCCTTCTTCCTCTCAAGCTCTCTCTCTCCCTCTCCTCCTTGCTTGGCCAAATCTTACCAAGGTTCTAGCACACCTTTGTGTGAGGTTTTCTCCACCTACGTGTCCGTGTGGATACTTCTAGAGGACCGACGCTTGACGGTCTAGAGATCCGGCAATTCCTTAGACGAGCGGGAACGTGAAAGGGCACGCTTTCAATGTATACTTCTTAACATGTAGATCTAGGAGTAGATCTAAAGTTTTTGAAACTCGTATTTGTATTTCATTCGGTTTTTCGTTGCACGGATCTACGGCTTTGGGTGATTCGGGGTTTCCGCGACGCGAAAAACCCAACAGTGGTATCAGAGCCACGTGCAAGGCTTGTACGAGTTTAATTTTTGGTTTAATGAAAACTAAACCTTCTGTGATTTTCTGTAAAAATTTAGTTTTTTATGTTTTTATGGGTAATTTTTCCGTAGAAGCGAAGCACAAGTATCTCGACACTTGTAGGCTTCGGCTACCGGGAAGTTTTTCCTTAAACGGCTTCGTTTTGCCCCAAATCCGTTTGGGACAGCGGGCTTGGGTGCCATTAGATTGCAAAGGAGCAACTCACGATGGTTAGATCGTGGGTAGGGGTACTGCCCCTAACCCCGCAAGGGGATTTGCTTCGCGATTGCACCCGAAATCGCTAAAAACGAACCTGCCGGGAAGATTTTTCCGAAACGGCAATGTCTCGACCCAAATCATTTTGGGACAGCGAGTTTAGGCGTTGTTGGATCGCAAAGGAACCCTCGCGATGGTTAGATTGCGGGTAGGGGCGCTGCCCCTAGCCCCGCAAGGGGAGCCGTTCCGCGATTGCGCCCGAAACTACAAAACGGGACCGCCGGGAAATTTTACTCGTAAAAGTTGTAAAAAATTAATTTTAAAATTATAGAAAATTATGAAAATATATAATTTTGAATTATATATTAATTTTGTAATAGTCATGGCCCAAAAATCCAATATGATTGGATTGTGTTGTAATTCATAATACGGCCTGCGTGCCGTTATGTGTTTGCGCGTGTTGTATGTTTTTATTTTTCCGTGACCTGCGCGTCGTGCCTTTCTCATATATTCTGGTTGTAAATTAGATTTAGAATCGAATGTAACTCAAGTTTCAAATTGTAATGTACAAATTGAAGCGGTGGAGGGTCCACACGAGACGGAGTTCCGAGGCGGGCACGAGCAACACAAGGTGGTCAAAGGGAGGAGCTTGGAGAAGATGTTGACCCTAGGTTAACCATTCGATCTTCTCATTGGCTTGAGAATATCATAGTGGGGCCATGACTAAATCACAAATAGATTAATTAGTTAATTGCTTATGTATATGATGCATGTTTAATAAGTAATTAATTAATTAGTGCCATACGATTAGATTAGATCTAAGTCGTGCACATGATGCACCCTTGTAATTAGATTAGATCTAAGTCATGCACAAGATGCATCCTTTTCGATTAGATTAGATCTCGATCGAACCAACTCTAAATGTCTAACCGTGCTGTGATACCTATCACTACCTCGATCACATGTATTGTTGAATCTGCCAAAGCAGAGCAATACATATTATCTTGGTAGGGTATGGAGGGACAATCTTGGTCCCGCCTATCAACACATGGGTGAATACAAACTCAATTAGATTGAGTATTCCTAGTTGCTCGGTTAGATCGAGTCAACTATAGGCATTCTTCCAACGGTTGGAAAAGATAGGTCAAAATCACATCTATATTAACTCTCGGGCGTATTAGCCAAAGCTAACTCGAGTTTTAATATAAATGCGGATATTGATTTTATAAACAAGAGTTGCATAGAGATGTAATTGGTAATCGTTACCTACCGATCATACTAAGCCTTGGGCGTATTAGCCAAAGCTAACTCAAGGGTTAGTATGATGTGGATCTTGTCCCACAAGAATTATAGAATTCAGTGGGAGCATCATTTAATTAAAGGCCTAATTAAATGATTTTAAAAGAATATGATATTTATTTCTGTAAATTTTCTGTTGTAGATAACCATGACGTCAAATACGAACACTTTCTCCTTGCGATCTGTCCTTGAGAAGGACAAGCTCAACGGAGAAAACTTCCTGAACTGGTACAGGAACTTGAGAATAGTTCTCACTCAGGAACGTAAACTGTACGTTCTGGAGCAGCCCATTCCGGAGGCTTCTCCTGCCACTGCCACGCGAGCAGACCGAGATGCTTACAAGAAGCATCAAGATGACGCATTAGATGTGTCCTGTCTAATGCTCGCGACCATGAACTCTGAGCTTCAGAAGCAACACGAGTTAATGGGCGCTTACGATATGGTTGAACATCTTCGTCAACTGTATCAAGGTCAAGCGAGGCATGAGAGATTTGAGATCTCAAGGGCACTGTTTCAGTGCAAGATGTCAGACGGGGCTCCAGTAGGCCCATATGTACTCAAAATGATTGGGTACATAGAGAACCTACAAAGGTTGGGGTTCCCTCTTGGCCAAGAGCTGGCCACTGACCTGATCTTGCAATCCTTGCCGGATAGCTACAGTCAATTCATTCTAAACTGCAATATGAACGAGATTGACAAGCCACTGCCCGAGCTGCTCAGCATGTTGAGAACTGCTGAGCTAAACCTTAAGAAGGTTAAGCCCAACACTGTTCTGATGGTTCAGAAACATAAGGGCAAGGGCAAGCCCAAAGGCAAGGGAAAGTCCCAAGCCAAGGGCAAAGGCAAGGCACTGAAGCCGAAAGGAGGGGTCGCCAAGGATGCTACCTGCTTCGACTGCGGTCAGACCGGGCACTGGAAGAGGAATTGCAAGGTATACTTGGAGGATCTTAAGAAGAAGCGAAGTGAGACTTCCACTTCAGGTATATATGTTATAGAAGTCAATCTATCTATTTCTACATCATGGGTATTAGATACTGGATGTGCTTCTCACATTTGTACTGATGTGGAGGCGCTGAGAAATAGCAGGGCATTGACAAAGGGCGAGGTGGACCTACGAGTAGGCAATGGAGCACGGGTTGCTGCTGTTGCTGTAGGAACTTATTTTCTATCTCTGCCCTCTGGGCTTGTATTAGAATTAGATGAATGTTGTTATGTGCCTGCTTTGACTAAGAACATTGTATCAGTTTCTTGTTTAGACAAGAAAGGTTTCTCGTTTACAATAAAGAACAAATGTTGTTCCGTATATTTAAACGATATGTTCTATTGTAGTGCACCTCTGATAAATGGACTCTACATTCTAGATCTTGAGAGCCCTATTTATAACATAAATACCAAGAAGTTCAAGTCAAATGACCTGAATCAAACTTATCTCTGGCACTGTCGCTTAGGTCATATAAATGACAAGCGCTTATCCTAGCTTCATAAGGATGGTTTACTGGACTCATTTGATTTTGAATCATATGAGATATGCGAGTCATGCCTACGAGGCAAGATGACCAAGACTCCCTTTAGTGGGCACAGCGAGAGAGCGACTGATTTGTTAGGACTCATACATAGTGATGTATGTGGCCCTTTCAATGTCGCTGCTAGAGGCGGTTATAGGTACTTCATCACATTTACTGATGACTTCAGTAGATATGGTTATGTGTATTTGATGACACATAAATCTGAATCCTTTGAAAAGTTCAAAGAATTCAAGAATGAAGTACAGAACCAGCTTGGCAAGAGTATTAAGGTACTTCGATCAGATCGAGGTGGTGAATACTTAAGCCATGAGTTTCGTGACTACTTAGTTGAGTGTGGGATTTTATCTCAACTCACTCCTCCTGGAACACCACAGTGGAATGGTGTATCCGAAAGGAGGAATCGTACCCTATTAGATATGGTACGGTCTATGATGAGTCACACAGATCTTTCGACATATCTATGGGGATATGCTCTAGACACGGCAGCTTTCATTCTCAACTGAGTTCCATCCAAGGCCGTGATAAAGACACCATATAGGATATGGACTGGGAGAGATGCCCAGGTGTCTTTCATGAGGATTTGGGGCTGTGAGGCTTACGTACGACGTCAAGTCTCAGACAAATTAGGACCCAAATCCGATAAGTGCTATTTCATCAGATATCCCAAGGAAACTAAGGGATATTACTTCTACATTCCTAGTCAGCACAAGGTAGTTGTGGCAAAGACTAGGGTCTTTCTAGAAAGGGACTTTGTTTCGAGAAAGACTAGTGTGAGCGCGTTCGATCTTGAAGAAGTTCAAGATGCGAACAATAGCACTGATGCCTCGATGGAAATTGAACTGGAACCACAAAGTGTTGTGGATGATGTTATTCCACAAGGAGTTGAGGAACAACAACCGGTTCAAGTAGGCATACCTCTTCGCAGGTCTGATAGGGTACGTCGTCAGCCTGAGAGATACTCATTTCTCTTGTCTGACCATGATGACGTTATGCTTATAGAGGATGAGCCTACCACCTATCAGGAAGCTGTGATGAGACCAGATTCCGAGAAATGGCTAGAGGCCATGAGATCCGAAATGGAATCCATGTACACCAACCAAGTATGGACTTTGGTTGATCCTCCTGAAGGGGTAAAACCCATTGGGTGTAAGTGGGTCTTTAAGAGAAAGACTGACATGGATGGACTTATCTATAAGGGTCGCTTGGTAGCTAAAGGTTTCAAGCAGATTCATGGTATTGACTATGATGAAACTTTTTCTCCAGTAGCGATGTTTAAGTCCATTCGGATCATGCTTGCTATAGCAGCCTACCATGACTATGAGATATGGTAGATGGATGTCAAAACTGTGTTTCTGAATGGAAACCTGCTCGAGGATGTGTACATGACACAACCTGAGGGTTTTGTAGATTCACAGCATACTAGCAGAGTATGCAAGCTGCATAGGTCCATTTATGGACTAAAGTAAGCTTCTCGGAGCTGGAATCTTCGATTCAATGATGCAATCAAACAGTTTGGTTTCATCAAGAACGAAGATGAGCCTTGTGTCTACAAGAAGGTTGTAGGGGATATAGTTATCTTCCTCATATTGTATGTGGATGACATACTACTCATTGGGAAGGACATCCCTATGCTTCAGTCTGTCAAGACCTGGCTAGGGAGTTGCTTCTCAATGAAGGACTTAGGTGAGGCATCCCGCATTCTAGGGATACAGATCTATAGAGATAGATCTAAGAGATTGCTTGGTCTAAGTCAGAGTACATATATTGACAAGGTACTCCTTCGGTTTACCATGCAGAACTCCAAGAAGGGATTTCTGCCGATGTCACATGGTGTGAGTCTTTCGAAGACTCAAGGTCCCACTTCTAGAGAGGAGAGAGACCGCATGGATCAGATCCCTTATGCTTCAGCCATAGGATCGATCATGTACGCCATGCTTTGTACTCGACCTGATGTCTCGTATGCTTTGAGCATGACGAGCAGATACCAGTCAGATCCAGGTGAAAGTCACTGGATAGTGGTCAAGAATATTCTTAAGTACTTAAGAAGGACTAAAGAATATTTCTTGATATATGGAGGCGATGATGAGCTAGCTGTAAAGGGTTACAGTGATGCTAGCTTCCAGACCGACCAGGATGACTATAGATCGCAGTCGGGGTTCGTATTTTGCATTAATGGTGGTGCTGTCAGCAGGATACAGTAGCTGATTCTACAACAGAAGCCGAGTACATTGCTGCATTAGAGGCAGCAAAGGAGGCAGTTTGGATCCGCAAGTTCTTCACTGAACTTGGGGTGGTTCCTAGCATTGTTGACCCCATTGAGCTCTATTGTGACAACAATGGAGCTATAGCACCGGCGAAGGAACCTCGCTCACACCAGCGGACCAAACACATACTACGATGCTTCCATCTCATTCGAGAGATCATCGAGAGAGGAGATGTGAAGATTTGCAGAGTACCTACAGAGGCTAACATCGCAGATCCCTTGACCAAGGCTTTGGCACAGAGGAAGCATGATGGTCACACTAGGTCATTTGGGCTTAGAGCCTACACTGATTGACACTAGTGCTAGTGGGCGATTGTTAGCTAGAGCCCTAGAGCCAATCATTTGATGATTGTATTATGGACTTATTGTATCATATTTTTATATTAATAAAGGCATTTGTTAGGTTATTATACTTACTTGTATTGATGCCAAATAGACTTACTATAATAATGTCCTTGAGTAGATGGTTCTCACCTATATCAATCGGTTAGTTGAACTGATAGTGAGATGATATAGGGAACACTACTCTAAATCATTCCTAGTCAAGTATTAACATTCAGGGACAATGTTAATGCAATAAGACTAGCATGTAGGTCAACTCGATGACTTGATCTCACAAGTCATGGATATGGGGATATGGAGATATCAAGTTGACACATGGGTATGCATTGGAGAATGTATACTGAATGACCCGCCATGAGAAAGTATCATGGATCGTTATATGAGTGTCATATACTTTCTCATGTGGCTATTAGTATGACTATTAGTCCTTAGACCTGAAGTCACCATGGATCCCTACATAAGGAGTTATGCACTTTGGTTTCGTCAAACGTCACCCGTAACTGGGTGGACTATAAAGGCGATTACCGGGTATGAAACAAATTAAGCAGAGGGATGTGAGTGATGTAGATGGAATCTATCCCTCCCATATGACGGGAGCGACATCAATATTCTTGATAGAGTGAGACCACTAAGTGCATGGCCATGCCCAAATGAGTCAACATGAGGTGTTGAGCTCATTTGATCGAGTGAGTCTACTCGGAGTTCTTGATTTAGATTGATTAGAGGATGACACGGTCTATGCCTCATATTGATCAATCTAGATGTCTAGGATAGAAGGACAATGTCATATATTGTGAAGAGTCACAATTAGTAGTCACAAGGTGATGTCGGATCTCGACATTCTTGTAACTTGGGTAGTAATGATGTGTTGCTAGATACTGCTCATTACTTATGCTCCTAAATGGGTTTAGGGCATTGCCAACATTACAAGAACCTATAGGGTCACTCACTTAGGACAATTAGATGGAGATTAGGTTCATATGATGAACCAAGAGGATTAGATTCATTTGATGAATCAAATTGGATTAAGAGTAATCCTAATTGAGCTAACTTGAGTTCGACTCAAGTTGATTCATGTGTTCAATGAGTCTAATTTAGATTTTGACTCATTGAATCAGTTTAATTAAATGAATAGGATTCATTATATTATGTTGGCTTGAATCAAATGGTTGAATTCGATCAACCATGGAAGAGATTTGGTAAAGTTTGACTTGACTTGAGAGGAAGATTAAAAGTCAAGTTTGACTTGACTTTATGCCACCTCATTGGTGAGTTGGCATTGATGTGGACCAATGATGTTACTCCACATCATCATGGGTGCCACCTCATGGAAGTTACAAAGCCATTTTCTTAATAACTTCACATTAATTGCATTTAATGGGGAGTTACACTATGGGATGTGGCCGACCACTTTTGGTTTTGAATGGGAATTCATTTTTCATTCAAGGGTGTATCTTCTTCCTTCTTCCTCTCAAGCTCTCCCTCTCCCTCTCCTCCTTGCTAGGCCGAATCTTACCAAGGTGCTATCACACCTTTGTGTGAGGTTTTCTCCACCTACGTGTCTGTGTGGATACTTCTAGAGGACCGACGCTTGACGGTCTAGAGATCCGGTAATTCCTTGGACGAGCGGGAACGCGAAAGGGCACTCTTCAAGGTATACTTCTTAACATGTATATCTAGGAGTAGATCTAAAGTTTTTGAAACTCGTACTTATATTTCATTCGGTTTTTCCTTGCACGGATCTATGGCTTTGGGTGATTCGGGGTTTCCGCGACGCGAAAAGCGGTTTTCGCGTCCCGAAAAACCCAACAAGGTGTACTCCGACACCATCCCGTCCACTTAGTCACTTGTCAGGAGCAGTGATGGCAAAGTGCACGGTTGTCACAGCCCTACCCACTCATTCTCACCATCGTGTGTGAGATGGCTGACTACAGTAGGGGTGACCAAGACATGACATTGGCATCATACGCATTGATGTATTTATTACTTATGTTTGTTGCATTTATTTGCTGCATATTAGATGGATGCATTTGTTTGACATGCATACAGGATTTCTATACCCCTCGGTTTATTATCCATACACCAGGTCCTGGTTAGTACAGTTATTCTTCTATTTATTTCTGTTTGCATTTATCCTTCTTATCTCAGGAGACTGTATGCATGATTAGTGCTATTTGTTATTTTCTTTATTATGCATATCAGTACTTACCCGCTGACGAGTTGACTCACCCCGTGGTTATTACTATTTTCAGATTGAGGCTGTCCGGAGGAGTTCCAGTCGCTAGTCCCTTGCAGATCGTTATGATGTGTGTTTTTATCTTTTGGTTTTCTTATTACTATCTAGACTTGTTCTAGTTTTTGACACTAGGATATTGTATGGTTTTATTTTCGATGGATTTTATTGGATATGTTTTGCTACATGTCTGCCTGGACGGCAGAAGATGTGAGTTGAGTTTATCATTGTGATTTGTGTTTTATGGGTGTAGTGGAGTAGGATATAAGTTTTGAGTTTTATGGGTGTAGTTGAGTAGGATTTTTGACTTGGTTTTTCCTTATCATTGTATTAGTTTAGTTTTATTATTAAACTGCGTGGATGTTGCTTATTATTTATATATATTATTCCGGCCGTGTTGGCCGAGGTATTTGGATGTTGTAGGAAGTTTCAGATTGTCACCCGTATAGGGGAGATGTTGCTGAAATTTCTTCTAGCAGGGACTACTTGGGGTGTAACACAAGGGTTCACAAATGATGAGTTCTTCCGATCCATCATCTGGAAGCCTCCAAGGGGATTTGATCATTTTCTCAAACATGCCACCAAATATATCAACGTGGAAGAAGCTCAGTTTGCTCGAAAAATGGAAGTTATTCCTTCTACTCCTTCCACTCCCACGAGTTGAGCGCCTACTCCCCCTTTGCCACCTAAAGGGCCTCAATCGGGCCCCTTACCGCAGCACAGTGATGTTAGAGTGTATACTAAAAGCCTAGTCTTTTGTAAACATTTATTTTTGAAATAAAAGAATCACATTGGTCAAATGCCTACATTTATATGCTAAGTGTAGTTGCTCAATTAATTTATATTGTAGATAACATGATATGTGGTGTCACACACAGAAGATCATGTTATCAGTTCCTTATAAATTATAAACAGTAGCTCACGACTAAGATGGATAGGAACAAACCATTGGAGTAGTCGTAGTATAATTTGGTATTAGTTTATCTTGACTATGAAATTACACTAGTACACTATGAGTGTATTGAGCAAGACCATTTGAGGTAGCTTCTTTTTATACTGACTAAATAAAAGAACAAGACCTCTGTTATTATGGAAGTGTGTGCTCTTAATCCTAATATAATAAAAAGCACATATACTTAATATTTATTTCTTTAATTTATCAAAGGGTGCGATTTAGTTCGATAAATCAATAGGCCCGATAAGTTGGGAAATAATATTATTTATAGTGTGTGTTGTTGATTATAGAAGGAAATTGTGTCCTAGGAATTAGGGTTGATGATGCCCCTAAGAGGAGCTCATAAGGATTGTCATGTAAACCCTGCAGGTGGACTTTGTCCAATAGGACAATGAAGTTGAGTAGTACTACTCTTGGAGCTAGATATTAATTAAGTGAGTTGTCAGTAACTCATTTAATTAGTGGACATTCTATATCTTAAACACAGGGAGATTAACATACTCATGATAAGAAGAAGCCCAAAATGTAATTTGGGATTGGTACGGTAGTTCAATAATAGCTCTTTAGTAGTATGAGTTATTATTGATGAACTTGAGTTGGGTGTTCGGGGCGAACATGGGAAGCTCAACTTCATCGGGGGACCATAACCAATTCCTCCTCTCGGTCCCTATTGTACCCTCTTATATATAGCCTTATATCCACCTAAAGCCTAGCCTCTTAGCCCATGCTAGGGGCCGACCCTTATCCTTGCTTGGAGCCTAAGCAAGGGGTCGGCCAAGTCAAGCTTGGTGCTTGAGCTAGGGCCGACCAAGCCTTGCTTAGTGCCCAAGCAAGGTGTAACACCCATAGGATCCCTAATGATTTCATATGAATTGTTGCATGAATTAGAATAGGCCTTATGTGGATTTTTCCGAAATAAAAGAAAAATAGAACCAAAAAAGAGGCATGACCAAGGTTTGAACCTTGGACCTCTTGTTAGATGCATGTATGTGATAACCAGTAGCCCTAGCAGGGGTGTGCTGTTAGGAAGGGAAGGAACATTGTAGTTAAAGGTAAGGAAAGACTCCCTTCACTTAGAAGGAAAAGTTTAAATTGTCTTCTTCCTTTCATTAGAATGAATAGGAATAAAAAGCTAAGGGAAGAAAAGATCATTTCTCTTCTTCTCCTCATTGAGAATATAGGAAAATGGGAAAGGAAAACTTCATTTTTGCTTCCCTCTTCCTCCTTCCTCCTCTCCACCGAAATCAAGCCCTCCTTCCTCACCATTGCCGAACCAAGCTAAGGTCTCCTTCCTAGGAAAGCTTCACGAGACAAGGGTATTCTCTTAGTAAATCAAGCGAGAGCATATAAGTATTCCCCTCACCTGCAGTACAAGTAGCTTCTACATGTTTCTACGCTTAAAGAATTCTTGAAAACCTAGGATCTTACCTTATAGATTTCGGCCAAGATGAGAAAATAAGGTTAAGAGGCCATCTATGATTTCTAGAGGTCTTCATGATTTATGTTGGTTAAAAAAAAAAACTTGGAACCATGTACCTAATAGGTTTCGGCCAAGAAGAGATAAAGGGCTTAGAGAAAATTAAAACCTAAACCATGCTTGCTTATGATTCCTCATGATATGACATCCATTATATGATGTTAGTTTAAAGTCTTTCATGCTATATATTACTTAGAAATTGGATTCATGCTTTTAGGGTTTTCGGCCAAGAAGAGATAAAAAGGAATTAGAGGAAATTAGAAACCTAACTATGCTTGCTTATGATTCCTTATGGTGTATAACTACTATAGGATGTTAGTGTGAAGTTTTCATATTTTATGTTGCTTAAAAATCTAGATCATGCTCCCTTAAAGTTTCGGCAATGAAAGAATAAAAAGGATTAAGGGAAATTTAGAAACCTAACTATGCTTACTATGATTCCTTGTGATGTGTAACCCATTATATGTTGTTAGTCTAAAGTTTTCCATGCTTTATATTGTTTAGAAACTAGCACCATACTCTTAGGGTTTCGGCCAAGAAGAGATAAAAAGGAATTAGAGGAAATTAGAAACCTAACTATGCTTGCTTATGATTCATTATGATGTATTACCACTATAGGATGTTAGTGTGAAGTTTTCATGTTTTATGTTGCTTAAAAATCTAGATCATGCTCCCTTAAAGTTTCGGCCATTAAAGAATAAAAAGGATTAAGGGAAATTTAGAAACCTAACTATGCTTACTATGATTCCTTGTGATGTGTAACCCATTATATGTTGTTAGTCTAAAGTTTTTCATGCTTTATATTGCTTAGAAACTAGCACCATACTCTTAGGGTTTCGGCCAAGAAGAGATAAAAGGGATTAAGGGAAATTTAAGACCGAAACTATGCTAGCTTGTGATTCCTCATGATGTGCAATCCATTATATGATGTTAGTTTAAGGTCTTCATGCTTAAATGTTGCTTGAATAACCCATAATCAAGTTTGTATGTTTCGTCCAAGGTTTGGAAATTAGGGTTAGGAGCTCATTTATGCTTGCTAAGAGTCTCACTTTCTATGTTATATATGGTGTGATCTTAGTTAAAGTTTCATGCTTAGATGTTGCTTGAAAACCTAGAACCATGGCTTGTAAGTTTCGGCCAAACTAAGAAAGCTAGGGTTTATGTTATGTGCACTTCATGCCATCATGTTATGACTTTCTATGATATGCTATGTGTTAGGTGCACTTATGCCATCATGTTATGATTCCTATGATATGCTATATGTTGTGTGCACTTCATGCCATCATGTTATGATTCCTATGATATGTTATATGTCATGTACACTTCATGCCATCATGTTATGACTCTACATGCTATGCTATATGCTATGTGCACCTTATGACATCATGTTATGTTTATGCAAGGCTTATGTAAGATGAAAGGCCTAAGAGATGCTTCCCTTAAGTTGGGACTAAGATCACTCTTCATGATATGACAAGAAACATAATATGCTATGATATGACAAGAAACATGATATGCTATGCTATGACAAGAAACATGTATGCTATTTTACTTTTGTATGGCTTGTACCAGGGATGGGCTCCTAAGTTGCCCCTAGGTCGATGGTCTATGAAACGGGCCTAGTAAAAGGGATGGGCTCCTAAGTTGCCCCTAGGTCGATGGTCAATGAAACGTGCCTAGTTCCTAGTAGGTTCAAGATTAACTACCTTGGATCTACTTAGGATGCGCGTATTTATGTATGTATGTGGTACAAAGCCGGGCCCTCATGTTGAGATTATGTTTAAGTACTTATATGATATATGTTTTCAAAAGAACATCTCGCATATATTCATTTCATGCTACATGATACATGTTTTCAAAAGAACATCTTGCATCTACATATCTCATGCTATATGATTTCTTATGCTTTAGGTAGATGCTCTCTTGAGATGTTTCATGCTATATATGCTTATGCTTCCATATGCTATGATTTATGCTCTTTTGAGATAGGTTTATGATGCCTAGATGAACATGCTATTACCTTATGCTTATGCTCTCACATGTTATGTTATGATTGGATTAAGTGAGTATGCCACTACTTTATGCTAGCATGTAAATGTTCAAGTTATAGGTTAAATAAATGAACATGTCACTACTATATGTTTAATTTATGATTCATGATTTTTGTGAGTAGGAAAGGATCTTACTAAGCCTATGTGCTTATAGTTATACTTTTCCTTGTACTGCAGAGAAGGGAAAAGAATGGCTAAACTAAAGGGAGCAGCAGGAAGGGCAAAGATGTGTGTGGAAGTGGCATGGTGGAAAGAAGATCTATTTTATATTTCAACACTTATTCATCCTCTAAACTTTGCTTATGAACTATTTTTCCTACTAGATACCTTTGGATGGTTTATACTTGATGTGAGCTTATGTTTCATGTTTTGTGCTTTAGTAAGATGATCATGTTGCAAGTAGTAAATATTGAATCAAGTTATATGCACTAGCATGTTGACACGTTTATTATGTTACATGATTTTATAGCTCACATGCCATGTTTTATTAGTATGCTTTTATGATAGCATGATCAGTAGTTAGTTTTCTTTTATATATATACACTTTCGCTGCCATGATTTTATATATATTTATGCATGTATGTATGTTTTAAGTAACCCCGTCCTTCCTAAGGTAGTAGTGGAGGGGCGGGCGTTACACAAGGGGTCGGCCAAGTGTGAAAAGGGAAGAGGGATTTTATTAAAAATAAAATTTTGACAAAATATACCCTTTTATGTTTTCATCCACATGGTTTTAAAAGAGAGTTTTAAATTTTAAAATCTTTTCTTTTATAGATTTTCTACAAAGGATTAAAAGAGAGATTAGATATCTTTCCTTATTTGTAGTTATCTATAATGTGAAAGAAAGATTTTAATTTTTTTGACAAAACTTTCCTTTTTGTAACCATGATATAAAAGGAGTTTTATTTTTATCTCTTATCTTTTATAGATATCCATAAAAGGATTTAAAAGAGAGATATTTTAATTTATAAAACGTTCCTTTTATAGGCAACCACAAAAGGGATTTATAAAATAGAGATTTTAATTTTTGTTTAAAATATTTCCTTATTTGGTTTTGCAAGAGGTGGCCGACCAATATAAAGGAATAAAAGGAAGTTTTATTTTTGTTATAAAACTTTCCTTTTTTGGATTCACCAAGGAATATAAAAGAGGGGGAGAGGGTGCCTTCATGAGACACACAACCTATTCTATTGTTCCTCTCCTCCATCCTTGGTGGCCGGCCCTACCTCTTCTCCTTCTCTTCTTCATTATGGCCGGCGGCATCTTCCTTGGTGGAGCACTTGGTGGCCGGTAGCTTGGAGGTGAAGAAGTAGAGGAAGGAGGCATTGTTTTCTAGCATCCCTTGGAGCATTGTGGTGGTGGCCGAAACTTAGAAGCAAAGAGGGCTTTGGTGGTTTTCTTCTTGGTAGATCGTCGCTCACACGACGTCCAAGAAAAGAAGAGAAATATAATAGAAGATCAAGAGGTTGTTGCTTACAAAGAAAGGTATAACTAGTAGTTTTATTCCGCATCATACTAGTTTTCTTTGTATGAATTTTGAAATACCAAACACAAGAGGCTTACGATTCTAGGTTATCGAATTTATGTTTTCGATTTTGTGTTTCTTTCATTTTTCGAACTTGTGATTCGATTGTTCTATTTGGTTAAACCTAGGGTTACTATAAGGAAATTAAATATTAAATTTTGTTGAAAGGCTTTGTCTAGGAAGTGGTGGATTTGGATCAATAATGTTAAGCATCGTTTGCGATCCAAGTCTAAACCACTAAGAACAGATAAATTGAATTTGGAAACAATAATGTTAAATTCAGTTTGCGATTCCAAATTTAATTTCTAAAGAACACAATAGGTTGTTAGGAAAGATTCAGGACATGTACAAAATTTTTGTATAGGAGAACCAGTACGATATTCTGAGTAGCAACCAACAAGTGAGTCAAGGCTGCATATAGTACAACACATTGAAGCCGAGCATACACATTTCCTCGAGCCCCTAGAATGGACTCCCATGTTTTGTACCTACCATCACTCAAGAACCCACAATACTGAAGATTGTTACCATTTTAATGAAGAGCATCACCGATAGGACAATCAAGGGTTTCACCAGCGATCCCCTTCTCCTAACCTCCAATGTTACCATCGACCAAATGAACCCTTGGGTTGGAACCCTGATGGGGACGATCGGAATTAGCAGAGGCATCAACAAAGAAATAATTGAGCACTACCTCGGGCTTTTGCAAAATAGGCTCCGCGTCGACCCACTGATAAGGTTATTTTTGTCGTGAAATGATATCAAAAGAATTTAAGTGCTGAGCCCCTCTAATTATACTAATGCAGTATAGAAATGACTCAGGTTGTCTCCCAATGAATGCAATGATAGGATGGTAATATAGGATTACTTGTTATTTATGTTTTTAGATTTTTGATATGAAATTGGGGGTTTGGGTTTTGATGTCTAAGACTAAGAAACGAAATAACAAAGTAAGTATGAAACTAAACCTAATGCAACAGAATGAAATCCTAACTAATTGTCAACAATAAATCCACACTGTATTGTCACCATATGCTATAAAAATCATCATTAATAGAATAAATAAATATAATTAGAAATAGATTAATTGCAATTACACCTAAATGAAAATCTATGAAACAAACTAGCAAACTTAATTAGAAATTTGAACAACTATGCACAAGAGAAACTAAAATCATCAAATCAAGTTCTAGAAGCTATCAATAAACTTTGAACAGAAATGGAAAGAAATTGAAATTAAAATTAAAATTACAGAAATGAAACTATCCACACTCAACTTCAACCACTTCACAAATCACACACTCCTATCGTCACACAAGAGGCCTAAATTAAAACCCTTAACTTTAAAAATCAGGGAAGAAGAATAAGGGAAATCCTGAACTTGGATTCAATCTGAATCTGACAATCTACACAAAAGGAACCCTCTTTGATGTTGGAAAAAATAAAATCAAACAGAATTTGAATTTGCAAAATCTGAAATCTGTAACTTTGAACCAAATGCGGTGGATGGCTCTGATTATGATCAGAAAGATGTTGGAAACCACCAGAAAACCCCTCTAATGATGACTGATAAAAGGATACAGACCAGATTTGCTTTCTTCATCGTGCCTGGTAAATCTAGAGGATAAAATATAATGAGGTTTAGAATTGAAACAAACTCACCAAGAAACCCTCTTTGGTGAGATTCCAGCAGTACAAATGTCACCTAGTAGCTGCCTTGAACTTCTAACAATGATCTTGTAGCTTGAGAAGGAGGAAGAAGATGAGAATGGGAGCTGCAGAGAAGGAAACATGGATGAACAGTAACCCCGAGCCACTATTTATCTGCATGAAATCTGGGTTTTAAAGCTTAGGTTTGAATCGGGTTCATTTGTGGAATTGGGTTTGGTTCAAGTGAGGTTCTAGGAATTTGTTGAGGAGGATTTGATTTGGGTTAAACTCGAGAGGTAAACTTCTTGTGATGGGTTGAATTGATTTGGTTGAGCTTCTTCATCAAGTTGGTTAAACCAAACTTGTTTGTGCCATGTACCAATTTGGATCCATTTAAATGTCCTAGAAGACCAAATGCAAATAATGAGAAATAATATCATGAATTAAGAGAAGAAATATAATTTAGCTCAAAAAAATTCTCAATTTGTAAACAATCTAAAATGTGTCAATTAACAAATATAATTATCTCAAAATTACCCAATATCAACAAAAAGGATGTGTCAAATAAATGAGTTATCAAATCCTCCACACTTATTCTTGCATGTCTCGTGCAAGTGAACAAAACTAATGAAACAACTAAAGATGGTACCCCCTAACAATTCTCCATTATGCTTAGAAGATAATAAAAGAAAGTTACCTAGGATTGTCAAGTTCTAATGACTTAAACATTCATGGTTTCAATTCTTACCTTGGTTAACAACTTAATGACTTGAATCCATCATGAATATACCGAGAATGATAACAACAACTAATTCTTGAAAAGTAATTTTGGTGGCTCTCATCCTATTTTCAAATTCATGCAATAGTGGAGGGTACTAAAGCTACTCATGATTCATGCACTACCATATGCTTGCTTATTTTCAACTCTTCACTATTATCAAAGACATTCAGATTCACAATTATGAAGGCTTATTTAAATTGCAAGGAAGGCATGAATTGACTAAAATGAGAGTATATGCATTTGAAAAGTAATGAAGAAGACCAAATTCAAAGTAATAGTGGAAGACATGGATACTTAGAATGCTACATAGATGACTTTTGGCCATGGTTTACTGATTAAAGTAATCTGAAATCTACAATAGCTAGAAGAATTTAATGGAGTCCAATTTTGCATTTTCTATTTTGAAACCCATTGCTGTAGCAGAATTTACAGGAAAGGCATTCCATTCAGCAAATATTTTCTAAGTCTCCACTTCTGTTTTCAGAATTCAACTTCTCATCTTCAGCACAAATCTTATGACACAAAAATTCATTTCTCAGCTGCTATTTTTAGCATCTAATACAAGATTTAGTTCAACAACTTATAGGGTTGAAATTGATCAGGAGCTTGTTCCACAATATGTTGTTCATGTTTTCTATGTTTTAACTTAATATTATTCCAAAATTTTGAAAAAAATATTCACCTTCAATGCTTCTCCATTTGTTCTAGTTGAATTTCTGGTCTTAAAGGATTAGGGATCACTTTAGCTTCAATCTTAATCGCTGATAACCCTGTTAGAGTGTATACTAAAAGCCTATCTTTTTGTAAACATTTATTTGTGAAATAAAGAATCACATTGGTCAAATGCCTACATTTATATGCTAAGTGTAGTTGTTCAATTAATTTATATTGTAGATAACATGGTGTGTGGTGTCACATACAGAAGATCATGTTATCAGTTCCTTATAAATTCTAAATATTAGCTCACGACTAAAATGGATAGGAACAAACCATTGGAATAGTCATAGTGTAATTTGGTATTAGTTATCTTGACTATAAAATTACACTAGTACACTCAGAGTGTATTGAGCAGGACCATATGAGGTAGTTTCTTTTTATACTAACTATATAAAAGAACAATACTTCTGTTATTATGGAAGTGTGTACTCTTAATCATGATATAATAACAAGCACATATACTTAATATTTATTTCTTTAATTTATCAAAGGGTGCGATTTAGTTCGTTAAATCAATAGGCCCGATAAGTTGGGAAATGATATTATTTATATAGTGTGTTGTTGATTATAGAATAAAATTGTGTCCTAGTAATTTAGGTTGATGATGCCCCCTTGAGGAGCTCATAAGGATTGTCATGTAAATCCTACAGGTGGACTTAGTCCGGCATGACAATGAAGTTGAGTGGTACTACTCTTGGAGCTAGATATTAATTAAGTGAGTTGTCAGTAACTCATTTAATTAGTGGATATTCTATATCTTAAACACAGGGAGACTAATACACTCATGATAGGAAGGAGCCCATATAGTAATATGAGATTGGTGTGGTAGTTCAATAATAACTCTTTAGTGGTATGAGTTATTATTGATGAACTCAAGTTGGGTGTTCGGGGCGAACACGTGAAGCTCAAGTTCATTGGGAGACCAAAACCAATTTCCTCCTCTCGGTCCCAATCATAGCCTCTTATTTATAAAGTCTTATATCCACCCAAATCCAATTTCATACCCACCTTAAGGTGGTCGGCCAAGCCTAGCTTGGAGCCCAAGTTAGGGCCAGCCAAACCAAGGTTAGATGAGATCAAGTGGTGGTTGGCCCTAACTTGGAACTCAAGCTAAGGTGGCCGACCACAATTAAAATAAAAGGGATTTCAATTTTTTAAATTCTTTCCTTATGTGGAAGCCATGATTTAAAAGAGAGTTTTAAAATTAAATATTTCCTTTTATAGTTTCTACAAAGGATTAAGAGAAAGGTTTGATATCTTTTTCCTTATCTCTAGTTAAAAGGAAGATTTTAATTTTGGAGAAAACTTTCCTTTTTGTAATCATCCACATGTTTTAATAGAGAGATTTTAATTTATAAAAATTTCCTTTTATAACCAACCATGAAGGGAATTTTTAAAAGAGAAATTTTTATTTTAAAAATTTCTGGAAACAAATTAGGAAGTTTTAATTTTGTGTTTAAAACTTTCCTAGTTTGGAGGACTTGTAGGGGCCAGACACAAGATGAATTAAGAGGAAATTTTAATTAAATTTTCCTTATTAGTCATTGGCAAGGAAAATAAGGAAGTTTTAATTATGCTTAAAATTTTCCTTATTTGCCAAGACCAAGGAATATAAAAGAGAGGGTAGAGGTGACTCACCTTATAACACATCTATTATTTCTCTCCTCTCTTCCTTGGTGGTGGTCAGCCCTTATCCTTCCTCTCCTCCTTTTCTTCTTCTTTGGTGGCCGGCGACATCAATCCCTTAGAGTTTGGTCGGTGGCCGGATTTAGCTTGGAGATGAAGTAGAGAAAGGAGGCTTTGTTTCTTAGCATCCCTTGGAGCTTGGTTGGTGGCCAAAGTTCTTCATCTCAAGGAGATTGTTGGTGGCCGAAACTTGCAAGGAGAAGAAGGAGGCTTGGGTGGATTCTCGTCTCGGTAGATTGTCGCCCACACGACGTTCGAGATAAGAAGAGAAATATGATAGAAGATCGTGAGGTCTATAAGCTACAAAAGGTATAACTAGTTATTAGTTTCCACATCATAACTAGTTTATTCTTTTGTTTAGATCTTGAAATACCAAACACAAGAGGCTAATGATTCTAGGCTATCGAATTTATGTTTTGATTTTATGTTTCTTTTGTTTTTCGATCTTGTGATTCAATTGTTCTTAATGGTTAGACCTAGGGTTACTATAAGGAGATTAAATATTGATTTTCGTTGAAAGGCTTTGTCTCGGAAGTGGTGGATGATCCCATACCCAAGAAGGCCTAGTGCCTCGCCATGTTTAACCTAGAAGTCGATCTCTGAAATAAATATTTAATCAAATTTGTAACATAGGTGGATTTGGATTAATAATGTTAAGCATCGTTTGCGATCCAAGTCTAAACCTCTAAGAACAGATAAGTTGAATTTGGAATCAATAATGTTAAGTTCTTTTTGCGATTTCAAATTTAATTTCTAAAGAACACAATAGGTTCTTAGGAAAGGTTCAGGGCTTGTGCAAAATTTTTGTACAGGGGAACCAACACGATATTCCGAGTAGCAACCAACAAACCCAACAGATTCTACAATCTTAGATTTTTATAATTCTCAACTCAGTTTCAAAATTCGATCTCCTTGGAATCTCAATTCAAGCTTGGAGCTTTAATCTTCATCAAGGATCTCATTTATCATACAATTCATAGAAGCTTGAATTTCATTTGTTTCAGATCAAAAACTCAATTAAAAAGTTGGTACACTTTATAAGTTGGACTGTTTCCAACTTCTTAAACCTTGAAGGGAATCACCACAAATGTTTACACTTTATCTATCATTCCTACCTTTCTTAACAACAGTAACAACAAGAAGAGAACCATTTAACATTAATTTAACTCTTAACATCACTACTCTTGCTTTCAGTAGAACAGATTTAAACTTTGCAGATTCAGCTCCAGAATTTGGATTCCAAGGCCTGCATGCTCCAAATTTTGGGTTGCTCACTATTACAATTCAAAACATAAAGAGCTTAGCTTCAATGAAGGTTCCAATTGGCACTCAAATGTTCAACATGTATTGCATAAAGAATGTGGAATGCAGATCTTCTCACAATTCTAAAATTCTTCTTGGTTCTGAATTTTCACTTGCCTTCCAACAGTATGGTGATAATTCTTTTTAACTCTCCATTTGTTTTTAATATATGACTTGGTGTTGTCCCAATTAGAGAGACCTTTACAATTTAACTATTACTATGGAACTTCTCTAGTCCAAGGTGTAATGATCATTTGAGCTCATTCACATTTTGTAGCAACAAACTTTTTGAATTTCTGCATTTAGAGTGTTTTAGAAATTTTTACATTTACAGTGTTTTAGATTCAAGTTTAAAGAACAAAGATAAATCATATACCCCCTTATTAAATTAGCAATTTGAGTTGACACATTGTAGGCTCTTGATTCCATTTATTTATGGTCAAAAATAGCAAAAGGAATTAGCAAAAATAACTCATTCCCTAACACATAATTTTCTACACAGAAATAGTTTGAGTTGGGGTTTCAACTTTAGTCCCAGCTAATTCCTTCAACTCTAGCATCTTATGATTCACCTTACTATTTGTTCCAAAAATTGATAAGCCAATGGAATAAATTCGTAGCTGAATATAAAGAAAAATTAGGCCTAATTAGAAGTTTTAAAATAGGAATGCAATTTTAATTTTGAATCTGTCATGTAGTCTCAAGATTTTGATATAAGGATATTTTAGCAAAATTCTTCACAAGTTTAGCTTTGGAAGATAGCTCATTTTATATTAAATCAAGAGGGCTTTGAATTCCATTCATTTCATATTAGAAACATCAAGAAATGGCATAAAACTAAACTTTTTTGAAAATAGAATTCAGTTTTAGAGTAATAGTTTTCAGCTTCACTTCCAATTGCATTTCTTGCTGTTTCCCTTTATTCCTGCAACTTAGTATTCATCTAACTACTTATTCGAGGTCTAGAATCCAATAAAGTGATTTTTCCAAGGTTTCCAGACATTTATAGCCTTTTGAATCCATAGAACTTGGAAACTTATCAAAACCCTAACTGAAATACCCTTTCCTCTTTTGCATCTTCAGTAACACTCTCATTATCAGCTAATGAACCTCTTAGAAATATTAATATTTGAAAAAGTGTATGAGTTGGCACTGTAACAATTTGTACATTCTAGATTCCTCAGATTATAGTTTCAAAATTGAAACAGTTTTAATTTTAACCTTCTTGTTCTTTATACTTGTTCGCTTCTATTGTCTTATTATACAATCAATCAATTAAATAACTTGGACTATATCTCCCCCACACATAAAACATTGGTCATTTTGAGCAATGAACATGAACAAGATCACTCCAAGTTGATACAATAGTTCCAAATCTGTAGATTTTTATACTTTTAACAATAATCTAAATGAACAGGACTAGTAATGATAATTGTCCAATGTCTTGGTGGTTCCATTTACTTCCTCAAATAGCATCAGCTATGCCATTCATGTAACGACCCGCCTCCTACTGTCTAGGCTGCGAGACCGGGGGTTACATTATGCTAAACTGGACTATAAGGTGCAGAAAACTGAACTAATTAAAATCTCACTCTGCTAATGACCATTAAAACTGTAACTTATGTTTAAATCACCTTTTCATTGTTGTACAACAACTAAGAAATGGAATTTAAACTCTCCATATGGTCAAGGAAAATGAATCAACTGTTTCTAGTTGAAATCAGACTTCCCCAATCGATTGAGTTGGGACTCAATCGATTGAAAAGACTTCAATCGATCTACTGATCGATTCCACGTGCTTCTGTGCACGGAAGAACCGTCTGGATCGATCGGCTGATCAATCCAGCCTGACCAATCGATCCAATTATCGATTCAGTAATGTTCTGTACATGGGGAGTTCTCCCGATCGATCGACTGATCGATTGAATAGTGTCAATCGATCAGCTGATCGACTACGCAACTCTCTGCACGCGGAAGTCATGTTCAATCGATCGGCTGATCGATTGAGAGCTCCTCAATCGATCAACTAATCTATTCAATAGCGTTCTGTACGCGGGGAATTACTTCCCGATCGATCGACTGATCGATCCATGGTCGATCGATCAGCTGATCGATTATTCAGCTTTCTGTACGCGGGAAATCACTCCCCAATCGATCGACTGATTGATTGCGGACCCTCCAATCGATCGGCTGATCGATTGGAGCAATGATTTCTGCGATTTCTGCTGCATTTCCCCAGTAATCCAAATAAGATGTAAATGTATCAACTTAAAACTAATCACAAGAGTTCTAGGCATGCCACTACTGTCATTGTTCGTGGTTTATTACTAACGTCAAGGTAACTAGAAGTCTAGGCATGGCATGGTACATACTTTCATAATTCATGATACTTAACATCCTAAAAATGCAGAAAAGTAATAAGATCTGAAATACTAAGTCTTTAGATGGGCTAATCCTCAAGAATCTTTATTCCAAGTTCTCCCCACACACATCTGGTCACATTGAACTCCAGCCTCTACTAATCCATCTTCCCTTTACCTTTATCTGCAGTATAAGGAAAAAGGAAACTATAAGCTTGGGAGCTTAGTAAGAACCATCTACCTCACAAAAACATGCATTCGAAGAAATCATGCTTTTAAAAGATGCTATTCGAAATACATGCTGAAAATACTAAAACATGGCAAATGGACATACAAGTCGTGCTAATCAAATACTGAACATAAAGCTATTCATTGTATCAACAAGCAAACTAAACCGACATAAGCTAAGCTATTTGTTATATCAATAAGAAAACTAAACTGAAGCTAAGCTGTATTCACATCTCTGGTTTGTGAAGTTTGAAAACTATTTTCATAAATAGGTAAACATAATAATCATGCTGCTGTTGGGCCCGGCAACTGTACTTGCTATGTGCGCATCCCTAACTAGGTCCGAGGTAGCAAGTCCCGAATCTAGTAGGGGTACTAGGTTATCTAAACCTAGGGATGACTATGGGAGCCCAACCCCAGCACAACTGAGAGACTAGTACAGTGCCATTGATAAAAGTAAAATACAGTTTATAAACTGATTTATCTTATCTTGCTTTTATTAGGTTATCTGAACCTAAAGGCTACTATGGGAGCCCACCCATTGGACCGTAGTCCCATATAAACTGAAGCAAGGTTATGTATACTATTTAAAATGCATCTATGACGTTTAACTGAACTATTAAAATGCCTACTGTAGCATATAACTGAACTAGGCATTTTATCGAGCACCTGGTGTGCTCTAACTCTGCATATGGCTGCACTAAGAACATAAGAGCGAACTAAGGGCATAAAAACATACTATTTGCTACTTATACTGCAGGTGAGGGGTTACTTACATCCTGCGCTATGTTTTCTCTCAATCCATTCGCTAGGTTTTCCAGAGAAGAGATCTCTTTGGCGATCTTCTTACGTCTACGCGCTCTTCTCGCGGAGAGGGGCGTCCTCGTATCGGAGACGTCACCGGAAGGTGTTCCTATCACCATAGGGATGAAACCCTAGGTTTCCTTGGCCTTGTGCACCGAGAGGGTGTGGGAGAGAGAGAGATTGGCGGGTGAGGGTGAGGGTGAGGGATAATGGAAATTATCGATCAAAATAATAAATCCCCACTTAAATCCCCTATTTATATTAAGTGATTAATACACCCCAACTCCATCATAAATATAATTTCTCTCCTTTCCTTTCAGCACACCCCTGCTGGGGCCCCTTGCTTACTAGAGACATCTATAAGTCGTAGGGTTTAATAGGTCTCGGGTTCAATTCCCGCTTAGGCTGTTTTATGTTTTTATTTAATTTCTCTACTTCTGCTACTCCAAAAATTCTATAAAAATATTCTAAAATTCCAAAAAAATAATAGAATATTTCTAAAATTTATTTTGAGAATTTTTGAGCATTATAATCCCCCATACCTTATAAAAAGTTCATTCTCGAACTTAGAATAAATCTGGGTACTTCTGTCTCATACTAGCTTCTGTTTCCCAAGTTGCCTCTTCTGCTATGTGATTTTGCCATATGACTTTTACTAATGGTACTTCCTTATTCTGTAATTTCTTAACTGCTCGGTCTATTATCTGAATAGGTCGACTGTCATAGCTGAGGTCTTCACGGACTTGTACCATCTGAGGCTCAATCACCTGGGTGGCATCTGGGATATACTTCTTCAGCATAGAGACATGAAATACGTTATGGATAGCTGACATCTCCTGGGGTAGCTCTAGCTCATATGCTACCTTGCCAACTCTTCTGGTGATGAGGTATGGTCCCACATATCTGGGACTTAATTTGCCCTTTTTCCCAAAACGCATTACTCCCTTCATAGGAGCCACTCGGAGCAATACTGTATCCCCAACTGAAAACTCCAAGGGTTGGCGCCGCGTATCAGCATAGCTTTTCTGGCGACTCTGAGCTGTCTCAATCTTCTGGTTGATCTGCTGTATAGCTGCTGTGGTATCTGCTACTAGATCTGTCTGAAGTTCTATCTCTTTCTGTTCACCACTTTCATACCAGCAGATTGGAGATCTACACCTCCTCCCGTAGAGAGCCTCGTAGGGTGTCATGCCGATAGTGGCCTGATAGCTATTGTTGTATGCAAATTCTGCTAAGCACAGATATTTGCACCAACTTCCTTTGAAGTCTAGGGCACATGCTCGGAGCATATCTTCGAGTACCTGATTTAGTCACTCCATCTGTCCATCTGTCTGAGGATGGAAATCTGTGCTAAACATTAACCCGGTGCCCAATGCTGACTGTACACACTCCCAGAAGTGTGACGTGAATCTACTTTCTCTGTCTGATATAATGGTCCGTGGGACTCCATGCAGTCTGACAATCTCCTTGAGATACAACTGAGCCAGTCGTTCCATGGAGTAGGATATCCTGATAGCTAAGAAGTGGGCTGATTTAGTCAATCTGTCGACTATTACCCAGATGGTATCAAAACCATTCATGATTCTGGGTAGTCCCACTATGAAATCCATGGAAATATCCTCCCACTTCCATTCTGGAATATGAATAGGCTGCAGAACTCCTCCTGGTCTCTTGTGTTCTGCCTTAACCCTCTGGCAGGTCAGACAGGTACTGACATATCTAGTGATGTCTGTCTTCATTCCAGGCCACCAAAAATGTTTGTTTAAGTCTTGGTACATCTTAGTGGAACCAGGATGCATCGTATAAGGAGTCCTGTGGGCCTCGTCTAGGATCTTCCTCCGTAATTCCTCCTGATCCGGAACGCATAGTCTGTCCCCAAAATACAATACCCCACTATCGGATACTCTGAACTCTCCACTTTCTGATTCTGCTAACCCTTGCTTGATCTTCTGAATTTCAGGGTCCTGATCCTGAGCTGTCTGAATGTCACCAAGCAGGGTAGATGCTAAGGTCATAGTAGAGAGCTGTCCAACTATAAGTTCGAGACTGAAATCTGTAATTTCCTTTTGTAGGGATGGTGACATGGCTGCTAATGATAATAAGGTAGCTCTGGACTTCCTGCTAAGTGCGTCTGCCACCTTATTGGCTTTTCCTGGGTGGTAGAGGATGTCTATGTCATAGTCTTTGACCAGCTCGAGCCATCTACGCTGTCGCATATTTAGATCCTTCTGAGCGAAGAAGTACTTCAAACTCTGATGATCTGTATACACTCTACACTGAGCTCCATACAAGTAATGTCTCCAAATTTTGAGGGCGAAGACAACTGCTGCAAGCTCAAGGTCATGAGTAGGGTAGTTCCTCTCATAATCCTTGAGTTGTCTGGAGGCATAGGCAATCACCTTGCCAATTTGCATCAGTACTGCTCCTAATCCCAATTTTGAAGCATCACTGTAAATATCAAAGCTGTTTGTATTTTCTGGCAGAGTCAAAATGGGTGCACTGGTCAATCTTCTTTTGAGCTCGATGAAGCTGTTCTCACAGTCCTCTGTCCACTGAATTTTTCTGTTCTTCCTGGTGAGAGCTGTCAGTGGGGAGGCTATCCTGGAGAAATCCTCTACAAATTTTCTGTAGTAGCCTGCTAGTCCCAAAAAGCTTCTGATTTCACTGACATTCTTAGGCCTTTTCTAGTTACTCACAGCCTCTATCTTACTGGGGTCTACCATGATACCATCCTTGGAGATGATATGACCCAGAAAGGATACCTGATCGAGCCAGAATTCACATTTCGTGAACTTGGCATGCAGCTGGTTCTGCTGAAGAGTCTGCAGTACTATCTTCAGGTGCTCTGGGTATTCTTCTTGAGTTCTGGAATAGATAAGAATATCGTCGATGAACATGATAACAAACTTATCTAAGTATTCTCTGAATACTCAGTTCATGAGGTTCATGAAAGTAGATGGAGCATTCGTCACACGAAAGGGCATGACTACGAACTCATAATGTCCGTATCTAGTCCTGAAAGCTGTCTTGGGTATATCACCTTCTTTAACTCTAATCTGGTGATATCCTGATCTGAGGTCTATTTTAGAGAACACTGTTGCTCCCTTTAGCTGATTAAACAGGTCATCTATCCTGGGAAGAGGATACCTATTCTTAATCGTGACTTGGTTTAGTGCCCGGTAGTCTATGCATAGGCGCATGCTCCCGTCCTTTTTCTTCACGAACAATACAGGAGCTCCCCATTGTGAGTGACTAGGGCGTACGAAACCCTTGTCAAGCAGCTCCTGTAGTTGCTCCTGAAGTTCCTTCAGTTCGGCTGGAGCCATGCGGTAGGGAGCTTTGGAGATGGGATTCGTACCTGGAACATACAAGTAAGAGAATGGAGTTTCAATCAACATACAAGTAAGAGAAAAAGTTAACAACACCATTTTCATAGGGTACATAACACAAGAACAAGGGAGCATGTTTAGTTTGAGTCTTTAGCTTACCTAGTCCTCTTGTTCATGCTTGGCCGAGAGTCTAAGGTTTATGGATCTAAGTTCTAATTAATCATTCTAGCATAGAAACATTAGATTAACCTCCTACATAAGATACATGTCACAAGAAGAATAATAAGCATTCTAGTTTAAAATTTCTTAGACTATTCCTTTTGTCTTGGCCGAAATTTCCATAAGCAACCCTAGTTTTTTTTTAGCAATCTATCTTCATGGGAAACCTTATGAGCTATTGTACCACAGGTGAGGGGAAGCTTACCTAGTGTTCACTTGTTAATCCTTAAGGAAATGGTACCCTTGGTGGAGAGGAAGAAGAGAGCTTCTTCTTTTAGCCCTCCTTTTGATTTCTCTTGCTTGGAAGGGTACACCTTGAAGGCTCCTTCTTGTATCTTAGTTTTCTCTTAGGAAGAAGACCTAATCTCGGCTTGTGGTGATGAGGGAGAAGAGCTCTAGTTTCGGCAATGGTGAGGAAGAAGAAAGAAAATGAAATCCTTTTCTTTCTTTCCTTTTTATGCTAAGTGGGTGGAAGAAACAAATATGAATTTTGCTTCCCTTTCTCCTTAATTCATGTATATACTTTTCTAATGAGAATATGTCCTCATTCATCTCCCTTAACTCTTATCATCCTCACTCTCTTAATCCCCACGAAAATAGAGAAAAAAAAAATGGAAAAGACAACTTGTCTTTTGCTTACTCCTTTTCTTTACCAAGAGGTAAACAAGAGGAAGAAAACTACTTGATTTTCTCTTGTTCCCTCACTTAATTATATCTTCATTTTTAACTACAATTCCCATCATTTTCCATTCATATGTTATTCATTATCCTAGTGGTTATCATACATAATTTTATTTCTATCCTTTGTGAGAGGTTCAAGGTTCAAACCTTCACCTCTTCTTTTTATTTCTCTTATTTCTTTTTCTTTTGATTCTTCTTACTCTTATGCTCTAAAGCAAATAACACCCATATACTTATCTTATAGTTTTGTGTGTGTTACAGTACCCCATACCTCATAGAAAGTTCATCCTCGAACTTAAAATAGTTACGTCAGGTGGTATCGGACTTCCTGCTGAGTGCATCGGCTACCTTGTTTGCTTTACCAGGGTGATAAAAGATCTCGCAGTCATAGTCCATGACTAGCTCGAGTCATCTACGTTGTCTCATATTTAGGTCCCTCTGCGTGAAGAAATATTTTAGACTCTGGTGGTCTGTATAAATCCTGCACTGAGCCCCATATAAGTAATGCCTCCATGTCTTTAGAGCGAAGACCACAGCTGCTAGCTCTAAATCATGAACGGGGTAATTCCTTTCATGTTCTTTGAGTTGTCTAGAGGCATAGGCAATCACTTTGTCATCTTGCATAAGTACAGCTCCGAGTCCTAAAAAGGAGCATCGCTATACATATCAAAGTCCTTGTTGCTTTCCGGAAGAGTAAGAATCGGAGCACTAGTCAGTCTCCGTTTCAGTTCCGTAAAACTCTTCTCGCAGTCGTCCGTCCATTCATACTTTTTATTCTTCTTGGTGAGAACTGTCATCGGGGCTTCTATCTTGGAGAAGTCCTCTACAAATTTCCTATAGTAGCCTGCTAGCCCAAGAAAACTTCTGACTTCACTGGCGTTCTTTGGCCTATTCCAGTTGCTTACAGCTTCAATCTTATTCGGATCCACCATTACTCCGTCCTTGGAGATAATATGACCCAAGAATGATATTCGATCGAGCCAGAACTCACATTTGGAGAATTTTGCATAAAGTCATTTTTCTCGAAGGATCTGCAATACCGTATTCAGGTGTTCGGTATGCTCTTCTTGGGTTCTCGAGTAGATGAGAATATCGTCAATGAAGACAATCACAAATTTGTCGAGATACGCCGCAAATACCCGATTCATCAAATCCATGAACACAGAAGGGGCATTTGTCACTACGAAGGGCATAACTACAAACTCGTAATGCCCATATCTTGTTCGAAAGGCTGTCTTTGGTATATCATCTTGTTTCACTTTCACTTGATGATAGCCGAACCTTAAGTCAATCTTTGAGAAAACAGTTGCTCCCTTCAATTGGTCAAACAGATCATCGATCCACGGAAGGGGGTATCTGTTCTTGACTGTCGCGTTGTTCAGTGCTCGGTAATCTATACACATTCGCATAGATCCATCCTTCTTTTTCACAAACAGTACCGGAGCTCCCCATGGAGAGTGACTAGGGCGAATAAGTCCCTTGTCAAGTAACTCCCGTAGTTATTCTTGAAGTTCCTTCAACTCAGTCGGTGCCATCCGGTAAGGTGCTTTAGAAATTGGTTTAGTACCCGGGACTACTTCAATCGTAAATTCTATTTCTCTATCAGGTGCTAATCCCGATAGTTCATTAGGAAATACTTCCGGATAGTCGCATACTACTCTGACCTCTTCTAGCTTCTGGCTTCCGGCTTGTCTTGTATCAACCACGTGCGCTAGAAATCTTTTACAACCTTTGTCTACCATACTTTGTGCCTTTACTGCTGATAAGAATCTTTCAGTTTCTTTCCTAGATTCCCCAATAAATTCAAACATCGATTCTGCTTCAGGTCGGAAGACTACCTTCCTATTACGACACTCGATTGAGGCGCCGTACTTGCTCAGGAAGTCCATGCCCAGTATAATGTCAAAATCCCGCATGTCAAGTACTATCAGATTGTATTAGAGTTCTCTGTGTGCGATTCGGATAGGTACGACCCGCAGCATATGATCCGATGGCATAACTTCCCCGGATGGTAGGGTTGTTAAGAACGTACCATTTAGTGTTTGAGGTGGTATGTCTAATTTCTTTGTAAATGGTGTTGAGACGAACGAGTGTGTCACCCCCGTATCAAATAATACTAACGCATGCTGATTAAAAATAGGCAGTTGACCTGTAACGACAGTAGAGGCGTTCGCCACGTCTTCACTAGTAATCATGAAAACCCTGGCATTCGTCATTGCTGGCGGGGCTTCCAATCTCCCTTGGCTGATCGAAGTCCCTTCTATAGCAGTTTGCATCTAGTGTAATTGTGAAGGGGCACTCTTGTTCTGGTTATTCTGCTGGAATGGCGCCTGAAACTGAGTAGGACAGTCTCTGGCCAAATGTCCTTCCTGTCCGCAATTATAGCATTTTCTTGTACCTTTGTGACATAATCTGGAATGCAGCTTCCCACAAACAGAACACTGGGGGTATCTCGGTTGCTTATTCATTGACCCACATTTTGTGTTGTCCCACTGCTTTCTTTTTCCAGTAGAAGTTCCTTTCCAACCTGGTTTGGTACTCTTGGGTCTTTGTCCTTCGGCTCATGTCTGACCTTTATTCTCCTTCATTGCTTTCTGATAATGTTCCGTAATCAATGCACTGCTGACTAATTCCTCTGTAGTCTGCGGTCTATTAACTCCGCCGGCCACGTTCAGTGCTATCTCGGGTCGAAGCATCTTCAGCATCAGTCTGACCCTTTCTCTTTCTGTACGCACTAATTCGGGACAAAGGCGTGCTAGACGGTTGAAGCGCTTTACTGCTTCGTTCACTGATAAATCACCTTGCCGGAACTCGGTGAACTCGTCGTAATGCCGGTTCGTCACTTGCGTATGGAAGAACTCTTCAAAGAACTCTGTCTCGAAGTCCGTCCAATTCATCAGATTAATTTGCCTCTTAGCTTTAACTCTTTCCCACCACATTCTCGCATCTCCGGAGAAGCAGAAAGATACGCATTTGATCTTCTCTGATTCGGGCCAGTCTTGTAGTTCCACTGTGCTCTCTACTGTCTTGAACCAGGCCTGGGCATCCCACGGCTCGCAAGTACCCGAGAAGTTCTCCGGCTTCAGCCTCAGCCACTGTATCAAGTAGGTCTCCTGTCGAACCACTAGGGCAGGGGCTACCGGTGGTACTGGTGCAACTATTGGCACGACGGGCACTGCGTTCTGAATTACTGGCGGGGTGGTAGGAGTTCCTTGTTGACCCATCAAAGTAGTGATCAACTATTGTTGTTCTGTGATCTGACGTTGGAGGTCGGTGACTACCAGAGTCAGATCTGGTGGAGTTATTGTCTCGTCTGCTCGGGTAGTGCGTCTCCTAGCCATGCTTATCTTCATTAATTAGCAACAAATTATCATTATTCCTATTCGACTGTCATAAGGTTATTCCTATCCTACCATCATGCATACCTAAACTAAATCAAAGAATAAGTAAACATGCATAATATTAAAGCATCGAAACAAAAATTAAATTAAGCATATAGAATCTTACTTGGAGCGGCAGGATGGAGGCTTGACATGTGTGTAGAGGAAAGGCTAAACCTGGCTCTGATACCAAACTGTAACGCCCTGCCCCTCCTGCTAAGGCGACGGGGGTTACTTGGACACATACATACTTAACACAGCGGAAGTCTTACTTAAAGAAATTAAAAGCTTTTACTTTAAAATCACTATAGACATATAAAACCACATAGCAAACATATCATGATTTTTGAGTCATAATACCCAAACACATAATTAAGGTCATGGAGTCAAAATGAAATAACATAAACATGGCATATTTCTTTATTAACAAAAGCAGGTCTTTCCCTTTAGCCAAGCCACTACCACACACATCCTTCTAGCCCCTCCTGCTGCTCCCCTAGTACATCCATTCCTTGCCTTTATCTGTGGTACAAGAAAGTAAGCTGTAAGCACTCATGGCTCAGTAAGTTCCTTTCCTACTCACAAAAACTGTATAGCATATCAAAATCACAAGTCCATAATGCATGGAAACAATTTAACATATCAAGCAGCATATCATGACATATCATAACATAATCATCATAAAGTATCATAGCATATTCTAACATGAACATCAAATGAATCCTGACATAGCATAACATCATCATAAATATCATGGCATAATCATAAAGTATATGCAAGGTGAATTCCTATACATGCATCATGAAACATATCCAACATGTCTTTTGAAAACTTAAAATATACATACTTAAACATAATCTCAACATGATTAGGGCCCCGGCTTGTACCACATACATAAATGCACGCGTCCTATGTAGGTCCAAGGTAGCAAGTCTTGAACCCTACAAGGCATACATACTAGGCCCGTTTCTTAGTCCATCGACCTAGGGGCACTTAAGAGCCCATCCCTAACGAGGCTCGTTTCTTAGTCCATCGACCCCGGGGCGCTAATGGAGCTCACCCTTGGTAAAAGCCATATATAAAGTAAAGTAGCATGTCATACATATCATAGTTCTTATCATTTTAAGCATAACATATTTCTTAACATATCATAAAACATGCATATTTGGGCACACAACACATGCATGGATCATAAGCATACATAATGAACATGTCATTTATCACATCATAAGGCATCCATATTTGGGCACACAACACATGCATGGATCATAAACGTACATAATGGACATGTCATTTATCATATCATAAAGCATAATTGGGCACATAGCACATGCATGGGTCATAAGCATACATAATGAACATATCACTCATCATAGAAAGACATAATCATACATGGAATCATTTAAATAACATCTCTTAATTCATAGCATAGCATGTGAGGCACATCTAGGTCACTAAACCTCTTATGGCCGAAAGTCAAGAGTAGGGACATGAACTCTAGACAACATACAAACATAAGAATCTCATGCTAACTTCACATCCTATCATAAGAAAGATCATAAGCATGTTAACCTAAATTTTTAAGCCCTCCTAGGTTTCTAATTCTTTCATGGCCGAAACCTTCATGAAGAGCAATCAAGTTCTAAACAACATGTAAACATGAAAACCCTAACTCATATCACATCATATTTCATAAGGAACAACTTGAGCATGTTTAATTTGGGTTCTAAGTTCCATAAGCTTCTATCCTTATCATGGCGTAACCCTAGCAAGCCTTATTCTAGGTTACATGTAGCATGAAGGTGTTGAACCTTAAGCCAATATCCTACACATTTCATGAGGAACATCATAAGCACATTTGGTTCAAGTTCCAAACTTCCTAAACCCATTAACCCAAGGTGGCCGAAACATATTAAGCATGGAAACTAGATTTCTAGTGGAATAAGAGCATGGAAAACACAACTACATTTCATAGCATTTATCACAAGAAACATCATGAGCATATCTAAGTTGGGTTCTAAATTTCCCTAGGCCTTTAGACCAATAGTGGCCGAAACATGTGAGCATGAAAACTAGGTTTCTAGTGGCATAAGAGTATAGAAACCACAAACACATTTCATAGCATTTATTACAAGAATATTATGAGTAAACTTAGTTTAAAATCTAAGCATCCTAGCCCTAAAGCTTAGTGTGGCCGAAAGTTACATGTAACTAAATTTCTATGTAACAAGCAACCCTAAGAACATCAAACTAGTTTCATATCATTTCATCAAGAAGGTCATGAGCATCTTAGCCTTGGTTTAAACTTTCCTAGGCCTCAAATCACAACATGGCCGAATCTTCATAAGCATAAAATAGACTTTCAAACCAACATACAATCAAGGCATAACATTTTAGCTTCATATCTTGTCTTAGGAAAAATCATAGCATGCTTAGTTTTAGGTTTAAAGCTCTCCTAGGCCTTTAGTTCTTCCATGGCCGAATATTCATGAGCATAAGAAAATGGAGTTTCAATCAACATACAAGTAAGAGAAAAAGTTAACAACACCATTTTCATAGGGTACATAACACCAGAACAAGGGAGCAAGTTTAGTTTGAGTCTTTAGCTTACCTAGTCCTCTTGTTCATGCTTGGCCGAGAGTCTAAGGTTTATGGATCTAAGTTCTAATTAATCATTCTAGCATAGAAACATTAGATTAACCTCCTAGATAAGATACATGTCACAAGAAGAATAATAAGCATTCTAGTTTAAAATTTCTTAGACTCTTCCTTTTGTCTTGGCCGAAATTTCCATAAGCAACCCTAGTTTTTTTTTTAGCAATCTATCTTCATGGAAAACCATATGAGCTATTGTACCACAGGTGAGGGGAAGCTTACCTAGTGTTCACTTGTTAATCCTTAAGGAAATGGTACCCTTGGTGGAGAGGAAGAAGAGAGCTTCTTCTTTTAGCCCTCCTTTTGATTTCTCTTGCTTGGAAGGGTACACCTTGAAGGCTCCTTCTTGTATCTTAGTTTTCTCTTAGGAAGAAGACCTAATCTCGGCTTGTGGTGATGAGGGAGAAGAGCTCTAGTTTCGGCAATGGTGAGGAAGAAGAAAGAAAATGAAATCCTTTTCTTTCTTTCCTTTTTATGCTAAGTGGGTGGAAGAAACAAATATGAATTTTGCTTCCCTTTCTCCTTAATTCATGTATATACTTTTCTAATGAGAATATGTCCTCATTCATCTCCCTTAACTCTTCTCATCCTCACTCTCTTAATCCCCACAAAAATATAGAAAAAAAAATAGAAAAGACAACTTGTCTTTTGCTTACTCCTTTTCTTTACCAAGAGGTAAACAAGAGGAAGAAAACTACTTGATTTTCTCTTTTTCCCTCACTTAATTATATCTTCATTTTTAACTACAATTCCCACCATTTTCCATTCATATGTTATTCATTATCCTAGTGGTTAACATACATAATTTTATTTCTATCCTTTGTGAGAGGTTCAAGGTTCAAACCTTCACCTCTTCTTTTTATTTCTCTTATTTCTTTTTCTTTTGATTCTTCATACTCTTATGCTCTAAAGCAAATAACACCCATATACTTATCTTATAGTTTTGTGGGTGTTATAGTAATTAGCCATATCTAACACTATCAGATCACCAAAAAGCTCTCTATTTGCTATAATGACTGGCACTGCTCGGAGCTTGTGCGTGGATGCCATAATTTCTCTTGAAGGTAGGGTTTTAAAAAACTGACCACTGAGTACCTCTGGAGATATTGCCAACTTTTCGACGAATGTCCTGGATACATAAGAATGGGTTGCCCCAGTATCGAATAAGACAGTTGCACTTGGCTGTAAAATACTAATCTGCACTGTGACAATTGTCGAGGCATTCGCTATGTCCTCTCTGGTGAGTGAGTAGATCCTCGCCTTCGTTGTGAGTGAGGGGGTTTCTAGTCTGCCATGGCTGATGTGTGGACCATCTATATTAGCCTGCATTTGGTGTAACTGTGTTGGGTTACCTTCGTACTGAATCGGTTGTGGTGCGGGAAAACTGGTCTTGTTCGAGCATTGCTTAGCCATATGCCCTTCCTGGCCACATCCGAAGCATCCTCGTGTACCCTTGCGACAAACTACGAGGTGAAATTTCCAACAAGTTGAACACTTGGGATGGCTAGGTTGTTTACTAGCTGGTCCTCCTTTTGGGTAACTCCCTGGTTTACGTTTGTGGCTGGAGTTCCCTTTCCAGTTAGAGTTGTGGCCCTGGGGTTTCAGATTATTTGAGCCTCCTTGGCCTTTAGACTCTGAAAAGGCTTGCTTCTGCTGCTTGATGCTGTTCTGGTAATGCTCGGTGGTCAGAGCACTGCTTACTAGTTCTTCTGTAGTTTACGGCCTACGAACGCCGCTGGCCACGTTCATTGCTATTTCCGACCTTAGCATTTTGAGCATTAACCGGACTCGTTCTCTTTCAGTGCTGACTGGTTTGGGGCATAGACGAGCCAGTCTGTTGAATTTCTTCACGGCCTCCTCAATTGAAAGGTTGCCCTAGCGAAATTCAGTGAACTCATCATAATGGCGGTTTGTGACCCGCATGTGAAAGAACTCCTCAAAGAATTCTCTCTCGAAGTCAGCCCATGTTATCTGATTCACTGGGTGCTTCGCTCTAATCCTTTCACACCACAAACGTGCGTCTCCTGTCAGGCAGAATGAGGCACATTTCACTTTTTCATACTTCGCCAGTCCAGATGCTCCATCGTACTCTCCAGTGTTTTGAACCAGGCTTGGGCATCCGATGGTTCACTGGTGCCTGAGAAGTTCTCTGGCTTAATCTTCTACCACTGGATCAGATAGGCTTCTCTCCTTGCCCCTGCTGCTGGGGCTGCAGGTGCTGTAGGCTGGACTGGTGGAACCTCTATCACTACTGGGGTTGCTAAGTTAGGTTCTGGAGTGACAGTGGGAGTGTTCTGCTGATTAGCCCTTAGGGTGGCTATCTCCTGTTGCTGTTCAGCTAGTTGCTTCTGTAACTGAGCCACTACCTCTGTAAGGTCTGGAGGAGGCACTGAGCTGCCTGCCTCATGCGGGGGCTCAGTAGATGGTGCTTTTCTAGCTGGGCGTCTTCGTACCATTTCTAGAGAAATAGAGGGCATACATAACTAATACAATCATATTTGCATAACTACTACTATCATATTCGATGCTATCACATATAAACATGCTTTAGTCATCAACAAACATGAAAGCAAGAAACATAAATAAAGTGAGAGATGTTCTTACTTGGAAGCTGCATGTTCAATGCTGATGTGTGTGTGGAGGAAATATGGAATTTGCTCTGATACCACTCTATAACGACCCGCCTCCTACTCTCCAGGCTGCGAGGCTGGGAATTACATTATGCTAAACTGGACTATAAGGTGCGGAAAACTGAACTAATTAAAATCTCACTCTGCTAATGACCATTAAAACTGTAACTTATGTTTAAATCACCTTTTCATTTTTGTAAAGGTACTAAGAAATGGAATTTAAACTCTACATATGGTCAAGGAAACTGAATCAGTTGTTTCCAGTTGAAATCAGACTTCCCCAATCAATTGAGTTGGTACTCAATCGATTGAAAAGTCTTCAATCGATCTACTGATCGATTCCATGGGCTTCTGTGCACGGAAGAACCGTCTGGATCGATCGGCTGATCCATCCAGCCTGACCAATCGATCTAAGTATCGATTCAGTAACGTTCTGTACACGGGGAGTTCTCCCGATCGATCGGATGATCGATTGAATAATGTCGATCGATCAGCTGATCGACACCCCAGCTCTCTGTACATGGAAGTCGTGTTCAATCGATCGGCTGATCGATTGAGAGCTCCTCAATCGATCAGCTGATCAATTCAATAGCGTTCTGTACGCGGGGAATTACTTCTAGATCGATCGGCTGATCGATCCATGGCCGATTGATCAGCTGATCGATTCTTCAGCTTTCTGTACACGGGAAATCACTCCCCAATCGATCGGCTGATTGATTGAGCACCCTCTAATCGATCTACTGATCGATTGGAGCTCTGCTTTCTGCGATTTCTGCTACATTTACCCACTAATCCAAATAAGATGTAAATGTATCAACTTAAAACTAATCACAAGAGTTCTAGGCATGCCACTACTGTCATTATTCGTGGTTTATTACTAACGTCAAGGTAACTAGAAGTCTAGACATGGCATGGTACATACTTTTATAATTCATGATACTTAACATCCTAAAAATGTAGAAAAGTAATAAGATCTGGAATACTAAGTCTTTAGATGGGCTAATCCTCAAGAATCTTTATTCCAAGTTCTCCCCACACACATCTGGTCGCATTGAACTCCAGCCTCCACTAATCCATCTTCCCTTTTCCTTTATCTATAGTATAAGGAAAAAGGAAACTATAAGCTTGGGAGCTTAGTAAGAACCATCTACCTCACAAAAACATGCATTCGAAGAAATCATGCTTTTAAAAGATGCTATTCGAAATACATGCTGATAATCATGCTGAAAATACTAAAACATGGCATATGGACATACAAGTCGTGCTAATCAAATACTGAACATAAAACTATTCATTGTATCAATAAGCAAACTAAACGGACATAAGCTAAGCTATTTGTTATATCAATAAGAAAACTAAACTGAAGCTAAGCTGTATTCACATCTCTGGTTTGTGAAGTTTGAAAACTATTTTCATAATAGGTAAACATAATAATCATGCTGCTGTTGGGCCCGGCAACTGTACTTGCTATGCACGCATCGCTAACTAGGACAGAGGTAGCAAGTCCCGAATCTAGTAGGGGTACTAGGTTATCTAAACCTAGGGACGACTATAGGAGCCCAACCCAAGGACAACTGAGAGTCCAGTACAGTGCCACTGATAAAAGTAAAATACTGTTTATAAACTGATTTATCTTATCTTACTTTTACTAGGTTATCTGAACCTAGAGCTAGGTTATCTGAACCTAGAGGCGACTATGGTAGCCCACCCATTGGACCGTAGTCCCATATAAACTGAAGCAAGGTTATGTATACTATCTAAAATGCATCAATGGCGTTTACTGAACTATTAAAACACCTACTATAGCATATAACTGTACTAGGTATTTTATCGAACACCTGGTGTGCTCTAACTCTGCATATGGCTGCACTAAGAACATAAGAGCAAACTAAGGGCATAAAAACATACTATTAGCTACTTATTCTGCAGGTGAGGGGTTACTTACATCCTGCGCTAAGTTTTCTTACAATCCGTTCGCTAGGCTTTCGGGAGAAGAGATCTCCTCGGCGATCTTCTTACGTCTACGCGTTCTTCTTGCGGAGAGGGGCGTCCTCGTATCGGAGACGTCGCCGGAAGGTGTTCCTACGACGCTAGGGATGAAACCCTAGGTTTCCTTGGCCTTGTGCGCCGAGAGGGTGCGGGAGAGAGAGAGATCGACGGGTGAGGGTGAGGAATAATGGAAATTATCGATCAAAATAATAAATCCCCACTTAAATCCCCTATTTATATTAAGTGATTAATACACCCCAACTCCATCATAAATATAATTTCTCTCCTTTCCTTTCAGCACACCCCTGCTAGGGCCCCTTAGTTACTAGAGTCATCTATAAGTCGTAGGGTCTAATAGGGTCTCGGGTTCAATTCCCGCTTAGGCTGTTTTATGTTTTTATTTAATTTTGCTACTTCTGCTACTCCAAAAATTCTATAAAAATATTTTAAAATTCTAGAAAAATAATAGAATATTTCTAAAATTTATTTTGAGAATTTTCGAGCATTACAATCCCCCATACCTTATAAAAAGTTCATTCTCGAACTTAGAATAACTCTCGGTACTTCTGTCTCATACTAGCTTCTGTCTCTCAAGTTGCCTCTTCTGCTGTGTGATTTTGCCATTTGACTTTTACTAATGGTACTTCCTTATTCTACAATTTCTTAACTGCTCGATCTATTATCTGAATAGGTCGACTGTCATAGTTGAGGTCTTCGCGGACTTGTACCGTCTGAGGCTCAATCACCTAGGTGGCATCTGTGATATGCTTCTTCAGCATAGAGACATGAAATACGATATGGATAGATGACATCTCCTGGGGTAGCTCTAGCTCATATGCTACCTTGCCAACTCTTCTGGTGATGAGGTATGGTCCCACATATCTGGGACTTAATTTTCCCTTTTTTCCAAAACGCATTACTCCCTTCATGGTAGCCACTCAGAGAAATACTGTATCCCCAATTGAAAACTGTAAGGGTCGGCGCCGTGTATCAGCATAGCTTTTCTTGCGACTCTAAGCTGTCTCTATCTTCTAGCAGATCTGCTGTATAGCTGCTGTGGTATCTGCTACTAGATCTGTCTGAAGTTCTAGCTCTTTCTGTTCACCACTTTCATACCAGCAGATTGGAGTTCTACACCTCCGCCCGTTGAGAGCCTCGTAGGGTGTCATACCGATAGTGGCCTGATAGCTATTATTGTATGCAAATTATGCTAAGCAAAGATATTTGCACCAACTTCCTTTGAAGTCTAGGGCACATGCTCAGAGCATATCTTCGAGTACCTGATTTAGTCGCTCCGTCTGTCCATCTGTCTGAGGATGGAAAGTTGTGCTAAACTTTAACCTAGTGCCCAATCCTGACTGTACACACTCCCAGAAGTGTGACATGAATCTACTGTCTCTGTCTGATATAATGGTCCGTGGGACTCCATGCACTCTAATAATCTCCTTGAGATACAACTGAACCAGTTGTTCCATGGAGTAGGATATCCTGATAGCTAAGAAGTGGGCTGATTTAGTTAATCTGTCGACTATTACCCAGATGGTATCATAACCATTCGTGGTTCTGGGTAGTCCCACTATGAAATCCATGGAAATATCCTCCCACTTCCATTCTGGAATCTGAATAGGCTGCAGAACTCCTCCTGGTGTCTGGTGTTCTGCCTTAACCCTCTCGTAGGTGAGACAGGTACTAACATATGTAGCGATGTCTCTCTTCATTCCAGGCCACCAAAATTGTTTCTTTAGGTCTTGGTACATCTTGGTGGAACCAGGATGAATCGTATAAGGAGTCCTGTGATCCTCGTCTAGGATCTTCCTCCGTAATTCCTCCTGATCTGGAACACATAGTCTGTCCCAAAAATACAATACCGCACTATCGGATACTCTGAACTCTCCACTTTCTGATTCTGCTAATCCTTACTTGATCTTCTGAATTTCAGGGTCCTGATCTGAGCTGTCTGAATGTCACCAAGTAGGGTAGATGCAAAGGTCATAGTAGAGAGCTGTCCAACTATAAGTTGGAGACCGAAATCTATAATTTCCTTTTGTAGGGGCTGTTAGCACATGTAGACCGAAATCTACAGGATTCTTAGCACATGTAGCCACCAAACTATAAGTTGTTCTCACAGTCCTTTTTCCACTGAAATTTTATGTTCTTTCTGGCGAGAGCTGTTAGTGGGGAGGCTATCTTGGAGAAATTCTCTACAAATTTTCTATAGAGCCTGCTAGTCCCAAAAAGCTTCTGATTTCACTGGTGTTCTTAGGTCTTTTCCAGTTACTCACAGCCTCTATCTTACTGGGCTCTACCATGATACCATCCTTGGAGATGATATGACCCAGAAAGGATACTTGATCGAGCCAGAATTCACATTTTGTGAACTTGGCTACAGCTGGTTCTGCTGAAGGGACTGCAGTACTATCTTTAGGTGCTCTGCATGTTCTTCCTGAGTTCTGGAATAGATAAGTATATCGTCGATGAACACGATAACAAACTTATCTAAGTATACTCTGAATACTCAGTTCATGAGGTCCATGAAAGTAGCTAGAGCATTCATCATACCAAAGGGCATGACTATGAACTCATAATGTCTATATCTAGTCCTGAAAGCTGTCTTGGGTATATCACCTTCTTTAACTCTAACCTGGTGATATCCTGATATGAGGTCTATTTTAAAGAACACTGTTGCTCCCTTTAGCTGATCGAACAAGTCGTCTATCCTGGGGAGAGGATACCAGTTCTTAATCGTGACTTGGTTTAGTGCCCAGTAGTCTATACACAGGCGCATGCTCCCGTCCTTCTTCTTCATGAACAATACAAGAGCTCCCCATGGTGAGTGACTAGGGCGCACGAAACCCTTGTCAAGCAGCTCCTGTAGTTGCTCCTGAAGTTCCTTCAGTTCGGCTGGAGCCATGCGGAAAGGTGCTTTAGAGATGGGAATCATACCGGGAACAAGTTCTATCTCGAATTCAATCTCCCTGTCTGGTGCTAGGCCTGGTAACTCCTCAGGGAAGACTGCTGGGTAGTCACATACCACTCGGACCTCGTCTAGCTTTTGGTCCTTGTTCTGACTAGTACTGACTACATGTGCTAAGAATCCTATACATCCTGAATCCAGTGATTTCTGTGCTTTCAGAGCTGAGAGAAACTTCTTGGCCTTTCTCTTTGGTTCTCCGATGTACCCAAAACGCACTCTTACTTCGGGTTGGAATACAACTCTCTGTTTACGACACTCTATGGAGGCACCGTACTTAATCAGAAAGTCCATTCCCAAGATGACATCGTAATCAGCCATATCTAACACTATCAGATCACCAAAAAGTTCTCTGTCTGCTATAATGACTGGCACTGCTCGTAGCCAGTGCGTGGATGCCATAATTTCTCCTAAAGGTAGGGTTGTCAAAAACTGACCACTGAGTACCTCTGGAGATATTGACAACTTTTCGGCGAATGTCCTGGATACATAACAATGAGTTGCCCCAGTAACGAATAAGACAGTTGCACTTTGTTGTAAAATACTAATCTGACCTGTAACAACTATCGAGGCATTCGCTACGTCTTCTCTGGTGAGTGAGTAGATCCTCACGTTCGTTGTGACTGAGGGGGCTTCTAGTCTACCTTGGCTGATGTGTGGACCATCTATAGAAGCCTGCATCTGGTGTAACTGTGCTGGGTTACCTCCGTACTGAATCAGCTGTGGTGCAGGAAAACTAGTCTTTTCGGGTATTGCTTAGCCATATGCCCTTCCTGGCCACATCCGAAGCATCCTTGTGTACCCTTGCGACAAAATCCGGGGTGGAATTTCCCACATGTAGAACACTTGTGATAGCTCGGTTGTTTACTAGCTGGTCCTCCTTTTGGGTAACTCCCTGGTTTACGTTTGTGGCAGTAGTTCCCTTTCTAGTTAGAGCTGTGGCCCTGGGGTTTTTGAGTACTTGAGCCTCCTTAGCCATTAGACTCTGAAAAGGCTTGCTTCTGCAGCTTGATGCTATTCTGGTAATGCTTGGTGGTCAGAGCACTACTTACTAGTTCTTCTGTAGTTTGCGGCCTATGAACGCCGCTGGCCACGTTCATTGCTATTTCCGGCCTTAGCATTTTTAGCATCAACCGGACTTATTCTCTTTCAGTGTTGACTAGTTCGGGGCACAGACAAGCCAGTCTGTTGAATTTCTTCACGGCCTCATCAACTAAAAGGTTGCCCTGGCGAAATTCAGTGAACTCATCATAATGGCGGTTTGTGACCTGCATGTGAAAGAACTCCTCAAAGAATTCTCTCTCGAAGTCAGCCCATGTCATCTGATTCACTGGGCGCTTCGCTCTAATCCTTTCCCACCACATACGTGCGTCTCCTGTCAGGCAGAATGAGGCGCATTTCACTTTTTCATACTCTGGCCAGTCTAGAAGCTCCATCGTGCTCTCTAGTGTTTTGAACGAGGCTTAGGCATCCCATGGTTCACTGGTGCCTGAGAAGTTCTCTGGCTTGATCTTCTGCCATTGGATCAGAGAGGCTTCTCTCCTTGCCCCTGCTGTTGGGGCTGCTGGTGCTGTAGGCTGGACTGGTGGAACCTCTATCACTACTAGGGTTGCTAAGTTATGTTCCGGAGTGACAGTGGGAGTGTTATGCTGATTAGCCTTTAGGGTGGCAATCTCCTGTTGTTGTTCAGCTAGTTGCTTTTGTAACTGAGCCACTACTCTGTAAGGTTTGGAGGAGGCACTGAGCTGCCTGCCTCATGCTGGGGCTCAGTAGCTGGTGCTTTTCTAGCTGGGCGTCCTCGTACCATTTTCAAGAGAAATAGAGGACATACATAACTAATACAATCATATTATCATAACTACTACTATCATATTCGATGATATCAGATATGAACATTCTTTAGTTATCAACAAACATGAAAGCAAGAAACATAAATAAAGTGAGAGATGTTCTTACTTGGAAGCTGGATGTTCAATGCTGATGTGTGTGTGGAGGAAATATGGAATTTGCTCTGATACCACTCTGTAACGACCCACCTCCTACTGTCTAGGCTGCGAGGCCGGGGGATACATTATGCTAAACTGGACTATAAGGTGCGGAAAACTTAACTAATTAATCTCTCACTTTGCTAATGACCATTAAAACTGTAACTTATGTTTAAATCACCTTTTCATTATTGCAAAGCTACTAAGAAATGGAATTTAAACTCTGCATATGGTCAAGGAAACTGAATCAGTTGTTTCGAGTTGAAATCAGGCTTCCCCAATCGATTGAGTTGGGACTCAATCGATTGAAAAGTCTTCAATCGATCTACTGATCGATTCCACGTGCTTCTGTGCACGGAAGAACCATCTGGATCGATCGGCTGATCAATCCAGCCTGACCAATCGATCCAAGTATCGAATCAGTAACGTTCTGTACACGGGGATTTCTCCCGATCGATTGGTTGATCGATTGAATAGTGTCAATCAATCAGCTGATCGACTCCACAGCTCTCTATACACGGAAGTCATGTTCAATCGATCGGTTGATCGATTGAGAGCTCCTTAATCGATCAGCTAATCGATTCAATAACGTCCTGTACGCGGGGAATTACTTCCCGATCGATCGGCTGATCGATCCATGGCCGATCGATCAGCTGATTGATTATTCAGCTTTCTGTACGCGGGAAATCACTCCCCAATCGATCGGCTGATCGATTGAGGACCCTCCAATCGATCGACTGATCGATTGGAGCTCTGATTTCTGTGATTTCTGCTGCATTTCCCCACTAATCCAAATAAGATGTAAATGTATCAACTTAAAACTAATCACAAGAGTTCTAGGCATGCCACTACTGTCATTGTTCGTGGTTTATTACTAACGTCAAGGTAACTAGTGTTGGTGCAGTAAGCATCCGACGATCGAACCTCAGTTTTGATAATGGCAAAGGGATTCAAAGTTAAGGTTCCTTGTTATCTAACGTGGTTAAATAAGGTTTCAGGAAAGTCCTAACTGCGGTTAGGCAGGGGAAAATCCTAAAGGGGGTAACCTTAGGTCCTAGGGGGTGGTAACCCTAGGTGAAGGAAAATCCTAAAGGGGGGGGGGGGTAACCTTAGGTCCTAGGGGGCGGTAACCCTAGGTGGAGGAAAACCCTAAGGGGCGGCAACCTTAGGTCCTAGGGGGTGGTAACCCTAGGTGGAGGAAAATCCTAAGGGGGGGCAACCTTAGGTCCTAGGGGGCGGTAACCCTAGGTTGAGAAAAACCCTAGGGGGCGGTAACCCTAGGTCCTAGGGGGCGGTAACCCTAGGTCCTAGGGGGTGGTAACCCTAGGCGGAAAGTCCAGTCGGTCTGGAGGACCGAACTGGCATCAGGTAAATCTCCTGAGTGGAGTAGGTGAGGACGCGTTCCCTGCAAAGGGAACAGTAGGCGTCGGGTCGGCCTAGGGTTTTCGGTTGGAAACCCGAAGTCAGACTCGGACAGTCCGGAGACTGTCTATACTTCATTTATCATATTTATTGTGCTAACTTTGTGTTGCAGGATAGTGTTTGGGACTAACGTATCTTGCAGGTGCAAAGGAGCAACCTAAAGCCTCGGATGAACAGTGTCCGAGGCGCCTCTATAGAGCTTGGAGGCGCCTCGGGTGCAAAAGCTGACATGGCTGCGAAGCTTCAATGGAGGCGCCTTGAAGGAGGTTTAAGGCGCCTTGGAAGGCGCCTTGAGCAGGGTATAAGGCGCCTTAAAGGGATGAAGTTCGACCAGATCAGATTTGATCCACGCGGAAGACTCGGCAGCATGGAGGCGCCTTGAACAGCCTTCAAGGTGCCTTGAACACCCTTTATAAGGGGGTTTCGACCAGTACTTCAAAAAATCAAGTTTCAAGTGATTCCAGTGCTACGTACTGCTCCAAACAACGTTTCGAAGTGCTGCTACTTGTGCCCGACGACCAGGAGCTCCGGATCTTCATTTCTTTGTCGTCGGTATAATTAATTATTGTCATTTATTTTACTTCAATTTGTAATTCTTATCGAGCATATAGTTGTTGCCCACCGGAAACGATCAAGGATCGCGGGCCTTCGAGTAGGATCGCCTTAGGCTCCGAACGAAGTAAATCCTCCGTGTTCTTCTGTGTGTGTTTCTCTACTTTATTTCCGTTGCATTAATTTCTGAACGAGGTTTTTAATACGCCAATAGTTTTACGATTCCGATAAACGAACAATTTAGCCGCGAGCGCTATTCACCCCCCCTCTAGCGCGATCTCGATCCAACAACTAGAAGTCTAGGCATGGCATGGTACATACTTTCATAATTCATGATACTTAACATCCTAAAAATGCAAAAAAGTAATAAGATCTTAAATACTAAGTCTTTAGATGGGCTAATCCTCAAGAATCTTTATTCCAAGTTCTCCCCACACACATCTGGTCGCATTGAACTCCAGTCTCCACAAATCCATCTTCCCTTTACCTTTATTTGCAGTATAAGGAAAAAGGAAACTATAAGATTGGGAGCTTAGTAAGAACCATCTACCTCACAAAAACATGCATTCGAAGAAATCATGCTTTTAAAAGATGCTATTCGAAATACATGCTGATAATCATGCTGAAATACTAAAACATGGAATATGGACGTACAAGTCGTGCTAATCAAATACTGAACATAAAGCTATTCATTGTATCAACAAGCAAACTAAACCGACATAAGCTAAGCTATTTGTTATATCAATAAGAAAACTAAACTGAAGCTAAGCTGTATTTACGTCTCTGGTTTGTGAAGTTTGAAAACTATTTTCATAAATAGGTAAACATAATAATCATGCTGCTATTGGGCCCGGCAACTGTACTTGCTATGCGTGCATCCCTAACTAGGCCCGAGGTAGCAAGTCCTGAATCTAGTAGGGGTACTAGGTTATCTAAACCTAGGGACGATTATGGGAGCCCAACCCAAGGACAACTGAGAGTCCAGTACAGTGTCACTGATAAAAGTAAAATACTGTTTATAAACTGATTTATCTTATCTTGCTTTTACTAGGTTATCTGAACCTAGAGGCGATTATGGGAGCCCACCCATTGGACCGTAGTCCCATATAAACTGAAGCAATGTTATGTATACTATTAAAAATGCATCTATGGCATTTAACTGAACTATTAAAATACCTACTGTAGCATATAACTGTAGTAGGCATTTTATCGAGCACCTGGTGTGCTCTAACTCTGCATATGGCTGCACTAAGAACATAAGAGCGAACTAAGGGCATAAAAACATACTATTAGCTACTTATACAGCAGGTGAGGGGTTACTTACATCCTGCGCTAAGTTTTCTTACAATCCGTTCGCTAGTTTTCCGGAGAAGAGATCTCTTCGGCGATTTTCTTACGTCTACGCGTTCTCGCGGAGAGGGGCGTCCTCGTATCGGAGACGTCGCCGGAAGGTGTTCCTACGACCCTAGGAATGAAACCCTAGGTTTCCTTGGCCTTGTGCGCCAAGAGGGTGCGGGAGAGAGAGAGATCGGCGGGTGAGGGTGAGGGATAATGGAAATTATCGATCAAAATAATAAATCCCCACTTAAATCCCCTATTTTATTAAGTGATTAATACACCCCAACTGCATCATAAATATAATTTCTCTCATTTCCTTTCAGCACACCCCTGCTGGGGCCCCTTGGTTACTAGAGTCATCTATAGGTCGTAGGGTCTAATAGTTCTCGGGTTCAATTCCCGCTTAGGTTGTTTTATATTTTTATTTAATTTTGCTACTTCTGCTACTCCAAAAATTTTATAAAAATATTCTAAAATTCCAGAAAAATAAAAGAATATTTTTAAAAATTATTTTGAGAATTTTCGAGCGTTATAATATCCCATACCTTATAAAAAGTTCGTCCTCGAACTTAGAATAACTCTCGGTACTTCTGTCTCATACAAACTTCTGTCTCCCAAGTTGCCTCTTCTGCTGTGTGATTTTTCAATATGACTTTTACTAATGGTACTTTCTTTTTCTGCAATTTCTTAACTGCTCGGTCTATTATCTGAATAGGCCGACTGTCATAGCTGAGATCTTCGCGGACTTGTACCGTCTGAGGCTCAATCACTTGGGTGGCATCTAGGATATGCTTCTTCAGCATAGAGACATAAAATACGTTATGGATAGCTGACATCTCCTGGGGTAGCTCTAGCTCATATGCTACCTTGCCAACTCTTCTGGTGATGAGGTATGGCCCCACATATTTGGGACTTAATTTTCCTTTTTTCCTAAAACGCATTACTCCCTTCATGGGAGCCACTCGGAGAAATACTGTATCCCCAACTGAAAACTCTAAGGGTCGACGCCGCGTATCAGCATAGCTTTTCTGGCGACTTTGAGCTATCTCTATCTTTTGGCAGATCTACTGTATAGCTGCTGTGGTATCAGCTACTAGATCTGTCTGAAGTTCTAGCTCTTTCTGTTCACCACTTTCATACCAGCAGATTGGAGATCTACACCTCCGCCCGAAGAGAGCCTCGTAGGGTGCCATGCCTATAGTGGCCTGATAGCTATTGTTGTATGCAAAATCTGCAAAGCACAGATATTTGAACCAACTTCCTTTAAAGTCTAGGGCACATGCTCGGAGCATATATTCGAGTACCTGATTTAGTCGCTCCGTCTGTCCATCTGTCTGAGGATGGAAAGCTGTGCTAAACTTTAACCTGGTGCCCAATGCTGACTGTACACACTCCCAGAAGTATGACGTAATTTACTGTCTCTGTCTGATATAATGGTCCGTGGGACTCAATGCAGTCTGACAATCTCCTTGAGATACAACTGAGCCAGTTGTTCCATGGAGTAGGATATCCTGATAGCTAAGAAGTGGGATGATTTAGTCAATCTGTCGACTATTACCCAGATGGTATCAAAACCATTCGTGGTTCTGGGTAGTCCCACTATGAAATCCATGGAAATATCCTCCCACTTCCATTCTGGAATCTGAATAGGCTACAGAACTCCTCCTGGTCTCTGGTGTTCTGCCTTAACCCTTTGATAGGTCAGACAGGTACTGACATATCTAGCGATGTCTCTCTTTATTCCAGGCCACCAAAAACATTTCTTTAGGTCTTGGTACATCTTGGTGAAACCAGGATGCATCGTATAAGGAGTCCTATGGGCCTCGTCTAGGATCTTCCTCCGTAATTCCTCCTGATCCAGAACGTATAGTCTGTCCCCAAAATACAATATCCCACTATCGGATACTCTGAACTCTCCACTTTCTGATTCTGCTAACCCTTGCTTAATCTTCTGAATTTCAGGGTCCTGATATGAGCTGTCTGAATGTCACCAAGCAGGGTAGATGTTAAGGTCATAGTAGAGAGCTGTCCAACTATAAGTTCGACACTGAAATCTGTAATTTACTTTTATAGGGACGGTGACATGGCTGCTAAGGATAATAAGGTAGCACTCGACTTCCTGCTAAGTGCGTCTGCCACCTTATTAGCTTTTCCTGGGTGGTAGAGGATGTCTATGTCATAGTCTTTGACCAGCTTGAGCCATCTGCGCTGTCGTATATTAAGATCCTTCAAAGTGAAGAAGTACTTTAAACTCTGATGATCTGTATACACTCTACACAGTGCTCGATACAAGTAATGTCTCCAAATTTTAAGGGCGAAGACAACTGCTGCAGGCTCAAGGTCATGAGTAGGGTAGTTCCTCTCATAATCCTTGAGTTGTTTGAAGGCATAGGCAATCACCTTTCCATTTTGCATCAGTACTGCTCCTAGTCCCAATTCTGAAGCGTCACTGTAAATATCAAAGTTGTCTGTATTTTCTGGCAGAGTCAGAATGGGTGCACTGGTCAATCTTCTTTTGAGCTCGATAAAGTTGTTCTCACAGTCCTCTGTCCATTGAAATTTTCTATTCTTCCTGGTGAGAACTGTTAGTGGGGAGGCTATCCTGGAGAAATCCTCTACAAATTTTCTGTAGTAGCCTGCTAGTCCCAAAAAGTTTCTGATTGCACTGGTGTTCTTAGGTCTTTTCTAGTTACTCACAGCCTCTATCTTACTGGGGTCTACCATGATACCATCCTTGGAGATGATATGACCCAGAAAGGATACCTGATCGAGCCAGAATTCACATTTCGTGAACTTGGTGTACAGTTGGTTCTGCTGAAGGGTCTGTAGTACTATATTCAGGTGCTCTGCGTGTTCTTCCTGAGTTTTGGAATAGATAAGAATATCGTCGATGAACACGATAACAAACTTATCTAAGTATTCTATGAATACTCGGTTCATGAGGTCCATGAAAGTAGCTGGAGCATTCGTCACACCAAAGGGTATGACTACGAACTCATAATGTCCGTATCTAGTCCTGAAAGCTGTCTTGGGTATATCACCTTCTTTAACTCTAACCTAGTGTTATCCTGATCTGAGGTCTATTTTAGAGAACACTGTTGCTCCCTTTAGCTGATCGAACACGTCATCTATCCTAGAAAGACGATACCTGTTCTTAATCGTGACTTGGTTTAGTGCCCGGTAGTCTATACACAGGCGCATGCTCCCGTCCTTCTTCTTCACGAACAATACAGGAGCTCCCCATGGTGAGTGACTATGGCGAATGAAACCCTTGTCAAGCAGCTCCTGTAGTTGCTCCTGAAGTTCCTTCAGTTTGGCTGGAGCTATGCGGTAGGGTGCTTTGGAGATGGGATTCGTACCGAGAATAAGTTCTATCTCGAATTCAATCTCCCTATCTGGTACTAGGCTTGGTAACTCCTCAGGGAAGACTGCTGGGTAGTCACATACCACTCGGACCTCTTCTTGCTTTTGGTCCTTGTTCTGACTAGTACTGACTACATTTGCTAAGAATCTTGTACATCCTGAATCCAGTGATTTCTGTGCTTTCAGAGCTAAGGGATATTTCTTGGCCTTTTTCTTTGGTTCTCCGATGTACCCAAACTGCACTCCTACTTCGGGTTAGAATACAACTCTCTGTTTACGGCACTGTATGGAGGCACCGTACGTAATCAGAAAGTCCATTCCCAAGATGATATCATAATTAGTCATATCTAACACTATCAGATCACCAAAAAGCTCTCTGTCTGCTATAATGACTGTCACTGCTCGGAGTTAGTGTGTGGATGCCATAATTTCTCCTGAAGGTAGGGTTGTAAAAAACTGACCACTGAGTACCTCTGGAGATATTTCCAACTTTTCGGCGAATGCCCCGGATACAAAAGAATGGGTTGCCCCAGTATCGAATAAGACAGTTGCACTTTGCTGTAAAATACTAATTTGACCTATAACAACTATCGAGACATTCGCTACGTCCTCTCTGGTGAGTGAGTAGATCCTCGCATTCGTTGTGACTGAGGGGGCTTCTAGTCTGCCTTGGCTGATGTGTAGACCATCTATAGCAGCCTGCATATGGTGTAACTGTGCTGGGTTACCTCCGTACTGAATTGACTGTGGTGCGGCAAAACTGGTCTTGTTCGGGCATTGCTTAGCCATATGCCCTTCCTGGCCACATCCGAAGCATCCTCGTGTACCATTGCGACAAACTCCAGGGTGGAATTTCCCACAAGTAGAACACTTGGGATAGCTAGGTTGTTTACTAGCTGGTCCTCCTTTTGGGTAACTCCCTGGTTTATATTTGTGGCTGGAGTTCCCTTTCCAGTTAGAGCTGTGGCCCTGGGGTTTCTGAGTACTTGAGTCTCCTTGGCCTTTAGACTCTGAAAAGGCTTGCTTCTGCTGATTGATGATGTTTTGGTAATGCTCGGTGGTTAGAGCACTGCTTACTAGTTCTTCTGTATTTTGTGGCCTATGAACGTCGCTGGCCACGTTCATTGCTATTTTCGGCCATAGCATTTTGAGCATCAACCGGACTCATTCTCTTTCAGTGCTGACTAGTTCGGGGCATAGACGAGCCAGTCTGTTGAATTTCTTCACGACCTCATCATCTGAAAGGTTGCCCTGACGAAATTAAGTGAAGTCATCATAATGGCGGTTTGTGACCCGCATGTGAAAGAACTCCTCAAAGAATTCTCTCTCGAAGTCAGCCCATGTCATCTGATTCACTGGGCGCTTCGCTCTAATTCTTTCCCACCACATACGTTCAGAAGCTCCGGCCAGCCCATATCAGGCAGAATGAGGCACATTTCACTTTTTCATACTCCGGCCAGTCCAGAAGCTCCATCGTACTCTCTAGGGTTTTGAACCAGGCTTAGGCATCCCATGGTTCACTGGTGCCTGAGAAGTTCTCTGGCTTGATCTTCTGCCACTGGATCAGATAGGCTTTCTCCTTGCCCCTGCTGCTGGGGCTGTTGGTGCAGTAGGCTGGACTGGTGGAACCTCTATCACTACTAGGGTTGCTAAGTTAGGTTCTGGAATGACAGTGGGAGTGTTCTGCTGATTAGCCCTTAGGGTGGCTATCTCCTGTTGCTGTTCAGCAAGTTGCTTCTGTAATTGAGCCACTACCTCTATAAGGTCTGGAGGAGGCACTGAGCTGCCTGCCTCATGCTGGGGCACAATAGCTGGTGCTTTTCTAGCTGGGCGTCCTCGTACCATTTTCTAGAGAAATAGAGGATATACATAACTAATACAATCATATTTGCATAACTACTACTATCATATTCGATGCTATCACATATGAACATGCTTTAGTTATCGACAAACATGAAAGCAAGAAACATAAATAAAGTGAGAGATGTTCTTATTTGGAAGCTGCATGTTCAATGCTGATGTGTGTGTGGAGGAAATATGGAATTTGCTCTGATACCACTCTGTAACGACCCGCCTTCTACTGTCTAGGCTGCGAGGCCGGGGGTTACATTATGCTAAACTCGACTATAAGGTGCAAAAAACTGAACAAATAAAATCTCACTCTGCTAATTACCATTAAAACTGTAACTTATGTTTAAATCACCTTTTGATTGTTGTAAAGCTACTAAGAAATGGAATTTAAACTCTCCATATGGTCAAGGAAACTGAATCAGTTGTTTCCAGTTGAAATCAGACTTCCCCAATCCATTGAGTTGGGACTTAATCGATTGAAAAGTCTACAATCGATCTACTGATCGATTCCACATGCTTCTGTGCATGGAAGAACCGTCTGGATCGATCAGCTGATCAATCCAGCCTGACCAATCGATCCAAGTATTGATTCAGTAACGTTCTGTACACGGGGAGTTCTCCCGATCGATCGGCAGATCGATTGAATAGTGTCAATCGATCAGCTGATCGACTTCGCAGCTCTCTGTACGCGGAAGTCGTGTTCAATCGATCGGCTGATCGATTGAGAGCTCCTCAATCGATCAGCTGATCTATTCAATAGCGTTCTGTACGCGGGGAATTACTTCCCGATCGATCGGCTGATCGATCCATGGCCGATCGATTAACTGATCAATTCTTCAGCTTTGTGTACGCGGGAAATCACTCCCCAATCGATCGGCTGATCGATTGAGGACCCTCCAATCGATCGACTAATCGATAGGAGCTCTGATTTCTGTGATTTTTTCTACATTTCCCCACTAATCCAAGTAAGATGTAAATGTATCAACTTAAAACTAATCACATGGGTTCTAGGCATGCCACTACTGTCATTGTTCATGGTTTATACTAACGTCAAGGTAACTAGAAGTCTAGGCATGGCATGGTACATACTTTCATAATTCATGATACTTAACATCCTAAAAATGCAGAAAAGTAATAAGATCCGAAATACTAAGTCTTTAGATGTGCTAATCCTCAAGAATCTTTATTCCAAGTTCTCCCCACACACATCTGGTCGCATTGAACTCCAGCCTCCACTAATCCATCTTCCCTTTACCTTTATCTGTAGTATAAGGAAAAAGGAAACTATAAGCTTGGGAGCTTAGTAAGAACCATCTACCTCACTAAAACATGCATTCGAAGAAATCATGCTTTTAAATGATGCTATTAGAAATACATGCTGATAATCATGCTGAAAATACTAAAACATGGCATATGGACATACAAGTCGTGCTAATCAAATACTGAACATAATGCTATTCATTGTATCAAGAAGCAAACTAAACCGACATAAGCTAAGGTATTTGTTATATCAATAAGAAAACTAAAATGAAGCTAAGCTGTATTGACATCTCTAGTTTGTGAAGTTTGAAAACTATTTTCATAAATAGGTAAACATAATAATCATGCTGCTGTTGGGCCCGGCAACTGTACTTGCTATGCGCACATCCCTAACTAGGCCTGAGGTAGCAAGTCCCGAATCTAGTAGGGGTACTAGGTTATCTAAAACTAGGGACGACTATGGGAACCCAACCCAAGGACAACTGAGAGTCCAGTACAGTGCCACTGATAAAAATAAAATACTGTTTATAAACTGATTTATCTTATCTTGCTTTTACTAGGTTATCTGAACCTAGAGCTAGGTTATCTGAACCTAGAGGCGACTATGGGTGCCCACCCATTGGACCGTAGTCTCATATAAACTGAAGCAAGGTTATGTATACTATTTAAAATGCATCTATGGCGTTTAACTGAACTATTAAAATGCCTACTGTAGCATATAACTGTACTAAGCATTTTATCGAGCACCTGGTGTGCTCTAACTCTGCATATGGCTGCACTAAGAACATAAGAGAGTACTAAGGGCATAAAAATATACTATTAGCTACTTATAATGCAGGTGAGGGGTTACTTACATCCTGCGCTAAGTTTTCTTACAATCCGTTCGCTAGGTTTTCCGGAGAAGTGATCTCTTCGGCGATCTTCTTACGTCTACGCATTCTTCTCGTGGAGAGGGGCGTCCTTGTATCGGAGATATCGCCGGAAGGTGTTCCTATGACCCTAGGGATGAAACCCTAGGTTTCCTTGGCCTTGTGCGCCGAGAGGGTGCGGGAGAGAGAGAGATCGGCGGGTGAGGGTGAGGGATAATTGAAATTATCGATCAAAATAATAAATCCCCACTTAAATCCCCTATTTATATTAAGTGATTAATACACCCCAACTCCATCATAAATATAATTTCTCTCATTTCCTTTCAGCACACCCCTGCTGGGGCCCCTTGGTTACTAGAGTCATCTATAAGTCGTAGGGTCTAATAGGTCTCGGGTTCAATTCCCGCTTGTTTTATGTTTTTATTTAATTTTACTACTTCTGCTACTCCAAAAATTCTATAAAAATATTCTAAAATTCCAGAAAAATAATAGAATATTTCTAAAATTTATTTTGAGAATTTTCGGGCCTTACAATTCATGCTTGTCAATTTCTGAACATAAATCCAAATCCTAATCTCCTTGAATCCCTGATGATAAAATTTCACATTTAAGTTCTATAGTAACATCTCATTAAACACTCAATCAATTCTAGCTTGAATTCAATCAATTTCATATCAGGAAGATCAATTTTTCTGTGGCACAACTTTTGTTTTTAAAGTCTCATCCCTTTACAATTTCTATTTCAGAAGCCAGAATCCGTCCAATTTTCATCTTTGCTTTTCAAAGCTTTAAAGAGCTAAGTGACTTGACAAATTCTACATTGCAATTACAGAAAACAACTCACTGGATTATAGTAAGCTTGAGGAGAAGTAAAAACAAGTAATATTGAGAATTAAAAATCTTTACTTAGACTTTTAATGATTGGAAACTTGCAACAAGCGCTTGGCATGTTATATTGAAACTGATACATCACTTTACAATTTAATTGGCTATTCAAAATGTATTTTTTTGTTCAGATATAGGAGTTATTAAATTTAAACCAACTGCTATATTATTTTAAGAAATCAACTCATTTTTGGAAATTTTCAACTGTGTCTAGACTTATGTTTTAGACTTTAGAATATAAAGTCGTCTTAGCCTATCTCATGAAGAATTCAGCTAGAAAGAAAGCATCATTTGACACTAAGTTGATAGAAGAGTGAATTCAGATTGGTTGTTGGTCAGAGATAGCCTAGAGGATCAAATCTTAAACTAAAACCACTATTTTCAGAATCAGAATTGCAATGTAACTTCAACTCAACTTCCAACAGTACAATCAAATTCAACTTGCTAGATTAAATATCAAAATTCAAAGTTTGAGGTCAATTCAGCTTGTGTTATGAAGATTCCATCTTTAGAAGAAGTATCATTCACTACTGTATTAGCCGGAGGTTGATTCAAAGTTGTTGCTGGTAAAGAACTTCAAAAAGAACTTGCACAAGGACTTAAAATGAATTCTGGAACTCAGAAATTCAGATTCTGGTTTCAGGTTTATAATTGACTTCTTGAAAATATGTCACATTGGTATCAGTTCTTACATGTCTTTTATCTTCTCTTATTCACTTCTTCCTTTGCAAGATAATCCAAGTGAATTCCTTTCTAAGCATTCTAATTCACTAATTTCAGCACTGAAATGCAGCTGGCTCAAAATCTAAATTCTGCATCCTTTAAACATGCATGCTTTAAATCATGGTAATCTTAGAAAGAGAGGGGAACTAAATTTATTGTGAAAGAGAAAGAACCCCACTTGAACTCTTCGCTGACCTGAAAACTTGAACCAGATAATTTATAAAATGAAAAAAATTCCCTGAGTATGAGTATGGACCTGATTTATGAATTCAGAAATAACACTAAATTCTGGATATCTGGTTTCTCAGATTCTAGTTTTAAAAATTGGAATTCAAAAGAGTTTTTCCTTGAATCATGAAGAGTTAAGCTTAGGATAGGGTTTCATTTAGCACTAAATTGACATGAACCTCAATTGGAGTGTTTTCCAGTCAAAAACACAAATATGATTTGGCACTAATAGATTCTATTTTGACATGTTCTGTTGATAGTTAAATGATATAAAGTTCACCATCCCTTAATTTCCGAGTTTCTTCACTAATTGCACATATGCGTTAACCTTCATTTATGAAATTTTGCTTATGATTGAAACTGTCACAGATTCCAGCAATTCAGTTGGATAACAATCTATTTTCAACTTTACCTTAATCCAACTTGGTGCCATCCAAATTAGAGAGACCTTTATGAACTTTTCATTACTACACAACTTTTGGGTCAAAGGTTTAATGATCACTTAAGCTCTTTCATATTCAAAACAACATCAAGTCTAAATTTTTGCATAAACTGATTTCAGTTACACTTCTATGATCTTCTTAGAATTTTAGACCAAACCTTGAAACTTTAACCCCAATAGAATTTCCCATTTAACATTCAATCCAATCTAGCTTGCCTTCAATTTTGCATAGATTCTATCTAGAGCTGATAGAGAGATGGCTCGGGTTCTGCACAGTGATGAATTCCCAGTTTATTTCAGCTATGCTATTTCTGTTTTGTTTCACTTTCAGCCTCATCACTTAGACTTCCAGAATCTTTTCTTCATTTGCAACTTGTAGTTATTTCTTGATTAGCTGGGGAATTGTCTCTTTTTGAATGAATAGAAAGTACCAACAGCTTCCAATTCCATCGACACTCTTTTCCATCAAATAAGCTTCAGCAAACTTGCCTTCATTATCACTGTTATCTTGTGCCAAGTGACTACCCTTTGTCTTGATCACTACTTTTCAAAGCTTATAATACAATCTGGAATACTTCTTGAATGGATGGTACTCACCACATTAAATTCCAATCCTGATTTCTAATGATCGAATTCCAAATAGCTTCACAATTACATTTTAGCAGCTCTCGTAATTCAAAAATTTGTCCATTTATTTTATGAAGACATGGAAAGAATTGAGACACCATTTTTTATTGTGAATGCCAGAACTCCATTGTTTTTCCTCACTATTTTGAGAGTTGTGATAAAAGTTTGGTACACACTTGATACAACTCAAAAACTAAATTTTATTTTTCATCTTTACACCTTACTGTTTTGAGTATCAAGTACTACCCTTTTCTTCCTTCTTTTCATATTTAATGATACCATCTTCAAGTGCTTTATGAGTGGAATGGTACTCATCAATTAAATTTTAAATCTTGATCCATAATGATTAGATTACTAGTAGTTGCAAATCTCACTATTTTTTCTATTATTTTTGAAATTTATTGCATTTGTTTTATTGTTTTAGTCATTCATAGCTTCCGAATTCAGATATACGGTTAGTAAGTGTTAGAGTGTATACTAAAAGCCTAGCTTTTGTAAACATTTATTTGCTAAAATAAAAGAATCATATTGGTCAATATCTGCATTTATTTATTAAATGTAATTGTTCAATTAATTTATATAGTAGACAACATGAAGTGTGGTGTCACACTTAGAAGATCATGTTGTCAGTTCTTTATAAATTATAAACAGTTGCTCGCGACTAAGATAGAAAGGAACAAACTATCAGTATAGTCGTAGTGTAATTAAGTATTAGTTTATCTTAACTAATAAATTACACTGATACACTTTAAGTGTATTGAGTAGGATCATTTAGGTAAGTTCTTTTTGTACTGACTTAGTAAAAGAACTAAACCTTAGTTATTATGGAAGTGTGTGCTCTTAATCCTAATATAATAACAAGCACATATATTTAATATTTATTTCTTTGATTTATCAAAGGATGAGGTTTAGCTCGATAAATCAATATGCCCGATAAGTTGGGAAATGATATTACTTATAGTGTGTGTTGTTGATTATAGAAGGAATCTGTGTCCTAGTTGTCTAGGTTGAGAATGTCCCCAAGAGGAGCTCATAAGGATTGCCATGTTAAACCCTGCAGGTGGACTTAGTCCGACATGACAATAAAGTTGAGTGGTACTACTCTTGGAGCTAGATATTAATTAAGTGAGTTGTCAGTAATTTACTTAATTAGTGGACATTCATAATCTTAAACACAGGGAGACTAACACACTCATGATATGAAGGAGCCCATAATGTAATTTGGGATTGGTGCGGTAGTGCGGTAATAACTCTTTAGTGGAATGAGTTGTTATCGATGAACTTGAGTTGTGTGTTCGGGGCGAACACGGGATACTCAAGCTCATCGGAAGGCCAAAACCAATTTCTCCTCTAGATCCCTGTCGTAGCCTCATTATAGCCTCAAGTCCATCCAAATAAAAGGCTCTTCTTGGTATCCAAGAAGGGAGCCGGACCATTGCTTGGTGACCAAGCAATGGCCGGCCATATCCTCTTGAAGGGGCCGGCCCTATAGCTTGGTGACCAAGCTTGTAGGGGCCGGCCACAATAATTCAAAAAGGGAGGGTTGTTTTGAATTTTTAAAATCTTCTCTTTGTAGAAAACTATAAGTTTTAAAAGAGAGATTTTAATTTTTAAAATTTTCCTAATTTGAATTTGGCCACATGTTTTAATAGAGAGTTTTAAAAGTTTTAAAACTTTCCTTTTTAACCATCCTCATGGTTTAAGAAAAAAGGGAGATAAGTTTTAAAATTAAAATTTTCTATCATCATGTTAAAAAAGGAAATTTTATAAGAGAGTTTTTAAATTTTAAAACATGGTTTTAATTTTTAGAAACTTTCCTTTTTTAACTCCTACTTAAGGAAAGAGAGCTTGTAAAATTTTATAAGAGTTTATCTTGTAAAATTTTATATATAAAAAAAATTTTCTTTTCTTTTTAATGTGGCCGGCCACCTTGCTTGGTGCCCAAGCAAGGGCCGGCCAATAGGATTAAATCAATCCCAATCCTAAACCAAATAGGATTGATCTCAACCATTGATTGATGATTAATTCAATCAATAGGAAGGAAAAGGAAAATAAAAAGGGAAAAGGAAAATTATTAAAATCTTTCCTTATTTGCCTTAGGCAAGTAATATAAAAGAAGGGGTAAGGGGGCTTCATGAGAAACAACTCTTATTCTTTTGCTTGTGTGATCTTTTGGTGGTCGGCCCTCTCCCTTCTCTTCTCCCTTTGCTCTCTTTTCTATTAGAGGTGGTGGTGGCCGAATATTGCAAGGAGGAGAAGGACTCTCTAGGGTGGTGTTCATCTTGGAAGATCGTCGCCCACACGACGTCCAAGGCGAGGCGAGGAATACTGCAGAAGATCTTGAGGTCATTAGCATACAAAAAGAAGGTATAATTAGCAATTGTTTTCCGCATCATGCTAGTTTTTCTTTTTGTAAGAATTCTAAATACAAGAGGCAATTAGATCTAGTTTTTCGAAATAGTTTTTCGAATTTGTGTTTTCTTCTTTTTCGAACTTGTGTTTCGATTGTTCCTTTTGGTTGACCTAGAGTTATTTAAGGAAATAAATATTAGCTTTCCTTAAAAGGCTTTGCCTAGGCGGTGGTGGTTGCTCCCATATCCAAGAAGGCCATGTGCCTCGCCATGCAGTCCTGGAAGCCAATTTTGGAAATTAATATTTATGGAATTAATAATCTAGGTAGGTTTGAATCAATAGTGTTAAGTTCCGCTTGCGATTCAAATCTAAACCATTAAGAACAAATAAGTTAAATTTGGAATCAATGATGTTAAGTTCCGTCTGCGATTCCTAATTTAACTTCTAAAGAACACAATAGGTTATTTAAGGAAAGGTTCGACACTTGTACAAAAATTTTGTACAGTGGAACCGGTACGTTTTCCTAGGATTAACCAACAGTAAGGTCATGAAGTGAGAAGAATACTATTGATTTTTGCAAATACCATGGCTTCACTTGCCCTCTTGCTGATTTCAGTTATGCTCTCGAAATTTAGTACACCATTGACACTAAAATTCCTACAAACAACTATACTTGATTCCAGCTTCATAGTTACTGAAATTTCCAGCTTCCATTGATTCTATTTTCAGCTCCTTTGAACTTCCTTAAAATTGCTACTTCACTAGATTCTAACCTCACTATCAAGTCCATTAAACACAGTAATAATCAAGTACTACACTCCAATTGTTGCTCATCCTGTAAAATACCGTAACCCAATATTAAGGTTAAATGGACGAATAATCTTAACGAAAATTTTTGAAATTTTTTAAAATTTTCTGGAACTTTTTAGGAGGCTGTATGGTTTAAGTTACGGGTAAAAATATTGGGGCTAGGGGAAAACCTATTTAAGTTACCCTATTTCAATGAGGAAAAGTTGAAATTTTCTTTTCTTTTTTCTTTCTTTTCTTCTTTTCCTATCTCGTGCCCTAGCCGACGAAGTCTTCCATCCTCTTCCTCTTCTCCCTTTCTTATCGTGTTGATCCCTCTTCTCCTCATCATCTCCCTTAACTCGTCGCTTCCGTTTCCTCTCCTCCCTTGCGTACAAAAGCATTGGCCAAGGGAGAGTGTCGGTTCCTCTCCATCTTCGCCTGATCATCCCTTCCTCTCACCTCTATCCAATTTCTTTTTTTTTTCCACTCCTCTGGCCGATAGAGATCTCTCCACCGTCACCTCCTCTCGGCTGATCGTCGGTCACCGGCGCCTGTCGCCAACTGACGGCAACCTCCCTCTTGCTTAAGGCCTGATCGGTGACGCAGTTGACCCCTCATCCATCCACGTGCCCTAGCTTCCATACCCGACGCCGGTGGACGAGAGCCACTCGAGCGACCACCTTTCCTCAGCCCTAGCTTCTGATTCACTACCGACTGGGTGCTCATCTTCCCGATTCGGGGTGCCTTGGTCTTCATCTAGGAACAGGAATCGAAGCCCTAGTCTCACCTCCCGTGCCCTAGACTCCACCATAGAGTCTTCCTTCGCCACCATTTCAGACAGCCTTTGTTAAGTCTCCGACAGAGAGGAAAAACTTGGCGCCATTGCAGTTCATTATGGTGTCGGCAATAGATCGTTGGCAGCAATATTCTTTGGCAAGCCATTTTTGGCAATTGCTTTACCTGGTCGTGGATCAATAGGAGAGGCTTTGGGTTGAGGGTAAGGTGTTAGGAATTTGTTTCTTGCTGTAGCTTAAATATGAATTAATGGTTGGGCTAGACACTGTGACACCAATCACTATTTTCCGACAGCTCGCATATTCGACATTGACCTAACAGTTGGGCACTCAGTTTTGGGGCTTATTGATTTGCTGTGGTGATCTTGCTTCGATTGAGGATTGAAAGAAGGAGGTTACTAAGGTTAATTTTCATGTTGAGCACTGATCCGATCAATTAATATTGTGGAATTGGTTTAGAACATGTTATCATGTGGGGTTGTGACTCTTATGGATGCTGGGAATTACTTAGTGGATGATGGAATTTAAACTTGATTGGATTAATTGAATCATCATGTTTGATTAAAGTCACAATAATTAGATTAGGGATTTTAATTAGCTAATTGTTATATAATTAGCTAAATACATTATGTGATCACAAGTCTTTGATCTGGGACGAGCTAGGCACTGTGGGATTTTTGTTCCTATACGATCTCTATTATTTTGAGGCGGGTACCTTGACTTATCTTTAGATATTGTCATATGATATGCATGGTCAATTTTAACGAGTAGTAATAATTATGTATATATCTGCATTGGTATGTCATTGCCTAATTCCTTTATCATGCTTATTTACTACCTGTTTTGCATACTTTTCCCTCTTGATTATTTATACTCATAAAGGTGGTGACATACCATGCCATATGATATACTGGACTAGTCATTTACCATATCTGACATGTGATGTGAGCCCAGAAGAGGTAATGAAGGGAATTGGGGGACCCATGATGAGAACCGAGACTAAGAGAATGAAGCAAGCTTTGGAAGGCTTAATAATGGGGATCAAGGAAAATGATGTATGCCCAAGGGTTGAAGATAGGAGAGATCAATTATCACTTCCGGAAGGCCCAATTACAAGACTACGGGCAAAGCGTTTCAAGGAAGCACTAAATGGCCTAATCAAAAAACATTGGGAGGACTATGAGCAAGGAGAAACCAAGATAATTGCAATTGCAAGTCGTGGCCTAATCCACGTAATTAGGCATAACCATCCATGACTGGTCGCGCTTAATGGAAGAACGCTAATAAGCATGCAAAGCATGTGAATTAGTTCATGCATAAAGACTTAAGTATTTTAGATTGTATAATGAAACATGCAACTTGGGACTCTAATTGTGCATGCATTTATTTTGTTTTGGGTTTCTAGATAGCTTGCATGAGGCATGCAACATTGGGACTCTAATTGTGCATGTACTTATCTTGTATTTTTCCTTGTTCACTCCCATTATATAAGGGAGGGACATCTTAGTATGAAGCAACTTAGTTTTTTTGGTGAGATTGTGTGCTCTCTTAGTTCTTGAAAGAACTTGCTCAACTTATCGAGTCTACTCTCGTGGCATTCAACCCATCGAAACTTATCACCCCTAGGTGTGGCGTTTCTTTCCTTCGTAGGCTTGGTTCGTGCCAATTCTTGGTTACGGGTCAAGGCTCACACTCTTGTCATTTAGTTCTTGGACTTCTATCCACCTTTGTTTCGGGTTCCATCACATTTGTTGGTGGGGTTCGTAACATCTGATATCAGAGCTTCAGTTCAAAGGCAAGTGCAAATCTATCTTTACTTGTTATTCAGCCAAAAGCAAAAAAAAATCGTGGAAAAAAAAGTAAAAAAAAAGAGCGCAACGAAAAGACAAAAAAGAGAAAAAGAAGAAGAAAGCGCAAAAAAAAAAAAAACTGCTTGTGTGAATCGAAGTAAATTGTCTTCAACAATTCTTTTCTTGTTTTCCTTATTCTCAAACTTCTACTCTTTCATTTTCTCTTAAAATTCTGTCATCATATGTTTCGGTGGTATCTTTTGAATTGCTACGTGATATTCTGATTTGTTCTAGAGTTTGATCAAGAACTGAGAGATATCATCAACTGAGAGCTACCACCCAAACGTGAGTTGAGTGCTTGTGAGGTTTTCTTTCATTTTGCAGCCATGTCCAACAACTAGGAGGATGAGGCAAATGAGGGGGCTAGGCCACTTCCGAACCTGTAATTACAAGCATTGATGGGGGAGATGCAGCAGATGATGAGGGCGGAATTAGAATCTATCCATGAGAGGTTGGATCGGGTGGAGGATGGGACACCAAGAAGACATCAACAAGATCGTATTACTAGACCACAACGAAGACATGCCCAAGGGATTGATGTCGAAGAAGATGAAGAGGTTATTGTGGAAGACTTTGATGAGCAAAACTACAATCGGGGCAGGATTGGACATCGAGGAGATAGAAATGGAACTAGAAGAAATAATGATTTAGGAGGGATTAAGATGAAAATTCCAACCTTCCAAGGAAGAAATGACCCAGAAGCTTACTTGGAATGGGAAACTAAGATGGAAATGGTGTTTAACTGTCATGAATTCTTAGAGTTTAAAAAGGTGAAGTTAGCTGCCATTGAATTCACTGATTATGCTATTGTTTGGTGGGATCAAGTGGTGATGACTCGGAGAAGGAATAGAGAGCAACTTGTGTCCACTTGGGAGGAGATGAAAGTGCTCATGAGAAGGAGGTTTTGTTGGGTTTTTCGGGCCGCGAAAACCGCTTTTTCACGTCGTGAAAACCCCGAAACCCCCTAGCCATTGGATCCGTGCGAAGAAAACTTTCAAAAATACGAGTACGAGTTTAAAACTATGATCTACAGTAGATCTACAAAGGAAAAACATTTTATACCTTTAAAGCGTGCCCTCGCAAATCCCGCTCGTCCAACGGTACGCCGGATCTCGAAGTTGTCAGCGTAGACAACTCTCTAGTGATATCCACACGAACAAGAAGTGTTCTCTAACACTCAAGGATGGAGAAGAAGAGCACCACAAGTGTGCTAGCACTTTCTAGGGCTCTCGGATGGGATTGGAAAGAAAAATAGAGAAGATGAAATACAAGAACACTCTTCTTCTTCTTCTATGTGACAATCACTCTATTTTCTTTCATGAAACTCAAAACCTCTCACCTTGTTTCTTCCTTGAAACTCACGACCAAGAAAGAGGAGAGGGAGAGGAGAATAGCTAGAGGAAGGAGATGAAATGAATGAGACTCATGAATGAAAATTCATTCCCCTTCATTCACTTGTGTGGCCGGCGACATGAGTAACTCCCACTCATTTAATGTAGCCGGCCACATTAATGGGAATGGAGGCTTGTAACCTCCATGATGTGGCATACCATGATGATGTGGAGCATCATCATTGGTCCACATCTTGCCATCTCACTAATGATGTGGCAATTAGTCAAGTCAAACTTGACTCTTCCTCTTCCTCTCAAGTCAAGTCAAACTTGACCAAATCTCTTCCATGGTTGATCTAATCTAACCATTTGATTCAAGCCAACTTAATATAATGAATCTAATTTATTAAATTAAGTTGATTTAATGAGTCATAATCTAAATTAGACTCATTGAATACATGAATCAACTTAAGTCAAACTCAATTATCCCAATTAGGATTACTCTTAATCTAATTTGATTCATCAAATGAATCTAATCCTATTGGTTCATCCTATGAACCTAATCTCCATCCACTTGTTCTTTGTGTGTGATCCAATAGGTTCTTGTAACGTTGGCAATGTTTCTAAACTCCTTTAGAAACATAAGCAATGAGCGGCATCTAGCAATACATCATTGCTACCCAAGTTACAAGAATGTTGAGATCCAACATCACCTTGTGACTACTAATTGTGACTCCTCACAATATGTGACAAGTGTCCTTCTATCCTAGACATCTAGATTGATTAATGTGAGGCATAGACCGTGTCATCCTCTAATCAATCTAAATCTTGAACTCCAAGTAGACTCACTCGATCAAATGAGCTCAACATCTAATGTTGACTCATTTGGACATGGCCATGCACTTCTTGGTCTCACTCTATCAAGAATAGCGATGTCGCTCCCGTCATATGGGAGGGATAGATCCCATCTACATTACTCACATCCCTCTGCATAATTCATTATATACCCAGTAATCGCCTTTATAGTCCACCCAGTTACGGGTGACGTTTGACGAAACCAAAGTACATAACTCCTTATGTAGGGAACCATGGTGACTTCAAGTCTAAGGACTAGTAGTTATACTAATAGCCACATGAGAAAGTATATGACACTCATATAACGACCCATGATACTTTCTCATGGCGGGTCATTCAGTATACATTCTCTAATGTATACCCATGTGTCAACTTGATATCCCTATATCCATGATTTGTGAGATCAAGTCATCGAGTTGACCTACATGCTAGTCTTATTGCATTAACATTGTCCCTGAATGTTAATACTCGACTAGGAATGATTAAGAGTAGTGTTCCCTATATCATCTCACTATCGGTTCAACTAACCGATTGATATAGGTGAGAACCGTCTACTCAAGGACGTTATTATACTTAGTTTATTTGGCACCAATACAAGTAAGCATAATAACCAAAAACCAAATGCCTTTATTTATATAGAATATGATACAACAAGTCCAAAATACAATCATCAAATGATTGGGTCTAGGGCTCTAGCTAACAGGTTTGTACCCAGCCTTTATTATAGAAGCTTATATCAGCGGCTTCAAAGGTTATCTCAAGGCTCCAAAAGTGTGGATGAATATTTCAAGGAGATGGAGTTGTCCATGATCCGAGCTAATATCGATGAAGATCGGGAAGCACCATGGCTAGGTTTTTACATGGTTTAAACCCTGAAATTGCTGATATTGTTGAATTACAGCATTATGTTGAGCTGTCAGACATGGTCCACCAAGCACAAAAAGTGGAAGAACAACTCAAGAGGAGAGGATTGGCTAGGAGGGGACAACCAATGACTACTCATGGAACATGCCGGACAGCTCCAAGAAAGGAGGAACAACCTCAAAATAAGCCAAAGTTTGAACCCTTCAAGAAGCTCAAACCTACATCATCTACTACTCGAGGTAATCGCAAGCCCATTTCCTCCAAAACTCGTGATATCAAGTATTTTAAATCTCAAGGGCATGGTCATATAGCTAGTCAATGTTTGAACAAAAGGGTGATGGTAATAAACACCCAAGGTGAACTTGAGTCGGAAGATGAGGATGAAATAGTTGAAGAAGTGCCACAAAAAGAGGGTAGTGATGATGAACAACATGCTGTTATCAGAGACTTATTGGTGGCCCGACGAGTTCTCAATTTATAAGCTAAGGAGGAAGAAGGTAATCAAAGGGAAAACTTGTTTCATACCCATTGCTTTGTCAATAACAAGGTTTGTAGTGTTATTATTGATGGGGGGAGTTGTACCAATGTGGCAAGTACTGATTTGGTGGAGAAATTGTCACTACCAACTCGGAAACATCCGTGACCTTATCGACTCTAGTGGATAAACGATTGCGGAGAAACAAGGTAACAAAACAAGTCTTGGTAGCAATCTCCATTGGCAAATATGAAGATGAGCTGTTGTGTGGCGTGGTTCCCATGCATGCATGTCATCTATTGTTGGGAAGACCTTGGCAATTCGATCGAAAGGTAACACATGTTGGCCTCACAAATAAGTATAGTTTTACTTTGAAAGGGCAACCTATTATTCTTGTACCGTTGACTCCAAGACAAGTTATGGAGGACTAGTTGAGACTACAAAAAGCAAATGAAAAGAAGAAAGAAAAAGAAATTGAGAGAAAAAAATTGAGAAAAAAGAAGTAGAGGGAAAAAAATGAGAGGAAAGAAGATGAGAGGAAAGAGACAAAAGGAGTGGGCAAGGAAAAAAAAATGAGAGAGAAAGAAAAATATTTTTTATGCAAAAAAAAGTGAGATTAAGCGAGCTTTGTTTTCAAATCAACTACCCCTTATCCTTTTGTATAAGGAGGCACTCTAGAGCACTAACGACCTTAACAATTCTTTGCCTAGTGTTATTGTTTCTCTCTTACAGGAATTTGAGGGGGTCTTTCCTGAAGAGGTTCCGCATGATTTACCTCCCATTAGAGGAATTGAGCACCAAATTGACTTCATACCTGGTGCTTCCATTCCGAATCGACCTGCTTATAGAAGCAATCTGGAGGAAGCAAATGAACTTCAGAGGTAAGTTAATGAATTATTAGAAAAGGGGTATGTTCGAGAAAGCATGAGTCCTTGCACCGTGCCTGTGTTACTAGTTCCCAAGAAGGATGGAACATGGAGGATGTGTGTGGATTGTCGAGCCATCAACAACATCACGGTAAAGTATCACCATCTAATTCCTAGGATTGATGATATACTTGATGAATTGCATGGTTCTTGTGTGTTCACAAAAATTGATCTTAGGAGTGGATATCATCATATTAGGATGAAGGAAGGTGATGAATGGCAAACTGGTTTTAAAACTAAGCATGGCTTATATGAAAAGTTAGTAATGCCATTTAGCTTAACTAATGCTCCTAGCACTTTTATGCGTTTGATGAACCATGTTTTGCGTACTTTCTTAGGGAAATTTGTAGTTGTGTATTTTGATGATATTTTGATTTTTAGCAGAAGCTTAGAAGAGCATGTTACACATTTAAGGTTAGTTTTGAGTGTGCTAAAAGAAGAAAAGCTTTTTGCTAACCTTGATAAATGCACCTTTTGTACGGAGAAAGTCGTGTTTCTTGGTTTTGTTGTTAGTACTAAAGGTGTTGAGATGGATGAGGAAAAGGTGAAAGCAATCCAAGAGTGGCCAACACTGACAACAATTAGCCAAGTGCGGAGTTTCCATGGTTTGGCCATCTTCTATCGATGATTTGTTCATGATTTTAGCAATATTGCAGCTCCTTTTACTAAAGTTATCAAGAAAAATGAGTCATTCAAGTGGGGAGAGGAGCAAGAGAGGGCCTTCAACACTTTGAAAGAAAATCTAAGTTCTACTCCTTTACTAATCCTACCAGATTTTTCTATAACCTTTGAAATCGAATGTGATGCTTCTAGTATTGGTATAGGTGTTGTGCTTATACAGGAAATGAGACCCATTACTTATTTCAGTGAGAAGTTGAGTGGAGCCACTCTCAACTATCCCACATATGACAAGGAAATGTATACATTGGTGAGAGCATTGGAGACATGGCAACATTACCTATGGCCAAAAGAATTTGTGATTCACACAGATCATCAATCTCTAAAGCATTTGAAGAGCCAACATAAGTTGAACCGACACCATGCTAAATGGGTAGAATTCATTGAGACATTTCCTTATGTGATCAAATACAATCAAGGAAAGGAGAACGTAGTTGCTGATGCATTATCCCGAAGGTATGCTTTACTGTCCACTTTAGATACAACGTTACTTGGATTTGAATATATCAAGGATTTATATACTAACGATATTGATTTTTCTGAGGTGTTCAAATCATGTGATAAGGTTGCATTTGGTAAGTTCTATAGGCATGATGGGTTTTTATTTCGTGAAAATAGATTGTGTGTGCCTATGTGTTCGCTACGTGAATTATTCACTAGGGAAGCCCATGGTGGTGGATTGATGGGTCATTTTGGTGTTACTAAGACTTTAGGAGTTTTACAGGATCATTTCTTTTGGCCTCATATGAAACACGACATGGAAAGAATTTGTGAGAAGTGTATCACTTGCAAACAAGCTAAATCTAAATAGAAACCCCATGGCTTGTATACTCCTTTGCCTATACCTAGTGAACCTTGGACTGATATTTCAATGGACTTTGTTTTGGGATTACCCCGGACCAAGAGAGGGAGAGATTCAATTTTTGTTGTGGTAGACAGATTCTCTAAAATGGCGCATTTCATTCCATGTCATAAAACTGATGATGCATCGCATATAGCTGAATTGTTCTTTAAAGAGGTTATTAGGTTGCATGGCATGCCTAGGACCATTGTCTCTAATAGAGATGCAAAAGTTTTGAGTTATTTTTGGAAGACTTTGTGGGGGAAATTAGGAACTAAAATGTTGTTCTCTACTACTTGTCACCCCCAAAATGATGGGCAAACTGAAGTGGTCAATCGAACCTTGTCCTTTTTACTTTGTGCGGTCATTAACAAGAATTTGAGGATATTGGAAGATTGTCTACCTCATGTTGAATTTGCTTACAATAGGAGCATACATTCTGCGACAAAATTTTCTCCATTTGAAATTGTTTATGGTTTCAATCCCGTGTCACCAATAGATTTGATTCCTTTAGCTGTAAGTGAGCATATAAACTTAGATGGTAAGCAGAAGGCCGAATTTGTAAAGAAGTTTCATGAACAAGCACGATTGAATATTGAGAAAAGAACTCAGCAATACATGCAACAACCTAACAAGGGGCACAAGAAAATTGTGTTTGAACTAGGAGAATGGGTTTGGTTGCACCTCCGAAAGGAGCGATTTCTGGACAAACGTCGTTCTAAACATCCACCTCGAGGGGATGGCCCATTTTAAGTATTAGAGTGCATCAATGATAATGCCTACAAACTTGAACTACTAGGTGGGTATGGCGTACATTCTACTTTTAATGTTGCTGACTTATCCCCGTTTGATGCAAGTGATGATTTGAGGACAAATCCTTTTCAAGAAGAGGAGAATGATGTATGCCCAAGGGCTGAAGATAGGAGAGATCAGTTATCACTTCCGGAAGGCCCAATTACAAGACTACGGGCAAAGCGTTTCAAGGAAGCACTAAATGGGCTAATCAAAAAACATTGGGAGGACTATGAGCACGGAGAAACCAAGCTAATCGCAACTGCTAGTCGTGGCCTAATCCACGTAATCAGGCATAACCATCCATGACTGGTCGCGCTTAATGGAAGAACGCTAATAAGCATGCAAAGCATGAGAATTCGTTCATGCATGAAGACTTAAGTATTTTAGATTGTTTAATGAAGCATGCAACTTGGGACTCTAATTGTGCAAGCATTTATTTTGTTTTGAGTTTCTAGATAGCTTGCATGAGGCATCCAACATTGGGACTCTAATTGTGCATGTACTTATCTTGTATTTTTCCTTGTTCACTCCCATTATATAAGGGAGGGACATCTTAGTATGAAGCAACTTAGTTTTTTTGGTGAGATTGTGTGCTCTCTTAGTTCTTGAAAGAACGTACTGAACTTATCGAGTCTACTCTCGTGGCATTCAACCCATCGAAACTTATCACCCCTAGGTGTGGTGTTTCTTTCCTTCATAGGCTTGGTTCTTGCCAATTCTTGGTTACGGGTCAAGGCTCACACTCTTGTCGTTTAGTTCTTGGGGTTCTATCCACCTTTGTTTCGGATTCCATCACATTTGTTGGTGGGGTTCGTATCAGAAAAGGAGGATCAATGCACAATGGAGACAACAACTAAATGGATCACATTCCTTCAATTTGAAAGTGAAATTGGACCAACATGAGGATCATTTTCGTATGCATTTTTGGGGGGATTTTTCTAAAGTGACTTTTGATGTCCTTTGTGGGGTTTCAATGCATTTTTGAGAGTTACTAAACTAGTATAATAAATACCATGCATGCATGGTTGCATTAAGCTAGTAATAGGAATTAGTGGTTGCATTAGTGGATAATAAGTACTATGCATGCAAGCATGATATTTATTGCATAATTAGTGCATAGTGGATCTTAAGGGATGTTAAATAGGAGAACTCTTGTATGTAAAATCAAGTAAGTTTGAATGAAAATTTTAGTTTCTCTTTGGTGAGAGCTTTCTTCTAGTTCTTAGGCAAAGAACTAATTCCGATCTTATCAAGACAACTTGTGGCGATCAAACCCCATGACTTATCACTCACCTTCTCATCTTGCTTGTGTGTGGCGTCAATACCCTTCCCCAAGCCTTGGCTGCTTGATTTTCAGGTTTGTGTCTTGTTTTCATCTTTGTTCTTGTCCATCTTTGTTGATCTCTCCATCCCTATCTATGATAAATTTCTATTCGCTATTTGGGCCCTCAACTCCAAAAAAAAAAAAGGAAAATTCGAAAAAAAAGAGAAAGGAATCATTAGAGTCATTGGTTTCTGATTAAAAAAAAAAGAAAAAAAAGAAGGAGGATTTGTGAATTGAAAGGACTCAATATTCTTTCTTTGTGAAATCTAAATTCAAAAATATATTCCTTTCATTGCTCTTGATCATTGCTGAAATTCTCGTTTTATCCGTTCTACTCATATTTTTCTTGTTGGTTTCTTATTCACTTGGTTGTCTACTTGTTGTCTTGAGAAAGATATTGATAAGGTTCTTAAGAGCTTATAAAGGAAGCTGAGTGGATAAATTTGAGCGCAACCACGTGAGTAGAGTGGTGAGGTCCGTCTAACATTTCTTTTGTAATTTTCCTTGTCATCTTCTTTTTTTTTCTTTGCAAGCATGAGTGGGAAAAAATCACCTCATTCCCCTAGGCGAGATCTTAATAGGCTTCAAATGGAGGCACTTACTCAACAATTTGAAAGAATGCTTCAAAGACAACTTGAAGAAATACACGAAAGGATGGACCGACTTGAAGGAGAAAATGTTTCCAAACGTGGGGGCAATTCTAATCATGAAGAATCTCATCAAAGTGACCCATTCTATGATTCACCAAGAGAAAGAAGGAGGCATGAAGGGGGAAGAAGACGTGAAAGAGGAGGTAGAGACCATAGATGAGAAGATGATCTAGGAGGTGTGAAAGTCCATATACCTTCCTTTCAAGGGAGGAATGACCCCGAAACATATCTTGAGTGGGAGATAAAAATAGAGCAAATCTTCTCATGCCACTATTACAATGATGCAAAGAAAGTAAAGGTGGCTGCCCTTGAGTTCACCGATTATGCCTTAATTTGGTGGGATCAATTGCAAAAGGAGAGAAGAAGGTATGGTGAGCATCCTACCAACACTCGGGACGAAATGAAGACTTTGATGAGAAGGAGATTTGTGCTTTCCAACTACCATGTGGAATTGCACAACAAATTGCAAAGACTCACCCAAGGGAGTAGGAGTGTGGATGATTACTACAAGGAGATGGAGGTGGCTTTGATTAGAGCCAATATTGTGGAGGATAGGGAAGCTACCATGGCTCGGTTTCTCCATGGCCGAAACTGAGATATTGGAGACATTGTGGAGTTACAACATTATGTGGAGCTTGACGACTTAGTGCATCAAGCAATGAAAGTAGAGCAACAATTAAAGCGAAAGGGCGTTATGAAGAAATCATCTTCTCCAAACTACTCTTCAAGTTGGAAGGACAAGCCAAAGAAGGAGGGTTCTTCTTCAAATTCTAAGGAGGCAGCAAGCACTAAGAAGCCTATTCCTACTACCACTTCTTCCTCTTCTAAGAGTAGGGATATCAAGTGTTTTAGGTGTTTGGGAAAAGGTCATATTGCATCCGAATGCCCGATTAAGAATACTATGGTGGTGAGAGATAATGGGAGTATCTCTAGTGAAGAAATTACTTCTCATTCCTCTTCCTCAAGCGATGAGGAAAATGATGGAGTAGCCTATGTGCAAGATGGAGATCTCTTGGTTGTTAGGAGTTTATTGGGAAGCCAAGCCAAGGAGCATGAGGAGGACCAAAGAGAAAATATTTTTCATACCTGCTGCCTTATTTAAGATAAGACATGCTCTATGATCATTGATGGTGGAAGTTGTACCAATGTGGCAAGCACTAGGTTGGTCACCAAACTCAACCTCAAGATTACACCACATGCAAGACCATATAAACTCCAATGGCTAAGTAATAGTGGTGAATTGGTAGTGAACCAGCAAGTGTTGATTAATTTCTCCATTGGCAAATATGAAGATCAAGTTTTATATGATATTGTGCCTATGGAGGCAAGCCACATTCTTCTTGGAAGACCTTAGCAGTTTGATAGGTGAGCTCACCATGATGGATTCTCCAACAAGTTCTCTTTTGTCTACAATTCTCACAAAGTCACACTTGTACCATTATCACCTAGAGAGGTTTGTGAGGATCAAATAAAAATGAGAGAGAAAAGAGAAAAAGAGGAGCGAGAGATTAAGAAAAATAAAGAGTGTGTGAAAAAGAAAATACTTGATTTTGAGGACAAAATTCAAAAGAAAAGAGAGAATGAGGAAAAGAAAGAGAGAAAAATAGAAAATTTGTTTACAAGAGGAAGTGAGGTGAAGAAAGCTTATTTGACAAGGCAGCCTATATTTCTTCTTTTGTGCAAGGAAACTTGCATGGAATCTAATACTAACTCCTTGTCTAGTGATGTTGTTGTTATTTTGCAGGATTTTAAGGATGTGTTTCCCAAGGAAGTACCTCAAGGTTTGCCTCTAATGAGGGGGATTGAACACCAAATAGACCTTACTCCTGGCACTTCTTTGCCCAATAGGCCAGATTATAGGAGCACCCCTCTAGAAACAAAGGAGATACAAAATCAAGTAGAGGAGTTATTGCAAAAATGATGGGTTAGAGAAAGTTTAAGTCCTTGTGCTGTACCCGTAATTTTAGTGCCTAAAAAGGATGGATCATGGAGGATGTGCACTGACTGTAGAGCCATCAACAACATCACAATTCGGTATAGACATCCTATCCCTAGACTTGATGATTTGCTTGATGAATTGCATGGTGCTTGCTTCTTTTCTAAAATTGATTTGAAAAGTGGGTACCATCAAATTAGGATAAGGGAAGGGGATGAATGGAAAACAACTTTCAAAACCAAATATGAATTGTATGAATGGTTGGTAATGCCTTTTGGGTTAACTAATGAACCAAGTACTTTTATGAGGCTTATGAACCATGTCTTACGAGAATTTTTTGGAAAATTTGTAGTAGTATATTTTGATGATATTTTGGTATTTTCCAAGAGTTTTGTTGAGCATATTGCACATCTCCAATCTGTCTTGCATGTCCTTAGAAAGGAAAAACTATATGCTAACTTGGAAAAGTGTTCTTTTTGCACTAATCATGTGATTTTTCTTGGTTTTGTAATAAGTTTTAAAGGAGTGTAGGTTGATGATGGGAAAGTTAAGGCCATTAGAGATTGGCAAACTCCTAAAACTGTGAGTGAGGTTAGGAGCTTCCATGGGTTGGCAAGTTTCTATAGGAGGTTTGTGAAGGACTTCAGCACATTGGCAGCACCCCTAAATGAAATTGTTAAGAAAAATATGGGTTTTAGATGGGGAGAGAATCAAGAAAATTCATTTCAAACACTTAAGGATAAAATCACACATGCACCCATTCTTGCTTTATCTGATTTTTCCAAATCATTTGAAATTGAATGTGATGCATCTCATGTGGGTATTGGGGTTGTTTTACTTCAAGATGGTCATCCCATTGCATATTTTAGTGAGAAACTAAGTGGCGCCACTCTCAACTATTCCACTTATGATATAGAATTGTATGCACTTGTTAGAGCATTGCAAACATGGCAGCATTATCTTTTGCCTAAAGAATTTGTCATTCATAGTGATCATGAATCTTTGAAGTATTTGAAAGGGCAAGGGAAGCTCAACAAAAGACATGCCAAATGGGTCGAATTTCTTGAACAATTTCCTTATGTGATTAAGCATAAGCAAGGAAAGGTAAATGTTGTAGCAGATGCACTTTCAAGAAGGTATAACTTGTTAGTTACACTTGAAACTAAATTTCTTGGCTTTGAACATATTAAGGAATTGTATGTACATGATAATGAGTTTTCCCAATTATATGCTACGTGTGAAAAGAAATCACAAAATGGGTTTATTAGGCATGACAACTACTTGTTTAAGAATAACCGACTTTGTGTGCCTAAAGGATCCATGCGTAAATTGCTAGTTAGGGAAGCACATGAGGGGGGTTTAATGGGACACTTTGGGGTTCAAAAGACCTTAGAAATGCTGCTTGAACATTTTCATTGGCCACACATGAAACACGATGTGAAGAAATTTTGTGCACGGTGCATTGTGTGTAGAAAAGCAAAATCTAAGACATTACCTCATGGACTTTACACGCCTTTGCCTATTCCTAATTTTCCTTGGACTGACTTGTCTATGGATTTTGTTTTAGGGCTACCATGTACCCAAAAAGGTAAGGACTCCATTTTTGAGGTAGTTGATAGATTCTCTAAGATGGCACACTTCATACCTTACCACAAAGTGGATGATGCAACTCATGTGGCAGATTTGTTTTTCAAAGAGGTGGTAAGACTTCATGGCATGCCTAGGAGCATTGTTTCAGATCGTGACATCAAATTTTTAAGCCATTTTTGGAGGACCTTATGGAACGACCTGGGAACAAAGCTTCTTTTCTCCACCACATGCCACCCTCAAACTGACGGCCAGACTGAGGTTGTAAATAGGACACTTTCTACTCTTCTTAGAGAAATTATTAAGGACAACATTAAATCATGGGATGAATGTTTACCTCATGTTGAATTTGCTTATAATAGGACAGTCCTCCATTCTACTACTCAATTTTCTCCTTTTGAGATTATTAATGGGTTCAATCCACTAACACCTCTTGATTTGCTTCCTTTACCTAACACTTCTTCTTTAGTTCACAAGGATGGCAAAACAAAGGTAGAATATGTGAAGAAGCTTCATGTGCAAGTTAAAACTCAAATTGAGAAGAAAATGGAGCAATATGCAAATCGAGCCAACAAAGGGAGAAAAAGAGTTGTCCTTGAACCCGGTGATTGGGTGTGGGTTCATATGAGGATGGAATGGTTTCCTACCCAAAGGAAATCAAAGCATCAACCAAGAGGAGATGGACCATTCCAAGTGTTGGAAAGAATTAATGACAATGCTTACAAAATTGATTTGCCCAGTGAGTATGGTGTTAGTGCAACATTTAATGTGGCTGATTTGAGTCATTTTGATGTAGGTGATGAAGACCTAAATTCGAGGATGAATTCACTTAAAGAAGGAGGGAATGATGTGAGCCCAGAAGAGGTATTGAAGGGAATTGGGGGACCCATGACGAGATCCAAGACTAAGAGAATGAAGCAAGCTTTGGAAGGCTTAATATTGGGGCTCAAGGAAAAGGAGGATCAATGCACAATGGAGGCAACAACTAAATGGATCACATTCCTTCAATTTGAAAGTGAAATTGGACCAACATGAGGACCATTTTCGTATGCATTTTTAGGGGGATTTTTCTAAAGTGACTTTTGATGTCCTTTGTGGGTTTTTAATGTATTTTTGAGAGTTCCTAAACTAGTATAATAAATACCATGCATGCATGGTTGCATTAAGCTAGTATTAGGGATTAGTGGTTGCATTAGTGGATAATAAATACCATGCATGCAAACATGATATTTATTGCATAATTAGTGCATAGTGGATCTTAAGGGATGTTAAATAGGAGAACTCTTGTATGAAAAATCAAGTAAGTTTGAATGAAAATTTTAGTTTCTCTTTGGTGAGAGCTTCCTTCTAGTTCATAGGAAAAGAACTAATTCCGATCTTATCAAGGCAACTTGTGGCGATCAAACCCCATGACTTATCACTCACCTTCTCATCTTTCTTGAGTGTGGCGTCAATACCCTTCCCCAAGCTGAATTTCAAGGTGATCCATTTACAAGGTTCCTTATCAACATGTGTACCTAGATCTGATTATTTGATCCATGAATTTTTAGTACATGTTTTATAGAGATAGATATGGTTAGGATTTTCATGCTTAGTGTCATGCACCATCTTACATGATTGTATGCTGAGCAAATGGTAGCCCCATTATTGTTGTGTTTATCGCTAGTTACATTATTGTTGCTCTATCAGTGCTCCGTTAGTCCACTCATGGGTAGCATGACGCAGCGTGGTAGCACGTCAAGGATCCCTCCTCTAGATTCTCTCAGGAAGATGAGAGCATTGAGCTCCCCCACTTATGATTTGGGGTAGGTGGATAGGTGTACTCTTGCAGCATCTTGTCCACTCGGTCACTCATCAGGAGAAGTGATGGCAGAGTGGACAGTTGTCATAGCACTACCCACTCGCTCCCACCATCGTGTGTGAGATGGCTGACTGGCGACAGGGGTGACCATGTCATATTCATCATATGCATGATTGCATTTATTGCTTGTGTTTGCACTTTACTTGCTGCATATTGGATGGATGCATATGATTGACATACATACAGGGACATGTTATTACGGTTTGACGACTTTATTATCCTGATAGGAGGTCCTGGTGAGTATAGCTTCTCCCATTTCTTTCAGTTATGTATTTTTCATTACTTCAGGAGGTTGTACACATATTTGTTACTATTGGTTATTATTTACTATGCATGTCAGCCCGGTATCTGCTGAGTTCTTGGACTCACCCCATGGTTTTTTTTTTTCTATTTCAGGTTGAGGCCATCGGGAGGTTCTAGTTGCTAGTCCCCCACTACTTGTCGTGACGGGTTCACATAATTTGGTTTTTGGTTTACTTGCTACATTTAATATATACGTGATGCATGATGGTACTTGAGGATTTTCATCGAGTTTTGGTCTACTATATATGTTTTCCATTGCGTTGGATTTTCTGTTGTGGGTTTGTGTTTTTCCGTCGTTGTAATAGAGTAGGTTTCATTTAATAAAAGCTGCATGGTTGTGTCAGTCGGAGGCTGAATGTATAAACTGCATGGAATGCTTATCTTTTACTGTTATTATTTCGACTATGTTGGCCGAGGTTTGCGTAGCCCTGAGGGTTTGTAGTAAAGTTTCAGATTTTCACCGATACAGGGGAGATACTGCTGATATTTCTTCTGGTAGGGACTCCCCCGAGGCATGACAATTTATTTGGTATCAGAGTCAGGTTTGTGATGCCTGTTTTTCGTGTTCTGGATTTCAAGTTAATCTGATACTAATTTATTTGATATCAGAGCCCAGGTTATTCGAGTAATCTAGGTATTTTTGGATTTGTACGGATTTTCGTCGATTTTCTTGTTTCGGAGTTCTGAGGTTATATTTGGGGACTTGACAGCAACAGAACATTCCAGACGTTAAATAGGTATGATGATTACTTTTGGTACTTGTAGTAATATTTGGGTAATAATTTAATAGATACATGATGCAGGACGTCCATGCAAGAGGACATTGGAATCCCTGTCGACGAAGTCGCTAGAGATGTCTGTTGGGGTCGAGCCTGTTGGTCAGGAATATACTCCACATGATACTCTGCGCACGTCGGGTTCTTATACTCCGATGGTTTTAGTGGTGTCTACCCCGACCGCACCCGCCGTACCCACTCCCATAGTACGATATGAATCTAGAATAACAAACTACTTATAAATATAACTATACAACTTTCTTTGATATCAACCAACAATATGAAAAATATGACTATAGATAATTGATAATGTAGTCATGTTGAGGTATCATGACTCTTGAAATTATGTGCATTTGGTGCATAATAATTAGCAATAGTAAAGTGTCTATCAAGGTCTCATTAGCAAATTGGGAGACATTGATGTCTGTGGTCTCCTACATGTGGACCGCAGCAAAGTGGTCATAGTCAGGCGGGTTAAAGTACTTCTGGGGCATCTGGTCGGTCTCAGAAGTCAGGGCGACCTTCATCAGGACATTTTTGCCCTCCTCAGCAGAATCAAAAATAGCCCGTCAGCGACATTCAATGCAACCAATGTGGTTCCAGGGATCACATCACATCAGCCTACACCTTAGGATAGTCAGTTTGCTACTATTACAAACTGCCTGGGCACATGAGCTGAGATTGTTTGCTGAAGGCTCAGCATATGGTTTCCGGGGTTTCTGTTCATGGAGGACAACCCAGTCAGTTAGGGACTCAACGAGGAGGGCAGAGATCCCAATCTTCACATAGCCAGCAGAGGACAACTCCCCCTGCAGTAGCTGCATATGGCATGCACGGACAGGAGCACTCCAGCATCCTTATAATATCCCAGAGCTCTATTCTGGGACCTCAGTATCTGACGCAGAGGCAGTATCAGTTGCAGCCTCAGCCACTAGTGGAGTATCAGCTACAACCCCAGCCACTGGTTTAGTACTAGTCACAACCTCAACCCCTAGTACAGTATCAACTGTAGCCTCAACCACTGGTTTAGTACTAGTCGCAGCCCTAGCCACCTGTCCAGTATGAGTCACATCCCACATATCCATCTCTGGCTCAATATTCTGCAGCATCACAGTGGCAGGCTCAGACTCAGGCGCAGCAACCTTTGGCTGCACTACCACCTCCACTACCACTAGAGACTAGACGTATTCACGCGGTTACTAGAGAGGATGCGCATTGGGCTGACAGATCCATTTTTTGCGGTATGGTTTTACTTTATGCATTATCCACTGATATGCTTATAGATATTGGTAGCTTCATTCCTTTATTTCCTGCACCTTTATAAGGGACAAAGGTAGACTACCTACTCTTAGAATGCAGTGACTGACCATCTTTCTACCGTCCGGTGATACATTGGATGTCACTTACGAGGTTAGAGGTTGCCCATTAGATTTTAGCAATATGGTACTCATGGTTGATTTATTAGTACTGGAAATGGTTGAGTTCGATATTATCCTTGGCATGGATTGGCTCTCTACATATCATGCCACGGTTGATTGCCAGACGAGGACACATTCCGACCTCCAAACCAACCCTCGTGGGGTTTCATTGGCATCGGGGATGACAGCATATCGATCATTTCTATGTTTCAGGCTCAAAAGCTGCTGTCACATGGCTGTCAGGGATTTCTTTTGTCATTAATTAATGCTGACAACAGTGGGAGTACTCAGCTCTCAGACGTTCCAGTGGTCTGAGAGTATCTGGATGTATTTCCAGATGAGTTACCAAGCTTGTCTCCTCGAAGGAAAGTGGAGTTTGCTATTGAGCTAATTCCAGGAACCGCACCAACATCGAAAGCTCCTTACCATATAACACCTAAAGAGTTGGATGAGCTAAAGGTTCAACTCCAGGAGTTATTGGACAGGAGATTTATTCACCCTAGTGTATCTCCGTGGGGTTTTCTGATATTTGTTTGTCAAGAAAAAGGATGGTACTCTGAGGTTGTGCATCAATTACAGATAGCTGAATGCATTGACCATCAAGAATAAGTAACCTTTACCATGGATCAAGGATTTATTTGATCAGCACAGAGGTACATCAGTGTATTCTAGGATTGATCTTGTTAGTTAGAGCCCTAGAGCCAATCATTTGATGATTGTATGGACTCATTGTATCATATTCTTGTATATTAATAAAGGCATTTGTTTGGTTATTATACTTATTTGTATTAGTGCCAAATAGACTAAGTATAATAGCGTCCTTGAGTAGAAAGTTTATACCTATATCAATCGATTAGTTGAATCGATAGTGAGATGATATAGGGAACACTACTCTAAATCATTCCTAGTCGAGTATTAACATTCAGGGACAATGTTAATGCAATAAGACTAGCATGTAGGTCAGCTCGATGACTTGATCTCACAAGTCATGGATATAGAGATATCATGCTGACACATGGGTATACATTGGAGAATGTATACTGAATGACCCGCCATGAGAAAGTATCATGGATCGTTATATGAGTGTCATATACTTTCTCATGTGGCTATTAGTATGACTATTAGTCCTTAGACCTAAAGTCACCATGGATCCCTACATAAGGAGTTATGTACTTTAGTTTCGTCAAACGTCACCCGTAACTGGGTGGACTATAAAGGCGATTACTGGGTATGTAACGAATTATGCAGAGGGATGTGAGTGATGTAGATGGGATCTATCCCTCCCATATGACGGGAGCGACATCGCTATTCTTGATAGAGTGAGACCAAGAAGTGCATGGCCATGCCCAAATGAGTCAACATTAGATGTTGAGCTCATTTGATCGAGTGAGTCTACTTGGAGTTCAAGATTTAGATTGATTAGAGGATGACACGGTCTATGCCTCACATTAATCAATCTAGATGTCTAGGATAGAAGGACACTTGTCACATATTGTGAGGAGTCACAATTAGTAGTCACAAGATGATGTTGGATCTCAACATTCTTGTAACTTGGGTAGCAATGATGTATTGCTAGATGCCGCTCATTGCTTATGTTTCTAAAGGAGTTTAGAAACATTGCCAACGTTACAAGAACCTATTGGGTCACACACAAAGAACAAGTGGATGGAGATTAGGTTCATATGATGAACCAATTGGATTAGGTTCATGTGATGAACCAAATTGGATTAAGAGTAATCCAAATTGGGCTAATTGAGTTAGACTCAAGTTGATTCATGTGTTCAATGAGTCAAATTTGGATTATGACTCATTGAATCAATTTAATTAAATGAATTAGATTCATTATATTAAGTTGGCTTGAATCAAATGGTTAGATTAGATCAACCATGAGAGAGATTTGGTCAAGTTTGACTTGATTTGAGAAGGAAGATCAAAGGTCAATTTTGAATTGACCTTTTACCACCTCATTTGTGAGTTGGCATAAGGTGGACCATTGATGATGCTCCACATCATCATGGTTGCACATGTGTGTGACACCTCATGGAGGTTACAAATCCCCTCTTTAATGGCCACATTAAATGGGAAGGGGGTTACACACACATGAAGGAGAGTGAATGCAATTCATTCTCATTCATTCCATCTTCTTCCTCCTTAGCTCTCTCTTGCTTTCTCCTCTCTTTTGGTCGTGGGTTCCAAGAAGGGAGTGAAGGTGGTTGAGTTGTATTCCAAGAGAAGAAAGAAAGGGTGAAGGTCACAAAAGAGGAGACTACTTCTTGAGTGTAAGAGTTTCCTTTCTTCTTTCTTTTTCCCTCCATTTAAATCCTATCCGAGAGCTCTAGAAAGTGCTAGCACACTTGGAGTTCTCTTCTCCATCCTTGAGTGTGAGAGACACTCCTTGTTCGTGTGGATATCATTAGAGGAGTGTCTATGTTGACACTCTCGAGATCCGGCGCCTTTGGACGAGCGGGATTACGAAAGGGCACGCATCGAAGGTATAAATTTCTTAACATGTAGATCTAGGAGTAGATCTAAAGATTTCTAAACTCGTATTTGGTTTTTCGAAATTTTTACCTTGCACGGATCCATGGCTATGGGTGATTCGGGGTTTCCGCGACGCGAAAAGCGGTTTTCGTGGCCCGAAGAACCCAACAGATCTTCGATCCGGATATCATCAACTGATAGTCAAAGATTCTGATGTTTAGACGATAACATTTCACACCAGATATAGATATTATGAAATTTTGGTAATGTCATTTGGGTTTACCAATGCTCTAGCGGTATTTATGGATTTGATGAACCACATCTTTCTGGAGTATTTAGATCAGTATGTTATCATCTTCATTAACGACATATTGATCTACTCGCATTCCGAGGAGGAACATGCACAACATCTTCGCATAGTTTTGGAAACTCTTCGACGACATCGACTATATGCGAAGTTTAGTAAGTCTACATTTTTCCTATCCTCAGTCAATTTTCTGGGACACGTGGTGTCTAGCCGAGGTATTTCCATAGACCCTCAGAAGATCGAGGTTGTCACCAGTTGGGAGCAGCTGAAATTAGTGTAGGAGATCCGTAGTTTCCTAGGGCTGGCGGGTTTTTCTCGCAGAGCTATGCTGCTGACATGCCTGACCAGGAAAGGCATGAAGTTCACTTGGTCAGAAGTAGAGATTAGTGTCGGCACCAGTTCTATTCCTGCCTTTTGGAGAGGATGGATTTGTGCTCTACACTGACGCTTCTTTACAAGGTTTGGGCACTGTTTTGATGCAACACGGTAGGGTAGTCTCCTATGCTTCTTGTCAGTTGAAGGAACATCATATGGTATTACCTTTGATATTCTCACCGGTCATAAGAGTCTCAAATATCTTTTCACGCAGAAGGAACTCAATCTTCCTTAGAGGAGGTGGATGGAGTTCCTGAAAGATTATGATTGTACCATTAGTTGCCACCCAGGGAAAGCTAATGTGGTTGTCGATGCACTTATCCAGAAGTCCATAGGGACTTTAGCTTGCCATCGAGCTTTAGTCACGGACTTGATTCAGGATTTCTCTGAGTTGGGCCTTCAGGAGCAGGGACGGACAGAGCCTGTATTCTGGTTACTATGGTTGCTCAGTCGTCAATCAGGACGAGGATCCGAGAGGCCCAGGCCGGGGACCAACGCTTACAGTTCATTGACAGCCAGATAGCTTCTGGGCAATAGATTGAGTTCACATGAGATGACGAGGGTGTTATTTATTTCCGAGGCAGGTTATGCGTACCTCAATCTCACCCGATTTTGGAGGAGCTACTTCAGGAGGCTCATCACTCCCAATTTGCGATCCACTTAGGAGGAACACACATGTATCGAGATTTGAGGCGTTCCTATTGGTGGAATGGCATGAAGAAAGACATCACGGAGTTTGTTGCTAGATGTCTAGTATGTCAGCAGGTGAAGACTGAGCACCAGAGACCTGCCGATTTACTTTAGAGGATTCCTATTCCATAGTGGAAATGGGAGCACATCACCATGGATTTTATGGTGGGATTATCTAGGACACGACAAGGCCATGAAGTGATTTGGGTAGTCGTTGATCAATTAACCAAATTCGTGCACTTCTTAGCGATCCGGAAGACCGATTCTTTGTATCGATTGACATAGCTGTATTGTCGGGAGGTCATCAGATTGCATGGTGTCCTTTTTGAGCATTATATCGAATAGAGACTCACGGTTTACATCCCAGTTGTAACGACCACCCTTCTTACTATATTATACTACTCTCTAAGGATGACCGTTACTTATCTACTAACTCTACTTAATCGGTGTGATCGAAACCACGAGGAATCCCTACCAAAAAATTTCGGCAGAGTCTCCCCTGTACCGGTGACCATAAACCGAGATACAAATATAGTATACATCAGCCACAGGCGGCTAGAACATTTATCAAACACCCACGTAGTTAAATAAGTATCAAACACACAAATATCTACTTACTAAACTGAACTCATCCTACGTGCAACCTAGAACAAGAATAAACTTGAATGACACAGAATGTAAAGTACAGTCTCAATTGTTTACAATAACTAAAATGCGGAAACTAAAAAAAAGAATAAGGAAAGAAGACTAAAGGAACTCCTTTCTAGTTCCAAGACTTCCTTAGTCCTAGCATCACACATCATCCGCGCCACCTTGTCGTCTTCCTTTATCTGCAGTAAGAGGAAATGCAATCTATAAGCAAAATGCTTAGTAAGCGCTATCTAACTCACAAAATCTCGATATGCATGTGAATATACTGAAAACTAAAACTGAATGCTCAAAAGGAAAACTACTCATGCTCATCTACTAGTAAAAGAAACAAATATACTGAAATGCTAAACATGTAAAGCTACTCATGCTCAGAAAATAGCAAAGAATAGTAAGCTAATCTAAATAACATGCTAGCATAAAAGAAAATTCAATTTGTTGCTTTTAAAACAAAATGAAACTTATTTCATTTGTTCTAAACTTATTCTTTTATTCCACTAGATTAAAATTTTTACTTTAACACTTTTATACTTGTGTGAAACTTGTTTTACTTGTTCAAAAATTTATACTTATAATACTTCAAAATAATAATCAACTTTCTTCTTGGGCTCAGACGTAGTACCATCTTATGCGCATTCCCTAATAGGTTGGGGTAGCGAGCCACCAATCCTAAAAGAGCAGACCTCGGTCTACCAGGGCCAAGACCTCGGATTGGATACCTGGATTTGTTTAACGACAACCTCGGAAGTAGGGTACTAGCCTCTTAAATAAAGTAAAATATCTTATTATCTTATTTACTTTTTAAATGCCTTGGCATTTTAATAAGCACCTTGTGTGCCAAAATCACTAAAGTCTTGACTTTGGGATCTACTTAAGGTCTTGGCCTTTTTCTTTCTTTTCTTTATCTTTCTTATACTTGTTAATACTTCTAAAAGAACGTCTCATACAAGATTGATCTCAAATACTTTAACAAACTAAAATTGAATACTTAAACAAACTAAAATTGAATGCTATAACAACTGAAACTGCTGTGCTTGAGAAGTTCCAAAACTGCAGTTTAAACAGAAATAAATCTGCATACTATGCTAATCAGAATTATGCATGTTAAGCTATCAGAAAGCTGCATACTGTGCTAAACAAAACTGCACTATAAGTTTAACGAAACTGTACTTGAAACTCTAAAGAAATCTGTACTATAAACCTTAAAGAAACTTGCACTATAAGTTCTAAAGAAATCTGCACTGCAATGCATATTAAAAATCTGCACTAAGAGTTAATAAAATTTGCACTTCTATTAGCAATAGAAAACTACGCATCTAATAGTAAAAGAAAATCTGCTTTTGCCCAACTAATAATGTTGGGTTTTTCGGGCCGTGAAAACCGCGTTTTCGCGTCGCGGAAACCCCGAATCACCCTAGCCATTGGATCTCGTGCGAAGAAAACTTTCCGAAAACACGAGTACGAGTTTTAAACTACGATCTACAGTAGATCTACAAAGGAAAAACATTTTACCTTCGAAGCGTGCCCTCGCAAATCCCGCTCGTCTAACGGTACGCCGGATCTCGAAGTTGTCAACGTAGACAACTCTCTAGTGATATCCACACGAACAAGGTGTGTTCTCTAACACACAAGGATGGAGAAGAGAGCACCCAAGTGTGCTAGCACTTTCTAGGGCTCTCGGGTAGGATTTAAAAGGGAGAGAAAGGAGAGAAAGAAAAAGATCTCACATAATCCTCTAGGTACCCTCCTTTGTGACCTTCACTTCACCCTTTTCTTGGAACACAACTCATACACCTTCTCCCTCCATGAAAGCTCACGGCAACAGCAAGAGCAAGGAGAAAGAATGAGGCATTCAACACCACTTGAATGACACAAAATGAAACCTCCTACACCATTAGTGTGGCCGGCCACACACATGTAACCTCCCCATTTAATGTGGCCGGCCACATTAAATGGAATGGGAGGTGTAACCTCCATGAGGTGGCACACCTCATGAGGTGGAGATGATGTGGCTGCCATGTAGGATGAGTCATCCTCCATGAAGTGGCAATTCATCAAGTCAAACTTGATGTTTCAACTTCCCATTTTGGTCAAGTCAAAATTGACCAAATCTCTTCCATGTTGAGTTGAATTCATTCTTTGATTCAAGCCAATTTCAATCTAATGAATCTCAATTCATTAATATAAATTGACTTAATGAATCAAATTTAAATTAGACTTATTCAACAATTGAATCTAATTGAGTCTAACTCAATAAGTCTAATTTAAATCAATCCGAATCCAATTGGTTCATCATATGAACCTAATCTCCATCCACTTGTTCTTTGTGTGTGATTCAATAGGTTCTTGTAACGTTGGCAATGTTTCTAAACTCCTTTAAAAACATAAGCAATGAGCGGCATCTAGCAATACATCATTGCTACCCAAGTTACAAGAAATGTTGAGATCCAACATCACCTTGTGACTACTAATTGTGACTCCTCACAATATATGACAAGTGTCCTTCTATCCTAGACATCTAGATTGATCAATATGAGGCATAGACCGTGTCATCCTCTAATCAATCTAAATCTTGAACTCCAAGTAGACACACTAAATCAAATAAGCTCAATATCCTATATTGACTCATTTGGGCATGGCCATGCACTTCGTGGTCTCACTCTATCAAGAATACTGATGTCACTACCGTCATATAGGAGGGATAGATCCCATCTACATCACTCACATCCCTCCGCATAATTTATTACATACCCAGTAATCGCCTTTATAGTCCACCCAATTACAGGTGATGTTTGACGAAACTAAAGTACATAACTCCTTATGTAGGGAACCATGGTGACTTCAGGTCTAAGGACTAGTAGTCATACTAATAGCCACATGAGAAAGTATATGACACTCATATAACGATCCATGATACTTTCTCATGGCGGGTCATTCAGTATACATTCTCTAATGCATACCCATGTGTCAACTTGATATCTCTATATCCATGACTTGTGAGATCAATTCATCGAGTTGACCTACATGCTAGTCTTATTGCATTAACATTGTCCCTGAATGTTAATACTCGACTAGGAATGATTTAGAGTAGTGTTCCCTATATCATCTCACTATCGATTCAACTAATCGATTGATATAGGTAAGAACCTTCTACTCTAGGACGTTATTATACTTAGTTTATTTGGCACCAATACAAGTAAGTATAATAACCAAAAACCAAATGCCTTTATTTATATAGAATATGATACAACAAGTCCAAAATACAATCATCAAATGATTGGCTATATGGCTCTAGCTAACAATCTCCCACTAGCACTAGTGCTAATCAGTGTAGGCTCTAAGCCCCAATGACCTAGTGTGACCATCATGCTTCCTCTGTGCCAAAGCCTTGGTCAAGGGATCTGCGTTGTTAGCCTCTGTAGGTACTCTGCAAATCTTCACATCTCCTCTCTCGATAATCTCTCGAATGAGATGGAAGCGCCGTAGTATGTGTTTGGTCCGCTGGTGTGAGCGAGGTTCCTTCGCCTGTGCTATAGCTCCATTGTTGTCACAATAGAGCTCAATGGGGTTAGCAATGCTAGGAACCACCCCAAGTTCAGTGATGAACTTGCGAATCCAAACTGCCTCCTTTGCTGCCTCTGATGCAGCAATGTACTCGGCTTCTGTTGTAGAATCAGCTACTGTGTCCTGCTTCGAACTCTTCCATCTCACAGCACCACCATTAATGCAAAACACGAACCCCGACTGCGATCTATAGTCATCCTGGTCGGTCTGGAAGCTAGCATCACTACAACCCTTTACAGCTAGCTCATCACTGCCTCCATATATCAAGAAATATTCTTTAGTCCTTCTCAAGTACTTAAGAATATTCTTGACCGCTATTCAGTGACTTTCACCTAGATCTGACTGGTATCTGCTCGTCATGCTCAAAGCATACGAGACATCAGGTCGAGTACATAGCATGGCGTACATGATAGATCCTATGGCTGAGGCATAAGGGATCTGATCCATGCCGTCTCTCTCCTCTCTAGAAGAGGGACCTTGAGTCTTCGAAAGACTCACGCCATGTGACATCGGCAGAAATCCCTTTTTGGAGTTCTGCATGGCAAACCGAAGGAGTACCTTGTCAATGTATGCACTCTGACTTAGGCCAAGCAATCTCTTAGATCTATCTCTATAGATCTGTATCCCTAGAATGCTGGATGCCTCACCTAAGTCCTTCATTGAGAAGCAACAACCTAGCCAGGTCTTAATAGACTGAAGCATAGGGATGTCCTTCCCAATGAGCAGTATATCATCCACATACAATATGAGGAAGACAACTATGTCCCCAACAACCTTCTTGTAGACACAAGGTTCATCTTCATTCTTGATGAAACCAAACTGTTTGATTGCATCATCGAATCGAAGATTCCAGCTCCGAGAAGCTTGCTTTAGTCCATAAATGGACCTATGCAGCTTGCATACTCTGCTAGTATGCTGTGGATCTACAAAACCCTCAGGTTGTGTCATGTACACATCCTCGAGTAGGTTTCCATTCAGAAACGCGATTTTGACATCCATCTGCCATATCTCATAGTCATGGTATGCTGCAATAGCAAGCATGATCCGAATGGATTTAAACATCGCTACTGGAGAAAAGGTTTCATCATAGTCAATACCATGAATCTGCTTGAAACCTTTAGCTACCAAGCGACCCTTATAGATAAGTCCATCCATGTCAGTCTTTCTCTTAAAGACCCACTTACAACCAATGGGTTTTACCCCTTTAGGTGGATCAACCAAAGTCCATATTTGGTTGGTGTACATGGATTCCATCTCGGATCTCATGACCTCTAGTCATTTCTCGGAATCTGGTCTCATCACAGCTTCCTGATAGGTGGTAGGCTCATCCTCTATGAGCACAACGTCATCATGGTCAGACAAGAGAAATGAGCATCTCTCAGGCTGACGACGTACCCTATCAGACCTGCGAAGAGGTATGTCTACTTGAACTGGTTGTTGTTCCTCAACTCCTTGTTGAACAACATCATCCACAACACTTTGTGGTTCTAGTTCAATTTCCATCGAGGCATCAGTGCTATTGTTTGCATCTTAAACTTCTTCAAGATCAAACGCGCTCCCACTAGTCTTTCTAGAAACAAAGTTCCTTTCAAGAAAGACCCCAGTCTTTCCCACAACTACCTTGTGCTGACTGGGAATGTAGAAGTAATATCCCTTAGTTTCCTTGGGATATCCAATAAAATAGCACTTGTCGGATTTGGGTCCTAATTTGTCTGAGACTTGACGTCGAACGTAAGCCTCATAACCCCATATCCTCATGAAAGATACATGGGCATCTCTCCCAGTCCATATCCTATATGGTGTCTGATAGGACCTTTACTATTGGCTAGAGGGGGGGGGGTGAATAGCCTTTCTTCGATTTTTCATACAATCTTGTTAGTGGAAGCAAATGGAAATAAAGAGAATACAAGAAAACAAGAGAACAATGCTAACTCCTTGGTTTACTTGGTCTCCACCGCCTTGAGGTGACTAATCCAAGGCACAAACCCACACAATCAAGCTTCACTATAAACTTCTCCTTCACGAATCACAATCGAATGGAGAAACCTTTGCACAATTTTCTCTTCCTCTTTACAAGAATGGAGAGAAGAATCAGGAGGAAGAGAGTGAATATCTGTAGACTCGAAGATCACTTGATGAGCACTTGTTCAGTTTTGAACAGTAGTGTATCTTCAAGTTCTGACAGTAGCTTTTATAGTTTTCCCGACATCAGTCGACTGGTATGTATATCAGTCGACTGATGGGCTTCAACGGCACTAAAGATTTGATAAGATTTTGAGCTGCCATTTTGTAACGGTCGTCTACCAGTCGACTGGTACCAACACCAGTCGACTGATACTTGCCTTCAATCAGCCTGTCGACATTCTGTTCATTCTGTGCCTTGGTATCAGTCGACTGGTGTGGGTACCAGTCGACTGGTACCTTATACCTTTGAGATTTACAGCAGTTTGTATAGTTCCAGTTTTACATTATTTATATACTTGAAATACTTCCTTAGCTTAGACTTCATGCCTCCAAGCACCTTCCCTCAGCCTTGTGCCCTTAGGATGCTTCCGTCTCCATGACTCCTCATCCTTGCGCTTGCCTTTAAGGGCTACCATTGGCTTTGTCATGCTAAGTCTCTATTTTGCCAATAGATCGTACCTCTGGAACTTTCCTTGCCAAGTTTTCATACTTGGTCTTCTCTTCATATCTGCTTACTCAATACTTATGTTAGATCACAATTAATGCCTAACTTAAATACATTTAATCAAACATCAACAATGAGTAATGTCTTGAGCAAGATTGCTCCAACAATCTCCCCTTTTTGATGTTTGGCAAAATTTGTTTAAGTTATGTCTTTAAATGTACCATAACTATAAAGCATGATAATATCCATGAAGCATATAACATGAAGCATATAACATGAAACATATAACATGAAACATAAAAAATATCCAACTTAAACTTAAACCATCCAAGTCTCCCCCTTTTTGACAGACAACAAAAAGATCCTAGAACAACTCCCCCTGAATCCAGAATATCCACGAAGAGCAAGAGATAGAGATGGACACATGACGAATAATAAGATAAGACACAGTCGGACAAAGTGGAACTCACAAGACAGCAATAGAAAAATAGAGAAGTAGTCTGACAACCATCATAGAAAAATAGCAGCACATAATAAATGCTAAACAGATAATGTCATAACAGCATACACCCATCATAGTCTGACAAGCACGTATTCGAGATAAACAAACGATATCGCTATCGAAACCAAAACATATCTCGACACTAACAAAAGAAGCAGCATCCTAGTGATCATCACTGGAGGGAGGAGGGGGAGGAGCTTGGTATGTCAGATCCCAGCGCTGCAGCATCGCATACACCTCTGTCAGACGCTGCTGAGACGCAGTCCAATCCTGCCGGAAACCACGAAACTCCTGAAACCCCTGGCGTACTGTCTCCTCCAGCTGAGTCAATCGAGCCTCGACAGTCATAGGGGCTGGATCCGGCGCCAGTGCAGGAGCAGGTACGTCAGCCTCCTCCTCATCATCAGAATCATCCGCCTCCTGAGCACGTCATACCATCTCCCCCTGGCGTCTCTCAATACCTACAAGAGATAGCTGGCGGACCCCTATCTGATCATAGTCCTTAGATAACTGATGCTGTTGACCCCTCATGACATTGATACCCCGAGAAGCAAAGAAAGAAGTTAGGATGTGGCAGTAAGGCATGTACAACTTCTCATGGATAGGACCAGTGAAGTGCAGGATGGACTCAAAGACGTGAAGAGCGATGTTGATGTCGAGCCGGTGCTCCAAAGCATACATCATGACCAGATGGGGCAGCCGAATCTTGGCTTGCCCCCGAGTGACTATGGGTAAGATACACGCAATAACAATCTTATAAAGAATGTTACTGCGGGCAGACATACGTGTGGCATCGAAGATGTGCCGCAGAGGAGCTCGAGGGGCATTAAAGTAATACTGATGTATCACTTTAATCGACAAATGAGAGAATGAATTAGTGAAGGGCTCAACAACTGTAGGAAAACACGTAAAGGAGCTATCAGAAGCCCGACACTCTAAGAAGGATCGAAGAATGCTGGGAGAGAACTCAATGTCGACACCACCTACACGAGACACCCATGCACGACCTCCGCTAGCACTAGGATGCAGATTGGTGTAGAATTCCTTACACAAATCCAGATTTACCATATGCATGCAATGCACTAGCTTATCCAACCCAAAATATAGAAGAGTATCCATGATATCTGGCACAATCTGAGTAAAATAAGTCAGATTCAGATACCGACAGGGTATCATGGCGAAATCATTATTCTCAAACCGTTGCCGTGCGGCTTCGGAACGAAACCGATCCACCGAGGGGACGGGAGCGGACTGCCGGGAGGTCCCCTCACCAACCCTACGTTTTTGCCTAACCCTAAGTGTATGAATGCAATACAAATGATCCAAGGACAACCCCAAATGAAGAACACAGACAAGATCACAGCAGAAACCACATAGAACAACAAAAATATTAGGGTTTAAATCACAACCAAATCTTTGAGGAAAGCGTGGAAGAGAGATTACCTTCGTTCCATGGCTGAGAAGCAGGTGTAGGCAAGGGAAGTCGGTGTGGCGAGGAAATGGAGAGAGATGACAGGCTGTGAAACACGGTAGGAAAACCAAACGGGCAAAGAGAGGAAGCTAAGGGTAGATCGAGGAAGAAAATGAGGTTTAGGAGGCCGGAGAAGACCTGCGGCGGTACTCACGCGACGTCGGGACACAGGCGACAGCAGGCGGCGGAAGGAACTAGGGTTTCCATCGGGCCGCCTGCCGCGCGGATCGTTATAACAATTCGGGCATCAATCGACTGATGTACATATCAGTCGACTGATGCCTAAAACATAAACGCACAGAATGGTTCTGTTCGAAAAAATCACTGTTACCAGTCGACTGGTATCTGTACCAGTCGACTGATACCAACTTTTTCCCAATTCTTATCCGAATTTTAGAAACTCGCAGATAATTCTACAGACCATAAAAAAATCTCAAATTTTGTGGAGAGGTCTATTTGAATCATGTCTATTTGGGAAAAATGTACATAAAAATATGTCTATCACAGATCCCAAGATTGATACACACTTCAAAAGTAATTAGATTATGTAGTATACCCTTGAGTGAAAGTTCCAATTAGGACTTTCCTATAGTTTCTGTGCCTATGTTAGAGCAAGGTTCCTTTCCTGTATGTGTTTATATGGTATTTTGCATACCATAGAGTATGATACTTTTATCTTGTAAGAAAATATCCAATCATGTTCAAGAAGCTATGTACACATTAATTTTGCACAAGCCTTCCCAATGATTGGTCCAATTAAGGATCAATGTGACTAGATGTCATAATGGCTCAACACCATGCATCATAACTAACATGATGAACCAAATGCATCTTCCTAATATCTCACATGTTGTCTAAATACAAGCAAGGCACCCTAGGTCTTTGTGAGATACATTAAGGTATGTATTTAGCTTTTGAATTTATGTGATCATGAAAAGCTAAATCTATTATTCTACAAGGCACAAACCAAGCTCTCTTCTAATAGAGATAAACTCCGCTTCGGGTAATGGTTTGGTAAAAATATCGGCAAGATTATATTTGGATTCAACATAAAGTAGTTCAATGTCTCCTCTTGCCACATGATCTCTAATGAAGTGGTGTTTTACCTCAATGTGCTTTGTTCTAGAGTGATGTACCGGATTTTTTGGTTAAGTTAATGGTGCTCATATTGTCACATAAGACCTTGACCTTGGAATAATGTAGCTCATAATCCTCTAAGGTATGCATCATCCAAAGTAATTGGGCTACACAACCACCCATTGCCACATATTCGGCCTCGGTTGTGGACAATGCCACACAAGGTTGTTTTCGACTACTCCAACTTACAAGAGAAGGTCCAAGAAATTGACATCCACCGCTAGTACTCTTTCTATCCAATTTGCAACCTACATAATCAGAATCGGTATACCCAAATAAGTCAAAATTTCTAGTTCTAGGGTACCAAAGCCCCACATTGAGAGTGCTCTTGATATATCTCAAAATTCTTTTTACCGCTACTAAATGTGACTCTTTAGCACATGATTGGTATCTTGCACACATTCCTACCGCGAATAATATATCCGGTCTACTAGCGGTTAGATATAGCAAACTACCAATCATGCTCCTATATTGCTTTGGATCCACTAACTTTCCTTCTTGATCACTATCTATCTTGGTGTTTGTCCCCATAGGGGTAGTTGCTCCATTAGCATTTTCCAACCCAAATTTCTTGATAAGTTCTTTAGCAAATTTGGATTGGTACACATAGGTTCCCTCATTTGTTTGTTTTACTTGCAATCCCAAAAAGAAACTCAATTCTCCAACTAGACTCATTTCAAACTCGCTTTCCATGTGTTGAGCCAAAGATGATGTCATCAACATAGACTTGGGCAATGAAAATGTCTCCACCTTTAGACTTCAAAAACAATGTTGGATCAATTGTTCCTCTTGTAAAGCCCTTGGAGATTAGAAAGGATGAAAGTCTTTCATACCAAGCCCGGGGTGCTTGTTTTAACCCATATAATGCTTTCTTAAGCTTATAAACATGGTTTGGGCAATCTATACTCTCAAATCTGGGTGGTTGCTCTACATACACTTCTTCCTTAATGTATCCATTTAAGAAAGCCAATTTTACATCCATTTGATGAAGTTTAAAACCCATGTAAGCGGCATATCCTAATAATATTCGGATGGACTCTAATCGGGCTACCGGAGCATATGTTTCATCATAATCAAGTCCTTCTACTTGATTGAAACCCCTAGCTACCAACCTAGCCTTATTTCTAGTGACTCTCCCTTGATCATCCAACTTGTTTCTAAAAACCCATTTTGTTGTGACGATTGTACTATCATTAGGTCTTGGAACCAACTTCCACACATCACTCCTTTCAAATTGATTCAATTCGTCTTGCATTGCTAAAATCCAATCCGTATCAAGTAAAGCATCATCAATCGTTTTTGGTTCAAGTTGTGATATTAGAGCAACTTGACTAGTATGATCCCTAAAGTAGGATCTAGTTCTTACCCCTTGTGCCATATCACCAACTACTTGATTGATAGGATGATCTTGATGGTGCCTTAAGGTCCTTGAGATACTCAAATCATCATCTTTGGAAAGGTCATTGTTTACATTGTTTCTTTCATCATCCGAACCATCTTTCCCTCCCCCTTGATCAATACCCCCTAAATGTAGATTTTGTAATCCTTGAGTAACGTCTTGATTTGGTTCACTTATATCCTTATCAATAGGGGATTTCCTAGGGTAAGTACTAGTGGATTCATCAAACTCAACATTGGATGATTCCTCAATCATTTGAGTCCTTTTGTTGTATACTCTATATCCTCGACTAGTGGATGAGTATCCAACTAAAATTCCCTCATTGGACTTGGCCTCAAATTTTCCTAAGTCATCTTTAGTATTAAGAATATAAACCTTACAACCAAATACTTTAAAATAATAAATTGTAGGGATTTTGCCATTCCATAATTCAAAAGGTGTTTTACCTAAAAACTTATGGATCAAGACACGATTTTGAATATAGCATGCGGTATTAACCGCTTTAGCCCACATGTAGCTAGGTAAAGAGTATGCATTAAGCATGGTCCTAGCCGCCTCTTGTAAGGCCCTATTCTTTCTTTCCACTATACCATTTTGTTGAGGTGTTCTTGGACAAGAAAATTCGTGCTTATAGCCATTTTCCAAGCAAAATTTAGAAAAGTTCAAATTCTCAAACTCTCCACCATGATCACTTCGAATTCTATTAATCTTGAGATTCTTTTCATTTTCTACCCTCTTGGTAAACCCAATAATTGTTTCTAAAGTTTCCCCCTTTTGTTTCAAGAAATAAACCCAAGTATATCTAGAATAATCATCTACTATCACCAAACAATATTTGTTATCTACCAAAGAGGGTGTTCTATGACAATCAAAAAGATCCAAATGCAATAACTCTAATGGCAATGAAGTGCTAGTTAAAGTTTTACCTTTGTGTGATGACCTTGATTGCTTACCCTCTTGACATGCATCACACAATTTGTCCTTGATGTACTTGATCTTTGGTAGTCCCTTTACTAGCTCCATCTTGGCTACCTTGGCTATGTTTCTCATGTTGATATGTCCAAGTCTTCTATGCCATAACCATCCTTCCTCTTCTTTAGATATTAAACACTTAATAGGAGGATTAGAAGCATATGAAAGGTCAACATAATAAAGATTTGCTTTTCTAAATCCGTTTAGCACAACATTCTCAAAATTTTTGTGCTTAACTAAACATTTATCGGGATGAAATTCAACATTATATCCGGCATCACATAGTTGGCTAACACTAAGCAAATTAAACCCCATACTTTTAACCAATAGGACTTTATGAATGATAATTTTAGATGATACCTCAATTGTACCTTTACCTATAATCTTGAGCTTTCCACTATTCCCAAATGATACCGTTCCCTTCTTTATATAATTTAATGTGGTGAACTTGCTCACATCACCGGTCATATGTCTTGAGCACCCGCTATCCACAATCCACATACTTGCATCCTTCTTTTCCTCTACCTAAGAAACATAAAACACACAACTCTTTGGTACCCATGCACTAGATTCGGAAATATCATTCAAATATTTCTTAGGCACCCAAGCTTGTTTTACCTTCCCTTTAAGATTTTTTATAACTTTGTTCTTAAGTGCATCATTCCTAGTGCCATTGATTAGAGACATATAAGCAACTTCCTTTTCTTTAGGTCTATATCCTATTCCGGCTTTGTTGTAAACGGCTCCTTGATCTCTAATGATCATATCTAGATACTTGGATCCATTTGTGAATTTTTATAAACATGCTCTTAATTCAATCACATCATTCTTTAATTTTTCATTTTCTTCCTTGAGCATATTTGACTCACTAGACATACATGCATCAACTTTAGTGGTCCTAAGCTTTTCCTTCAAGATTTTTACCTTAGATTGTGATTTGACAAAAGCATTTTTGAGGTGAGTAATAGTTTTATAGAGAAATTCTACTTTAGGAGATTCTTTTACCTCATCATCATCGCTTGATGATGATTCCTCACTTGATGACTCTCCATTTGATGAGTCCCCTTCACTTGATACTTCTTCTTAACTTGACTCTTCTTTGTCATCTTCAAAATCCATAAATGTCATATGTCGAGTAACATGGCATAGCTCATCTTCATCCGATGAGTCAATGCTTGGTGTATCCCATGTAGCTTGAGCCACCATGGCTTCCTTCTTCTTTTTCCCTTCTTCTTCTTCTCCTTTTCTTCTTTCTTCTTTAGTTCCGGGCAATTTGGCTTGATGTGTCCTTTCTTGTTACACCCATAACAAGTGACATTAGTATTAAAACTTGAACTTTGACTACTTTTACCTTTTGAGGGTTGAAACATTTTCTTCACATCCTTTCTTGTGAATTTTCTTGATCTTCCCATCATCTTTTTGACATAGTGAGCCACTTCACTTGCCGACATTTCATCATCACTATCCGATGATTCTTGCTCGGATTCGGATGATGAGGATTCTATTTTCTTTTCTTTCTTCTTTTTCTTTTCCTTCTTTTCTACAATAAGAGCCATACCTTTCTCTTTTGAAACCATATTAGCTTGTTCATGAAGTTCAAATTCACAAAATAATTCATCAAGCTTAACTAAGGAAAGGTCTCTAGAAACCTTATACGCATCAACCATTGATGCACATAAGGTAGTTCTAGGAAAGGATTGAAGAACATATCTTACTAGGTCCCGATTTTCAATTTTCTCACCTATTACATGAAGACCATTCACTATCTCCTTGAATCTACCATGCATTTGACTCACCGTCTCATTTGTCTTCATAGTGAAAGTTTGAAGTTGCCCCAACAAGAGATTTCTCTTGGCTCTCCTTGATTCGCTTGATCCTTCATTCAACTCAATGAGTTTTTCCCAAAGCTCCTTTGCGGAGTTGAATGGTCCTACTTTGCTTAGTTGCTCCTTTGAGAGTCCACATTGCAGGGTTGTTGTAGCCTTTGCATTTGCTTGAGCCTTCTTTGCCATCTCTTTTGTCCAATCCTTGGTTGAGAGAGGAGCTCCCGACCCATCCTTTGGCATCTCGAATCCATCTACAACACTAAACCAATTTTCAATGTCATTCATTAAATAATACTCCATCTTACCTTTCCAATATGCAAAGTCATTCCCATCGAAGAAGGGTGGCCTTGCAGTGCTATATCCCTCTTGAAATGCCATTTTGATGCTTCGGTTGACGGTGAGGTCTTCCGATGCGAACCTTGCTCTGATACCAATTGATAGGACCTTTACTATTGGCTAGAGGGGGGGGGTGAATACCCTTTCTTCGATTTTTCCTACAATCTTGTTAGCGGAAGCAAATGGAAATAAAGAGAATACAAGAAAACAAGAGAACAATTCTAACTCCTTTGTTTACTTGGTCTCCACCTCCTTTAGGTGACTAATCCAAGGCACACACCCGCACAATCAAGCTTCACTATAAACTTCTCCTTCACGAATCACAATCGAAGGTAGAGAAACCTTTGCACAATTTTCTCTTCCTCTTTACAAGAATGGAGAGAAGAATCAGGAGGAAGAGAGTGAATATCTGTAGACTCGAAGATCACTTGATGAGCACTTTTTCAGTTTTGAACAGTAGTGTATCCTCAAGTTCTGACAGTAGCTTTTATAGTTTTCCCGACATCAGTCGACTGGTATGTATATCAGTCGACTGATGGGCTTCAACGGCACTAAAGATTTGATAAGATTTTGAGCCGCCATTTTGTAACGGTCGTCTACCAGTCGATTGGTACCAACACCAGTCGACTGGTACTTGCCTTCAATCAGCCTGTCGACATTCTGTTCGTTCTGTGCCTTGGTATTAGTCGACTGGTGTGGGTACCAGTCGACTGGTACCTTATACCTTTGAGATTTACAGCAGTTTGTACAGTTCCAGTTTTACATTATTTACATACTTGAAATACTTCCTTAGCTTAGACTTCATGCCTCCAAGCACCTTCCCTCAACCTTGCGCCCTTAGGATGCTTCCGTCTCCATGATTCCTCATCCTTGCGCTTGCCTTCAAGGGCTACCATTGGCTTTGTCATGCTATGTCTCTATTTTGCCAATAGATCGTACCTCTGGAACTTTCCTTGCCAAGTTTTCATACTTGGTCTTCTCTTCATATCTGCTTACTCAATACTTATGTTAGATCACAATTAATGCCTAACTTAAACTCATTTAATCAAACATCAACAATGAGTAATGTCTTGAGCAAGATTGCTCCAACAGTGTCTTTATCACGGCCTTGGATGGAACTCGGTTGAGTATAAAAGTTGTCGTGTCTAAAGCATAGCCCCAAAGGTATGTCGGAAGATCTGTGTGATTCATTATAGATCGCACCATATCTAATAGGGTATGATTCCAACTTTCGGATACACCATTCCACTGTGGTGTTCCAGGAGGAGTGAGTTGCGATAGAATCCCACACTCAGCTAGGTAGTCACGAAACTCATGACTAAGGTATTCTCCACCTCGATCGGATCGAAGTATCTTAATACTCTTGCCAAGCTGGTTCTGTACTTCATTCTTGAATTCTTTGAGCTTTTCAAAGGATTCAGACTTATGTGTCATCAAGTACACATAACCATATCTACTGAAGTCATCAGTAAATGTGATGAAGTACCTATAACCTCCTCTAGCAGCGACATTGAAAGGGCCCACATACATCACTATGTATGAGTCCTAACAAATCAGTCGCTTTTTCGCTGTGCCCACTAAAGGGAGTCTTGGTCATCTTGCCTCGTAGGCATGACTCCCATATCTCATATGATTCTAAATCAAATGAGTCCAGCAAACCATCCTTATGGAGCTGGGATAAGCGCTTGTCATTTATATGACCTAAGCGACAGTGCCAGAGATAGGTTTTATTCAGGTCATTTGACTTGAACCTCTTGGTATTTATGTTATAGATAGGGCTCTCAAGGTCTAGAATATAGAGTCCGTTTATCAGAGGTACACTACAATAGAACATATCATTTAAATAGATAGAACAACATTTATTCTTTATTGTAAACGAAAATCCTTTCTTGTCCAAACAAGAAACTGAAATTATGTTCTTAGTCAAGGCAGGCACATAATAACAATCATCTAATTCTAGTACAAGCCCAGAGGGCAGAGATAGATGGTAAGTTCCTACAGCAATAGCAGCAACCCGTGCTCCATTGCCTACTCGTAGGTCTATCTCACCCTTCGTCAATGCCCTGCTATTTCTCAGCGCTTGTACATTAGTACAAATGTGCGAAGCACATCCGGTATCTAATACCCACGATGAAGAAATAGAGAGGTTGACTTCTATAACATGTATACCTGAAGTAGAAATCTTATTTCTCTTCTTCTTAAGATCTTCCAGGTATTCTTTGGAGTTCCTCTTCCAGTGCCTTGCTTGTCCTTGATATAGGTGACAAAGATGTTCAACTATATCGTAAGCGTTCATCAACTCATGTTGCTTCTGAAGCTCTGAGTTCATGGTTGCGAGCATAAGACAGGACACATCTAATGCGTCATCTTGATACTTCTTGTAAGCATCTCAGTCTGCTCGCGTGGCAGTGGCAGCAGGAGCCTCCGGAATGGGCTGCTCCAGAATGTACAGTTTATGTTCTTGGGTGAGAACTATTCTCAGGTTCCTGTACCAGTCCAGGAAATTTGCTCCGTTGAGCTTGTCCTTCTTAAGGACAGATCGCAGAGAGAAGGTGTTCGTATTCGACGTCATGGAAATTCTACAACAGAAATAAATGAAGAAATAAGTGTCATATTCTTAATCATTTAATTAGGCCTTTAACTAAATGATGCTCTCACTGAATTCTATAATTCACGTGGGACAAGATCCACATCATACTAACCCTTGAGTTAGATTTGGCTAATACGCCCAAGACTTAGTATGATTGGTAGGTAACGATTACCAATTACATCTCTATGCAACTCTTGTTTATAGGATAAAATCCGCATTTATATTAAAACTCAAGTTAGCTTTGGCTAATACGCCCGAGAATTAATATAAATGTGATTTTGTCCTACCTTTCCAACCATTGGAAGAATGCCTATAGTTGTACTCGATCCAACCGAGTAAACTAGGAATACTTAATCTGATTGAGTTTGTATTCACCCATGCATTGATAGGCGGGACCAAGATTGTCCCTCCGTACCCTACCAAGATAGTATGTGTTGCTCTGCTTTGGCAGATTCAACAACAGCATGCGATCGAGGTAGTGGTAGGTATCACGGCATGGTAGGCATTACGAGTTGACGCGTTTTAGATCAAATCTAAACGATGATGCGTATCATATACTCGATAGATCCAATCTAATCGAAGGGTGCATCATGTGCACGATTTAGATCTAATCTAATCGTTAGGCACTAATTAACTACTTAATTAAACATGCATCACATACATATAAGTAATTAATTAAATTTTATGATTAGTCATGACCCTACTACGATCTTCTCAAGCCAATGAGAAGATCGGATGGTCAACCTAAGGTCAACTTCTCAAGCGCCTTCCTTTTGACCACCTTGTGTTGCTCGCGCCTTCCTTGTAACTCCGTCTCGAGTGGACCTTCCACAGCTCCAATTTTTGTACATTACAATTTTGAAACTCGAGTTACATTCAAGTCTAAATCTAATTTACAACCAGAATAAAAGAAAGGCATGACGCACAGGTCGCGAAAAAAAATAAAAGTACAACACACACATCACATCACGGCGCGCAGGCCGTATTATGAATTACAACACAAATTATCCAATCAAATTGGGTCTTTGGGCCATGACTATCACAAAATTAATATATAATTCAAAATTATATATTTTTTATAATTTTCTGTAATTTTTCATAATTTTACAGATTTTTATGAGTAAATTTTTCCCGGCGGTCCCGATTAGCGATTTCGGGCGCAATCGCGGAGCAAATCCCCTTGCGGGGTTAGGGGCAGTACCCCTACCCGCGATCTAACCATCACGAGTTGCTCCTAAGCGATCCTATAGCACCTAAGTCCGCTGTCCCAAAACAATTTGGGTCGAAACATTGTCGTTTCGGAAAATTCTTCTCGGTAGTCGAAGCCTACAAGTGTAAAAACACTTGTGCTTCGCTTCTACGAGAAAAATACCCATAAAATCATAAAAATTAGGAAATTCACATAATGTTTACATATCTATATTTTTCAAAAAAATATGAATCTAAACTCGTACTCGCTTCGCACGTGGCTCTGATACCACTGTTGGGTTTTTCGAGCCGCAAAAACCGCGTTTTCGCGTCGCGGAAACCCCGAATCACCCTAGCCATTGGATCTCGTGCGAAGAAAACTTTCCGAAAACATGAGTACAAGTTTTAAACTACGATCTACAGTAGATCTACAAAGGAAAAATATTTTACCTTCGAAGCGTGCCCTCGCAAATCCTGCTCGTCCAACGGTACGCCGGATCTCGAAGTTGTCAACGTAGACAACTCTCTAGTGATATCCACACGAACAAGGTGTGTTCTCTAACACACAAGGATGGAGAAGAGAGCACCCAAGTGTGCTAGCACTTTCTAGGGCTCTCGGGTAGGATTTAAAAGGGAGAGAAAGGAGAGAAAGAAAAAGATCTCACATAATCCTCTAGGTACCCTCCTTTGTGACCTTCACTTCACCCTTTTCTTGGAACACAACTCATACACCTTCTCCCTCCATGAAAGCTCACGGCAACAGCAAGAGCAAGGAGGAAGAGAGCTAGGAGGAAGAAAGAGGCATTCAACACCACTTGAATGACACAAAATGAAACCTCCTACACCATTAGTGTGGCCGGCCACACACATGTAACCTCCCCATTTAATATGGCCGGCCACATTAAATGGAATGGGAGGTGTAACCTCCATGAGGTGGCACACCTCATGAGGTGGAGATGATGTGGCTGCCATGTAGGATGAGTCATCCTCCATGAAGTGGCAATTCATCAAGTCAAACTTGATGTTTCAACTTCCCATTTTGGTCAAGTCAAAATTGACCAAATCTCTTCCATGTTGAGTTGAATTCATTCTTTGATTCAAGCCAATTTCAATCTAATGAATCTCAATTCATTAATATAAATTGACTTAATGAATCAAATTTAAATTAGACTTATTCAACAATTGAATCTAATTGAGTCTAATTCAATAAGTCTAATTTAAATCAATCTGAATCCAATTGGTTCATCATATGAACCTAATCTCCATCCACTTGTTCTTTGTGTGTGACCCAATAGGTTCTTGTAACGTTGGAAATATTTCTAAACTCCTTTAAAAATATAAGCAATGAGCGGCATCTAGCAATACATCATTGCTACCCAAGTTACAAGAAATGTTGATATCCAACATCACCTTGTGACTACTAATTGTGACTCCTCACAATATATGACAAGTGTCCTTCTATCCTAGACATCTAGATTGATCAATATGAGGCATAGACTGTGTCATCCTCTAATCAATCTAAATCTTGAACTCCAAGTAGACACACTAAATCAAATGAGCTCAATATCCTATATTGACTCATTTGGGCATGGCCATGCACTTTGTGGTCTCACTCTATCAAGAATACCGATGTCACTCCCGTCATATAGGAGGGATAGATCCCATCTACATCACTCACATCCCTCCGCATAATTTATTACATACCCAGTAATCACCTTTATAGTCCACCCAGTTACGGGTGACGTTTGACGAAACTAAAGTACATAACTCCTTATGTAGGGAACCATGGTGACCTCAGGTCTAAGGACTAGTAGTCATACTAATAGCCACATGAGAAAGTATATGACACTCATATAATAATCCATGATACTTTCTCATGGCGGGTCATTCAGTATACATTCTCTAATGCATACCCATGTGTCAACTTGATATCTCTATATCCATGACTTGTGAGATCAAGTCATCGAGTTGACCTACATGCTATTCTTATTGCATTAACATTGTCCCTGAATGTTAATACTCGACTAGGAATGATTTAGAGTAGTGTTCCCTATATCATCTCACTATCGATTCAACCAATCGATTGATATAGGTAAGAACCTTCTACTCTAGGACGTTATTATACTTAGTTTATTTGGCACCAATACAATTAAGTATAATAACCAAAAATCAAATGCCTTTATTTATATAGAATATGATACAACAAGTCCAAAATACAATCATCAAATGATTGGCTCTAGGGCTCTAGCTAACAAATAACAAAATAAAAATCTACTAAAATTTGTATCCTATGTAAGGCTTGAGCATCAAGTGTTGTCCCCAAATTTTGGATAAGTTTTGCAACATTGAAAGATGTAGAGGAAATCAGATAATTGAAACTTCTAGTTATTAAACAAATCAGATAATTGAAACTTCTAGTTAATACATTTTCTCTACATTAGAACACATGGATATACAGATCTTGTGAGAATAGCAACTAGAATTGACAAGAAATCGCAATGATGAACCAAGCCAAAACAGTCTAGAACAAAGCAGAAGAAGATATGTTCATCACTCTATCTAGCAACAGGTTAGCGTCCTGCAGATGGAACTTTCAATGTGTCGATCTATAGCCCACAAACTATAATTCTATCCTTATGCCTCATACATCTTTAAGTCGTATAAAAAAAAATTCACAGAACAAGAACTTCATGGTAGCAAACTCAAAACAGTAACCTTTACTACACAATTCAAAAACAAGGAGAAGCAAAATCCGAAAACTATAATACAATCCCCCTGTTCAGTGGCACGGTAGGAAACCAACAGAATACTCCTTATGCTTAACCCTTCCATGTTCTTCCTTTGAAATCTCACGGTAGTAATCATCTAAAACAACAAGATGGGTATAGAGCCACAACAAAAACCTTCACTAAATTACTAAAGCCACGGCACAACAGGAAACAACGGAAGCAATCAAATCTCAAAACTACTCTAGGGTTTTCAACAAACTCCGAAAGAAACAAGTAGCTAACAAGAAATCCAAACTACTCCTACTGCAGGTGAGAAAGCGCTTACATTGCGTTCTTAGACTCTCTACCGAAGGAGAAAAGGGCTTCTAGGGTTCTGATAACTCGAATTTTCCAGCCTCTCCTTGCGCCTATAGCTTCTTCTCGGTGAGAGGATCTTGGGAAGGCGAAGAGCTCTCGGATGAACCTTGGCCGGCCGCCCGAAAACTATGCCGTAGCCACGACTTTGTTCTCCGCCCGAGAAGTCGCCGTCGGCTGCACGCAGAAAAAGGAGAGGAGAAGGATTCAGATTGGGTAAATCAAGCCCTAAGTTAAGTTCCTCTTTTATAACTCAATATTCTGTTAACTTCTTTAAATAAATTTGTTACCCTTTTTAAACAAAACCGGCTGCGTGAACACTTGGTCAGCCGGGTTTTAACCGAGCCAAAGGCCGCAGGTTCAAATCCCCAACCGAGCCTTTTATTCCCCTTTTATTTTCCATTCCCTCACTGCTTAAATCTATTTCGTTCCATATTCTTTCACAAAATATTTGCGGAACAGTTGGCTAGCTGGATTTGGTTAGAGTCGGGTCCGGCCAGAGGTCTCGGGTTCGAATCTCGACTTGGACATTTTTTGTCAAAACTTCTTTCGTCTAGTAAAAATACCAAACGACCTCCAAAAATTGCATAAAAATACTCTAAAAATTTCTAAAAATCTCTAGAATATTTCTAAAATATTTATAAATATTTTTAAGAACTTTTATAACTCCTAATGAGGAAAATTGGGTCATTACAACAATTCTGGTAGAGTCTGCAGCAGGCTTTGGGTACACAGCTCCGATTCAGTACAACCTTCCATCCGTAGATAGATAGTAGTCATAGTGGACCATCCAGACTTTAGAATATTTACTGAGGTATTGCGTTATGGATTTTGGAGGCAGCTGGGAGGATCACCTGCCATTGGTATAGTTCGCCTACAACAACAGCTATCATTTGGCTATCTAGATGGCACCGTTTGAAGTGTTGTAATGTAGACCTTGTCGGACACCCACCCTCTGGGGGGAGGTTGGGGAGGCCCTACTGCTAGGACCACAGAAAGTTTAGCAGGAGGCAGAGTTTGTCCGCGCTATTAGATGGAGGATGTCCGAGGTGCATGACCGCTAGAAGAGTTATGCTGATCGGAGACGTAGACCCTTAGAGTTCTCTACTGGTGACCATGTATTCCTGAGAGTTTCACCCACGAAAGGGGTAAAGAGATTTGACCTCCGAGGTAAGTGATCTCCACGATACATTAGGCCTTTCCAGATCTTGGAGAGGATTGGAGTGGTAGCTTACCGTCTGGCGCTACCACCGGCTCTGGCAGGCATTCACGATGTGTTCTGTAACACCCATAGGTTACTTAGCAAGATTTTGGATATTTCTATCATGAATAATAAAAAAAAAGGCCTTATATGTAAAATTTCAAAAACATTAAAAATAAGAGAACCAAAAAGAGATGACCAAGGTTTGAACCTTGGATCTCTTACTAGATGCATGTATGTGTTAACCAATAGACCAAGAGAAGATATTGTTAGAAAGAGAAGTGACAATATAGTTAAGAGTAAGAAAAGAGTTTCTTTCATTTAGAAGGAGAAGTTAGAGTTGCCTTCTTCCTCTCAAAAGAAAAGAGAATTCTTGCCTCCTCTTTTCATTAAAGGAGAAGTCAAGGAAAAGAGAAGGAAAAACCCATTTTTCCTTCTTCTTCTCATTTGGAATAAAAGGAGAAATGAAGGAAAATCTTCATTTTTCTCTCTTCCTCCTCCCTCCTTCTCTTCACCGTGACCAAGCCTTCTCCCCACCTCCATTGCCGAAACCCAAACAAAGGAGGGCTCCTCTTTAGGAAGGCTCCACAATCAAGATTACTTCCCTAAGGAATTCAAACACAAGGATGTAAGTATCCCCTCACCTGTGGTACAAGTCGTTTACGAAATTTCCATAAGGTTAGAATGCTTAAAAATAAAAAGAAAAGAAAAGAAACCCATGCTCATGGATTTCATTATGTTATGGTATGAACTTAGTTAAAGATTTATGTTGGATGTTGTTTAAAGCTTGATCTTCTTCTTTATATGTTTCGGCCATGAATATTCTAGGGTTTTAAGAAGCGTAAAATCTAATCTAACATGCTTATAGGCTCCCTTATGATATGATAAGAACATGGCTAGGTATTCATGTTTGTATGTTGCTTGGAATTTAACTTCCTTTCCTTGAAGTTTCGGCCATGATAGATTTTAGGGTTCAAGAAGCATAAAACCTAATGTAACATGCTCATAGACTTCTTTATGATATGATATAAACTTGGCTAGGTATTCATGTTTGTATGTTGCTTAGAAGTTTATTTCTTTTTCTTGAAGGGTTCGGCCATGATTACATTTTAGAGTTCAAGGAAGTTTAAATTTAAAGCTTAGCATGCACATGAATCTTCTCATGATATGATATGAATATAACTCAATATTTATGCTTGTATGTTGGTTAGAGCTTACTTTTCCCTTTCATGAAACTTTCGGCCATGACTATATTCTAGGGTTCAAGGAAGTTTAAATTTACACTTAGAAAGCTCATGGATCCCCTTATGATATGATATGGAGTTAGTTTGGTATTCTTATGCTTGTATAGAACTTAGTTCATGCTCTTAAAAGGTTCGGCCACAACTAAGTTAAAAGGCCTAGGAAGCCTAGAACTTAAACTGCTTATGCTCATAATATTTTATAGTTTATGATCTAAAATTTAACTAAGATTCACAAGCTTATATGATGTTGTAATCTAGAACCAAGCATGGTGACTTTCGGCCACTATATGGAATTAGGGTTAGAGACCCAATTATGATTTTTGCTAGGTGTCTCACATACTAGGATATGAATTAGGAGATGCTAGTAAATGTTTTTCCATGTATGATTATGTTTTCCTATGATGCATTATATGGTCATTTAAGTATGCTTATGAACTATGCATGATGATGACTTTTATAATGTGTTTTATGCTTAAGTATGCATGCTTTATGATAAGACAAGTAATATGCCCATTTATGTATGCTTATGAACCATGCATGAAATGATTCTTATGATGACTATGTACCCAAGTATGTATGATTTCAATATGTTGCATGCTCATTCATGTAAGCTTATGAACCAGGCATGAAAATGATTTTTATGATGGCTATGTACCCAAGTATGCATGCCTTACGATATGATAAGAAAATGGCTAAGAGTTGTTTCCCTTAAGTTGGGATTAAGAGCACTCTTCATGTTAAGACAAGAGCATGACATTTATGTTGATATGATATAACAGTTATGATGGTATGATATGAATGACATGTATTTTACTTTGTATGGCTTGTACCAAGGGTGGGCTCCATAAGCGCCCCTAGGCCGACGGACTATGAACGGGTCTAGTAAAAAGGGATGGGCTCCTTAGTACGCCCCTAGGCCGACGGACTATGAACGGGTCAAGATCCCTAGTAGGTTCGGGGCTAGCTACCCTGTCCTAAGGATTGCACACATTTATGTATGTATGTGGTACAAGCCGGGCCCTCATGATGATGATATTATGTTTAAGTATCAAAAGATATGTTTAAAGACATCTTGCACTTGACATGACATATGTTTTAAAAAGACATTCTGCATAATACACCCATTCATGATATGATATGTTTTTTTATGAATTATATGGCATGATGTTATGCCATACTCTTATGACTTATAGGACATGATGTTATGAGATGTTTTGTTTATGATTCATATGACCTGATGATATGTTATGCTTCTATGATTCACATCACATGATACCTTTATTTATGATATGTTAGAGTATGATGTTTCTTAATGATATGATATGATAGAAGGCTATGTTCACATGATATAATGTTACGTGATTATGTCTCCATTGATTATATGCTTATATGACTATGCTATGAGATACGGTTTTTTTTTGTGAGTAAGAAAGGATTTTACTGAGCCTGTGTGCTCATAGCTTACTTTCATTGCACCACAGATAAAGACAAGGAATGGATGATCTAAGGGAGCTGTAGGAGAGGCAAGGAGATGTGTGTGGTAGTGGCTCGGCTAAGACAAATAAAGATCTGCTATGTTATTTTTGTTATGACTGACATGAACCAAGTGTATTATGTTACATTCCAGTATAACTTCATGACATTTCCGCTGCTTTATATTACTAGAAAGAAATTTTAAATATGCATGTGTATCCTGGAATAGTTAAGTAAGTAAGTAACCCCGTCCCTTTAGTAGCAGGGAGGGCGGGCGTTACATGTTCCGTGTATCTATGCTGAGGAGATACGTAGCCGACCCAACACATGTACTGTCAGATATACTAGTTCCCATTCAGCCTGACGTTACCTAGGAGGAGGTTCCGATACGGATTTTGGACCACAGAGAGTGTTAGTTATGGAACAAGACTATCCGACTGATTAAAGTCAAATGACAGCATCATTCTGACGAGGAGGCTACCTGGGAGCTCGAGGATACGATTCGAGCTCGATACCCTATCTTTTCACTTGAGGTATGGGTTAAATTTCCATTCAACATTTATACTATTTAGCTTTTGCTAGTACTTGTTGATGGTAGATAATGAAATTTGGGGACCAAATTTTTATTAGTAGGGGAGGATATAAAATACTGTAACCCAATACTAAAGTTAAATAGATGAATAACCTTAACAAAATTTTTTGGAATTTTAAGATATTTTATGAAAAATTTTCGGAGGTCGTATGGTGTAAGTTATAGGGATAAATATTGGAGTTAAAGGAAAGCATGTTTAAGCTACTCCATTTAAACGAGGAAAAGTTGAATTTTCCTTTTCTTTTTTTTTCTTTTCTTCTTTTCCTCTCCCGTGCCCTAGCCGATCCCGTCTCCCATCCTCTTCCTCTTCTCCCTTTCTTCTCGCGCCGATCCCACTTCTCCTCTTCATCTCCCCCAACCCGCCACTTCCGTTTCCTCTCCTCCCTTGCTACAAAAGCATCGGCCAAGGGAGAGCACCGGCTCCTCTCCATCTTCCCCCGATCATCCCTTCCTCTCGCCTCTCGCCTCTGTCTAATTTCTTTTTTTTTCCCACTCCTCTGACCGATAGAGATCTCTCCACCGTTGCCTCCTCTTAGCCGATCGCCGGTCACTAGCGCCTACCGCCAACTAACAGCAACCTCCCTCTCGCTTGAGGCTTGATCGGTGATGCAACCGACGCCTCGTCCATCCGTATGCCCTAGCTTCCATACCCACCGCCAGCGGACAAGAGCCACCCGAGCACTCGCCTTTCCTCTACCCTAGCTTTCGATTCATTGCAATTGGGTGCCCATCTTCTCGATCCGAGGTGCCTTGGTCTTTGGCCAGGAACAGGAATCTAAGCCCTAGTCTCACCTCCCGTGCCCTAGACTCCACCGTCGGGTCTTCCTTCGCCACCATTTCAGATACCCTCTGTTAAGTCTCCGGCAGAGAGGAAGAATTTGGCACCGTTGCAGTTTTGTAGTGTTGGCAATAGATCATTGGCATCAATATTCTTTGGCAAGCAATTTTCGGTAGCTGCTTTACCTAGCTGTGGATCAACAGGAGAGACTTTGGGTTGAGGGTAAGGTGTTAGAAATTTGTTTCTTGCTATAGCTTAAATCTGAATTAATGGTTGGGCTGGTCATTGTGGCACCAATCACTGTTTTCCGACAGCTCGCATATCCAGCAGTGACCTAACAGTTGGGCACTTAGTTTTGGGGCTTGTTGATTTATTGTGGCGATCTTGCTTTGGGTGAGGATTGAAAGAAGGAGGTTACTAAGGTTAGTTTCCATGTTGAGCACTGATCTGATCAATGAATATTGTGGAATTGGTTTAGAACGTGTTATTATGTGGGGTTGTGACTCTTATGGATGCTTGGAATTGCTTAGTGGATGATGGAATTTAAACTTGATTGGATTAATTAAATCATCATGTTTGATTAAAGTCACAATTATTAGATTAGGGATTTTATTTACCTAATTGTTATATAATTAGATAAATACATTATGTGATTGCAGGTCTTTGATCTAGGATGAGCTAGGCACTGTGGGATTCGTTCCGATACGATCTCCATTATTTTGAGGCAGGTACCTTGACTTATCTTTAGATATTGTAATATGATATGCATAGTGAATTTTAACGAGTAGTAATAATTATGTATATATCCGCATTGGTATGTCATTGCTTGATTCCTTTAGCATGTTTACTTACTACCTGTTTTGCATACTTTTCCCTCTTGATTATTTATGCTCATAAAGGTGGTGACATACCATGCCATATGATATACCAGACTAGTCATTTACCATATCTGACATGTGTACCTAGATCTGATTATTTGATCCATATATTTTTAGTACATGTTTTATGGAGATAGATATGGTCAGGATTTTCATGCTTAGTGTCATGCACCATCTTGCATGATTGCATGATGAGCGATTGGTAGCCTTATTTTGTTGAGCTCATCGCTAGTTACATGGATCTATACACACATCCACTCATGGGTTTGTGGTATATCAGGCAGGGTGTGTGGCAGTTTGCTCTGTCAGTGCTCCGTTGGTCCACTCATGGGTAGCGTGACGTAGTGTGGTAGCACGTCAGGGATCCCTCCTCAGGATTGTCTCAGGAAGATGGGAGCATTGAGCTCCCCCACTTATGATTTGGGGTAGAAGGATAGGTGTACCCTAACAACATCTTGTCCACTTGGTCACTCATCAGGAGAAGTGATGGCAGAGTGCACAATTGTCATAGCCCTACCCACTCGGTCTTACCATCGTATGTGAGATGGCTGGCTGGCGTCAGGGGTGACCATCTTATATGCATCATATGCATGATTGCATTTATTGCTTGTTTTACTACACTTTATTTGCTGCATATTGGATGGATGCATATGATTGACATGCATACAGGAACATGTTATTTACGGTCTGACAACCTTATTATCCTGATAGGAGGTCCTGATGAGTACATCTTCTCCTTTTTTTTCAGTTATGCATTTTTCATTACTTTAGGAGATTGTACACATATTTGTTACTGTTGGTTATTATTTACTATGCATGTCGGCTCGGTATTCGCTGAGTTCTTGGACTTACCCCGTGGTTTTATTTTTTTTTATTTTAGGTTGAAACTGGTGGTAGGTTCCAATCACTAGTCCCCCACCACTTGTCGCGATGGGTTCGCATAATTTGGTTTCTGGTTTACTTGCTACATTTAATATATATGTGATGTATGATGGTACTTGAGGATTTTCATCGAGTTTTGGTCTACTATATATGTTTTCCATTGCGTTGGATATTCTGTTGTGGGTTTGTGTTTTTCCGTCGTTGTAGTAGAGTAGGTTTTCATTTAATATAAGCTGCATGGTTGTGTCAGTCGGAGGCTGAATATATAAACTGCGTGGAATGCTTATCTTTTACTGTTATTGTTCCGACCGTGTTGGCTGAGGTTTGTGTGACCTTGAGGGTTTGTAGTAAAGTTTCAGATTGTGACCGATACAGGGGAGATGCTGCTGAAATTTCTTCTGGTAGGGACTCCCCCGGGGCATGACACATCTAATGAACTGCCTTTCCAAAATTAGAATCTAGCTTGACACATATAAGTTTCAAAATTTTAAACTTGAAAAATTTATACACGATTAAGCTTTAAGAAGGTTTCCTTTAAACACTGAACTATAATCAAACTTGGCACCACAACTTGAGGTCGATACTATCACTTCACAAATTTTTCATTGAATAACTTCTATACCAACAAATCCTGCTCCACACTCCAGATTTCCAGTAATTTAAAAGGGTTCCAGTTTACCCATTGCTTCCAATACTTGTTTAGCATTCCAAAGTGTTTCTACATATTCAGAAATATATATTTCACATTCAACTAAACTTCATAATTGTAAAATACCGAAAATAGGCAAATATTAATAAGGGAATTTTCCGTAATTTTTGGAAATTTTTCGGGAATTTTTCGGAGCTCGTACGGACAAGTTAACGGGGGAAAAAATGGGGCCCGGAAAAGCCTGTTTAGGCTACCCCATTTAAGTGAGGAAATGATTATATTTACATTTCCTTTTTATTTTATTTTCTTTATTTGTTTTTCTTCTCTGCCTCGTCGAAACCCCCGTGCCAGAGCCCCCTCGCCGCGACTTTCTCCTCTCGTGCCCGACGCCGGCACTAACCGCACGAGGCAGTTTTCTTCTTCCCTCCCAGGTACAAACCCTTGACCAAGCCTCGTTTCTGCCGACTCTCCCTTTCCCCCTTCTTCCCTACTCCTCTGCCCGTCTCCCTCGCTGTGGAGATGGCCACAGCCGACGCTCCCCTTCCCCCAAGTGCCGACGACGATCGACCACCGCTGAGCCCTCTACCGATCGCCAGACTCCCTTCTTCTCTCTGTGCCGCCAGAGCCGACCTCATCGTGCCACTGCCGATCCACCGTAGACGCCAGCCGTGCCCTAGATCCATCGCCAGCCGCAACTCACAGAGCCGACGCTGCTCTCTTCTTCTTCCAGAGACACCGCTGGCCATAGGAGCCCTAGTTGTCGATTGTTGCTGCTTCATCGATCAACCACGACCAGCGCTTGAACACATCTGATCAGATTCAAAGGTTGAGGAATGACAATTGAGGCATTGCTAACTATGTGGATCAAGTTAGTGTTGGATTATCATAGATATGATTGGGTATTTTGTTTGGGATTTTATGATCAGTTGTTGGATTGGTTGTTGAAGCTTTGGTCATTCTTATAGGGAGCATTTCATCAACTGTTTCTTCCTTTGCATAGTTGGTAGCAGCTTCGAGTTCTTTTCATAGAACTCCTCTGTTCTGTCTTTGGTCGTAGCAGCCACCTTCTCCAGATTTGGAGTTTTTGATCTGTAGTGGCTGTCCTCACGCAGGAATTATTAAGGTTAGTTTCTTTTTTATTGGTTGAGTACTGATTTGATCAGTAGATGATAAATGTATTGATATTAGACTTGAAATATGTTATTATACGGTAGTTTGGTTATTTAGCAGGGTGATTAGAAGGAAACGGGTTTGATGAGTATAATGATTAATAGTGATTGATTTCGGAATATGATTAGGACTAGCTAAGTGATTTATGTATAACTTAGCTATAATATGTATCCTATGATTTCAGGACTTAAATTCGAGATAAGCATCTCGATGTGAGACGGTTTAGCACGATCGACAATTAAAGGCGGGTACTTCTGACTTTATGTCGTTTGATATATATAGTAGTGATTTTAACAAATTACAATAATTATTTTTCTCATTTGTTTCGGTTAGTCACTACCCAATACTTATTACATGCTTGGTTGATTTCTTGTTTTGCATCTCATGTATTCCTTACCTGCTTATACATGCTTATAGGGGTAGTGATATACCATGCTTCACCATGTTCAGGACCTAGGTTTTATACCTTCAGTGTACCTTTGATTTGATTCGTTGACCTATGGTGTACTTTTATATATATGGATTAGCTCAGGATATTTTGTGGTTAGTGCCATGCACCATTTGCATGATTACATGCTGTGCGATAGTCCGCTCCATTATTGTTGAGTATATCGCCAGTTACATGGATCTATACACACCACCACTCATGGGTTAGTGGTCGATTTAGGCAGTGTATGTTGCAGCAGGGACCTTGTTTGGCTCCGTTGGTCCGCTCATGGGTAGCATGATGCAATGTGTTAGCCGGCAGGGATTCCTCCCCGTCATCGTGTACCAGGAGATGAGAGCATTGCGCTCCCCCATTTATGATTTGGGGTAGGAGGATAGGTGTACTCTGACAGCATCCCGTCCACTCGGTCACTCATCAGGAGTAGTGACGACAGAGTGCACGGTTGTCACAGCCCTACCCACTCGGCCTCACTTTTGTGTGTGAGAAGATCAACTGGCGTCAGGGGTGACCAGGATGCATCATTGGCATCATATGCATGATGCATTTATTACTTGTGTTTGTGCTTGCTGCATTTATATGCTGTATATTGTTTGGATGCCTATGTTTGACATGCATACAGGATTTCTGTGCCACTCGGACTGTTTGTCCTTATACCCAGGTCCTGGTTAGTACAGTTTCTCTCCTGTTTACTTCAGTTGCATTTTTATCTTTCTTATATCAGGAGACTGTACGCATGATTAGTGCTAGGTGTTATTTCCCTACTTTGTATATCAGTTGTACTTGCTGAGTGTTGGACTCACCCCGCCTCCATTGTTGTTATTTTTCAGGTTGATGCTGTCAGGAGAGAGTTCTAGTTACTGGTCCCCTGCAGACCACGAGGATTTATTGACCTTTTAGTTTTTCTTCTTATTTGACTATGTTTAGACTTGGTTTGTTTGATACTTGGATATTGTATGGATTCTTATGATTGATGAATTTTCGTATGGTTTGGATTTGTTCTACTACATACCTGCCAGGACGGTAGAAGAGGTGAGTTTGTCGGATTTGTGTTTTATGAGTGTAGTTGAGTAGGGTGGATTTTGAGTCTTCTTATCATTGCTTATTAAACTACGTGGAATATCTGTGTGTTGTATTTTATTTCTGTTATTATTCCAGCCGCATGTGGCTGAGGTATATGGAGATGTAGAAAGTTTCAGACTGTCCGCCATACAGGGGAGATGTTGCCGAAATTTCTTCGGACAGGGACTCCTCCGGGGCGTAACAATTTAAGTGGTATCAGAGCTTAAGTTTTACGATCCTTTGTTTTCGTATTTTGGATATTTGGGATAACCTGATACCAATTTATTTGGTATCAGAGCGTCAAGTTTGGTGATACTTGTTGTTTTTTGTGTTACGGATTTTTGAGATTTAACTGATACCAATTTATTGGTATCAGAGCGGGTTATGTCACCTGTTTTTGATGTTCTGGATATTTAGGTTAGCCCAAGTTTGCGAGTCAAACTGGGTAGTTATTTTGGATTGCACGGATTTTCCATTATGTTTATGTTATGGATTTCCGTTTCGGATTTATATGGATTTCTGGTGATTTTCATGTTCGAAATTTTGAGGTCAGAAGTTGGGGACTGGACAGCGATGGAACATCTCCAGACGGCATATAGGTATGATGTTTAATTTTATAGTTTATGACATGTATTAGCATTCTTTATTTAGTACCTGTCTGGTTGTTGTAACACATATTACATGTGATGGGTTAACCATTGAGCAGGATTGACCTTAATAGAGATCAAGGATTATAGTCTCTGGTGATTTTTCATATCATACCATCAGTAGTTTTAGCTTATGTTACTACTAGTAGGAGATGGAGGCACATACCAGCCTCTGCTATTGTTAGCTGGCTAATGGATGATACCTACATATTCCTGTTGACTTAGCCAGTAGAGTTTGTATACTCATATCTTTTGGATATTAGGGTATCCGATACGATGAAAATTGGTCATTTGGGGAGTTATCATGTTTGATCATTGTTGAGAATGATTTGAGGTTGAGGAATATTGTGAGATCAGATATTGTGATGTGTTGATTTCTAATGATTTATGAGAGTAAATGTTATGTGGTTGTATGATGATCTATTACTAGATATTTGTTTTGATGATCTATTAGTGGATAATTATTTTGATGATCTATTATTTGGGTTGTCGTTGATAGTGACATAGTGAGTGTCATGTATGATATTCACAGGTTTGATGATTATAGTTGGTGATCAGATATAGATCGGGTGCTAGAGAGTTTACGGTTGAGTGTGCCTATGAATTTTAATAAATCTGGTAAGTTGTGGTTAGTTAACAGGATGATAAAATTGATATTTGCTTCCTCTGATATTGGACAATGTGGATAAATAATGATTTGATATTTTGAATGTTAACTTGCTCTCATGGGGAGTAGAGACTTATTCATCTGATATTATATGGGCTGATATTTTTGAGGATAAAAATGAGAGTGTCTTGATGTTCTTGAATTCTGACTTTATTTTTTTTGGGTCGTACACATTTATACATATGATTATTGTGGGTTTATATTAGATTATACCCGAGTGGTTAGGCATACATGTCTGATTGTTTATTGGAGATATTTGTCAATTAAAAACTATGTTGTGGAATGTGCACATATGTTTGAGTGTTTTATTGGATGTATCTTATCGATTTAATCTGAGTTGTGATATGTGCAGATGTGTACGATGTAATATTTGAGATATCTTGTTTATTATATGATTGTTCTGAGAGTATACTCGTGTCGATTATGATTTGTTGGAAGTATTACGTTGATTATACTCTTGGCATAGGTGTATATATGTCATGTGAGTGTTGTTGAGGTGTATTGTTGATTATACCTATGTTGATATATGCACACGGGTTCGGTAGGTATTGTTGGAGGTATCACACTGATTTATACCTGTGTTATGAGTGTATTTGGTGTGTATAAATTGGAGGATTATGTCGATCATACATATGTTGTGTGAGCAAGTGTGCCAGGTGTATTGTTGGTAGCAGCATGATGATTCTACTTATGTTGAATGCAGGATGTGGAGTGTCTGCATTATGTCATTTGTTGGATTACCATGTCAACCCATATTCTTATTAGTGGGTGACTCACTACGATGTTGATAGATTTGACGTTGAGTTTGATTTGATTGCTGGATTGTTATACCTTTGGCTGCCCACAGTGATATGTGGTTGAGTGATCTCGTGCAGCCTCTAGTTGGATAGTTAGGTGCTTTGGACACTTAAGGATCGTTTGTGGTGGAGCGGAGCTCCCACATATTATTGTTGGTTTGTGATAGAGCATTGCTCTTACATATTTTGGATTGTTGTGGTGGAGCGTTACTCCCACCTATTACGGATTGTTTGTGGTAGAGCGTTGCTCCCACATATGTGGTATTTCTTGTGATGGAGCGTTTCTCTCACACTGGTGGATCTATTCTTTGGTGATTTGTATTGTTGGTGATTATATTTCAGACTTATCGTCAGGGATCTTATGGTTAGAAATGTCTGTGATACGAACATTATGGGTCATGATTTTACCATTGGGGTTTGGGAAGCCTTAGATGTTTTCAGAGACTTGATGATTTTGGTATTTTCAGGATGTTTGGATCGGTTTCCATTGTCTTTGTTGACGATGTTGTGACCTATTTCGGATCCACGGTGAGTCACGCACATCATCTTTACATAGTTCAAGAGATGTTTCGATGAAAACGTCTAGATGTGAAGATCAGTAGTGCGTATTTTTGGTTGTCTTCTGTGAGATGTTTGAGACACACGGTCACCAGTAGGAGTATACCGTGGTTCAACAGGAGATCGAGGTTGTTACCGTTGGTAGTAGACGGAGTCTATAGAAGAGGCTCGCAACTTCCTTTGTTTGGCTCGATATATCCGGAGATACATTGAGGGTTTCTCACGGATTGCTATACGTGATCTTCTACCGTATTCCTATTGATCTTCTACCGTATTCCTCTTCTAACCTCGGACGTTGTGTGGGCAATGATCTTCCAAGATGAGGACCACCAAATCACCTTCTTCTCCTCCTTGCTAGGTTCGGCCAAATCAAAAGCTTTACCAAGGATGAAGAAAAAACACCAACCAAACTCCAAGGGATGAAAGCTTTCTCTCCTTCTTCTTCTTCTTCTCCAAGTAGTATCCGGCCACCACAAGAGCTCCAAGCAAGAGAAGGTTTCGGCCACCACAAAGAGGAAGAGAGGGAGAGAGGATGGCCGGCCACAACACCAAGGAAAAGAGGGAGACAATAATAGAGGTTGTGTCTCATGAAGGCACCCCAATCCCCTCTTTTATATTCCTTAGCTTTGGTAGATAAGGAAATTTAATTATAATTAAATTTCCTTAACTTTCCTTGACATGAATTAATTGAGAAAAATAAAATAAAATTTCCCAATTAAACTTGTAATGGCCGGCCACCTCATGGAGAGCAAACAAGACAAATTTCAATCAACAATTAAAAATTCCTTATTTGTCTTCGGAAATTTTAAAAAATAAAATTTCCCTTTAAAATCACTTCATGGTTGATAAAAAGAAATTTCTATAATTTTAATTTTTCAACATGTGAATAATTTTCAAAGAGAAAAAATAAAATATCTTTCCTATCTACATATAAGGAAAGATATCTAATCTCTTTTCTTAATCTTTTGAAGAAGAGATATTTTAATTTTAATTCTCTTCAATAAATTATATCTTCCACAAAAGAAAAATTTAAAATTAATTTTTTTTTAAATTTAATGGGGGTCGGCCACCTAAGCTTGGGTGCAAGCTAGGACCAGCCACCTATGAACCAAGGCTTGGTCGGCCCTAGCATAAACCACAAGCTAGCTTGGCCGGCCCCCTTATCATGGGTATGAAGGTGGGTATAGTACTCTATAAATAAGAGGCTACGATAGGGACCGAGAGGATGAATTGGCTTTGGTCTCCCGATAAAATTAAGCATCCCGTGTTCGCCCCGAACACACTACTTAATTTTATCAATAATAATTCATTCCACTAGAGAACTATTATTGAACTACCGCACCAATCCCAAATTATATTTTTTTGGGCTCCTTCTTATTATGAGTGTGTTAGTCTCCCTGTGTTTAAGATGTCGAATGTCCACTAATTAAGTGAGTTACTGACAACTCATTTAATTAATATCTTAATCCAAGAATAGTACCACTCAACCTTATCGTCATGTCGGACTAAGTCCACCTGTAGGGTTTAACATAACAATCTTTATGAGCTCATCTTGGGGATATTATCAACCTATATTACTAGGACACAGTTTCCTTCTATAATCAATAACACACACTATAAGTGATATCATTTCCCAACTTATCGGGCTTATTGATTCATCGAACTAAATCTCACCCATTGATAAATTAAAGAAATAAATATCTAATATATGTGCTTATTATTATATTAGGATTAAGAGCACACACTTTCATAATAACAGAGGTATTTGTTCCTTTAGAAAGTCAGTATAAAAGAAACAACCTCAAATGGGCCTACTCAATACACTCTAAGTGTACTAGTGTAATTATATAGTTAAGATAAACTAATTCCTAATTACACTACGACCTTCCAATGATTTGTTCCTTTCCATTTTGGTCGTGAGTTACTGTTTATAATTTATAAGGTCCTGATAACATTCTCTTCTGTATGTGGCACGACATACTATGTTATCTACAATATAAATTAATTGAACAACTACAACTAAATGTAGACAATTTGACCAAATGTGATTCTTTATTCAAAATAAATGTTTACAAAAGCTTAGGCTTTCAGTATACACTATAACAATCTCCCACTTATACTAATGACTAAGCTGTCATATCTGTTAGTTAGAGCCCTAAAGCCAATCATTTGATGATAGTATGGACTCATGTATATCATATTCTTATATATTAATAAAGGCATTTGTTTGGTTATTATACTTATTTGTATTAGTGCCAAATACACTAAGTATAATAGCATCCTTGAGTAGAAGGTTCATACCTATATCAATCGATTAATTGAATCGATAGTGAGATGATATAGGGAACACTACTCTAAATCATTCCTAGTCGAGTATTAACATTCAGGGACAATGTTAATGCAATAAGACTAGCATGTAGGTCAGTTCGATGACTTGATCTCACAAGTCATGGATATAGAGATATCAAGCTGACACATGGGTATACATTAGAGAATGTATACTGAATGACCCGCCATGAGAAATTATCATGGATCGTTATATGAGTGTCATATACTTTCTCATGTGGCTATTAGTATGACTATTAGTTCTTAGATCTGAAGTCACCATGGATCCCTACATAAGGAGTTATGTACTTTGGTTTCGTCAAACGTCACCCGTAACTGGGTGGATTATAAAGGCGATTACTGGGTATATAATGAATTATGCAGAGGGATGTGAGTGATGTAGATGGGATCTATCCCTCCCATATGACGGGAGCGACATCGCTATTCTTGATAGAGTGAGACCACTAAGTGCATGGTCATGCCCAAATGAGTCAACATTAGATGTTGAGCTCATTTGATTGAGTGAGTCTACTTGGAGTTCAAGATTTAGATTGATCAGAGGATGACACGGTCTATGCCTCATATTGATCAATCTAGATGTCTACGATAGAAGGACACTTGTCATATATTGTGAGGAGTCACAATTAGTAGTCACAAGGTGATGTCGGATCTCGACATTCTTGTAACTTGGGTAGTAATGATGTGTTGCTAGATACCGCTCATTACTTATGCTCCTAAATGGGTTTAGGGCATTGCCAACGTTACAAGAACCTATAGGGTCGCACACTTAGGACAATTAGATGGAGATTAGGTTCATATGATGAACCAAGAGGATTAGATTCATTTGATGAATCAAATTGGATTAAGAGTAATCCTAATTGGGCTAACTTGAGTACGACTCAAGTTGATTCATGTGTTCAATGAGTCTAATTTAGATTTTGACTCATTGAATCAATTTAATTAAATGAATTAGATTCATTATATTAAGTTGGCTTGAATCAAATGGTTAGATTAGATCAACCATGGAAGAGATTGGGTCAAGTTTGACTTGACTTAAGAAGGAAGACCAAAGGTTAATTTTGACTTGACCTTTTGCCACCTCATTGGTGAGTTGGCATTAGGTGGACCAATGATGATACTCCACATCATCATGGGTGCCACCTCATGGAAGTTACAAAGCCATTCTCTTTGATGGCTTTATATTAATTGCAATTAATGCAATTAATTTGGGAGTTTTTGAGAGTGGCCGACCTCTTTGTGTTTGAGAGTGATTTCATTTTTCATTCATGTGGTGTATCTTCTTCTTCTTCCTCTTGAAGCTCTTCCTCTCCCTCTCCTCCTTGACTTGGCCGAATCTTACCAAGGTGCTAGCACACCTTTGTGTAAGGTTTTCTCCACCTACGTGTCCGTGTGGATACTTCTAGAGGACCGACGCTTGACGGTCTAGAGATCCGGCAACTCCTTGGACGAGCGGGAACGCGAAAGGCACGCAACAAGGGTAAAGTTCCTAACATGTAGATCTAGGAGTAGATCTAAAAGGTTTTTCAAACTCGTACTCGTATTTATCGTTCGGTTTTCCTTGCACGGATCCGTTGGCCATGGGTGATTCGGGGTTTCCGCGACGCGAAAAGCGGTTTTCGCGGCCCGAAAAAAACCCAACAGTGGTATCAGAGCCACGTGCAAGGCTTGTACGAGTTAATTTTTGGTTTTATGAAAACTAAAGTTTCTGTAATTTTCTGTAAAATTATGATTTTATAGTTTTTATGGGTAATTTTTCCGTAGAAGCGAAGCACAAGTGTCTCGGCATTTGTAGGCTTCGGCTACCGGAAAGATATTTCCAAAACGGCTTCGTTTTGCCCCAAATCCGTTTGGGACAGCGGGCTTGGGTGCTATTAGATTGCAAAGGAGCAGCTCACGATGGTTAGATCGTGGGTAGGGGTACTGCCCCTAACCCCGCAAGGGGATTTGCTCCGTGATTGCACCCGAAATCGCTAAAAACGAACCCGCCGGGAAGATTTTTCCGAAACGGCAATGTCTCGGCCCAAATCATTTTGGGACAGCGGGTTTAGGCGCTGTTGGATCGCAAAGGAACCCTCGCGATGGTTAGATCGCAGGTAGGGGCGCTGCCCCTGGGCCCCGCAAGGGGATCCGTTCCGCGATTGCACCCGAAACCGCTAAACGGGTCCGCCGGGAAATTTTACTCGTAAAATTGTAAAAATTAATTTTAAAATTACAGAAAATTATGAAAATATATAATTTTGAATTATATATTAATTTTGTTATAGTCATGGCCCAAAAACCCAATGTGATTGGATTGTGTTGTAATTCATAATACGGCCTGCGTGCCGTTATGTGTTTGCGAGTGTTGTATTATATTCGCGACCTGCGCGTCGTGCCTTCTCTTATATTCTTGTTGTAAATTAGATTTAGACTCGAATGTAACTCAAGTTTCAAATTGTAATGTACAAATTGGAGCGGTGGAGGGTCCACATGAGATGGAGTTCCGAGGCGGGCACGAGCAACACAAGGTGGTCAAAGGGAGGAGCTTGGAGAAGCTGTTGACCCTAGGTTGACCAATCGATCTTCTCATTGGCTTGAGAAGATCGTAGTAGGGCCATGACTAAATCACAAATAGATTAATTAATTGCTTGTGTATGTGATGCATATTTAATAAGTAGTTAATTAATTAGTGCCTTACGATTAGATTAGATCTAAGTCATGCACATGATGCACCCTTGCGATTAGATTAGATCTAAGTCGTGCACAAGATGCATCCTTTTCGATTAGATTAGATCTTGATCGAACCAACTCTAAATGTCTAACCGTGCCGTGATACCTATCACTACCTCGATCACATGTATTGTTGAATCTGCCAAAGCAGAGCAATACATATTATCTTGGTAGGGTACGGAGGGACAATCTTGGTCCCGCCTATCAACGCATGGGTGAATACAAACTCAATTAGATTGTGTATTCCTAGTTACTCGGTTGGATCGAGTCAACTATAGGCATTCTTCCAACGGTTGGAAAAGATAGGTCAAAATCACATCTATATTAACTCTCGGGCGTATTAGCCAAAGCTAACTCGAGTTTTAATATAAATGCGGATATTGATTTTATAAACAAGAGTTGCATAGAGATGTAATTGGTAATCGTTACCTACCGATCATACTAAGCCTTGGGCGTATTAGCCAAAGCTAACTCAAGGGTTAGTATGATGTGGATCTTGTCCCATAAGAATTATAGAATTCAGTGGGAGCATCATTTAATTAAAGGCCTAATTAAATGATTTTAAAAGAATATGATATTTATTTCTGCATTTATTTCTGTTGTAGAATATCCATGACGTCGAATACGAACACTTTCTCTCTGCGATCTGTCCTTAAGAAGGACAAGCTCAATGGAGCAAATTTCCTGGATTGGTACAGGAACCTGAGAATAGTTCTCACTCAGGAACGTAAACTGTACGTTCTGGAGCAGCCCATTCCGGAGGCTCCTCCTGCCACTGCCACGCGAGCTAACCGGGATGCTTACAAGAAGCATCAAGATGACGCATTAGATGTGTCCTGTCTAATGCTCGCAACCATGAACTCTGAGCTTCAGAAGCAACATGAGTTGATGTGTGCTTACGATATGGTTGAACATCTTCGTCAACTATATCAAGGACAAGCAGGGCACTGGAAGAGGAACTTCATAGGATACCTGGAAGATCTTAACGAGAAGAGAAATAAGATTTCTACTTCAGGTATAAATGTTATAGAAGTCAACCTTTCTATTTCTTCGTCGTGGGTATTAGATACCGGATGTGCTTCGCACATTTGTACTAATGTACAAGCACTGAGAAATAGCAGAGCATTGACAAAGGACGAGATAGACCTACGAGTAGGCAATGGAGCACGGGTTGCTGCTGTTGCTGTAGGGACTTATTTTCTATCTCTGCCCTCTGGGCTTATACTAGAGTTAGATGATTGTTGTTATGTGCCTGCATTGACTAAGAACATTATATCAGTTTCTTGTTTGGACAAGAAAGGATTCTCGTTTATAATAAAGAACAAATGTTGTTCTGTCTATTTAAACGATATGTTCTATTGTAGTGCACCTCTGATGAACGGACTCTATATTCTAGACCTTGAGAGCTCTATCTATAACGTTAGTACCAAGAGGTTCAAATCAAACGATATGAACCACACTTATCTCTGGCACTGTCGCTTAGGTCATATAAATGACAAGCGCTTATCCCAGCTCCATAAGGATGGTTTGCTGGACTCATTTGATTTTGAATCATATGAGATATGCGAGTCATGCCTACGAGGCAAGATGACCAAGACTCCCTTTAGTGGGCACAGTGAGAGAGCGACTGATTTGTTAGGACTCATACATAGTGATGTATGTGGCCCTTTCAATGTCGCTGCTAGAGGCGGTTATAGATACTTCATCACATTTATTGATGACTTCAGTAGATATTGTTATGTGTACTTGATGACACATAAGTCCGAATCCTTTGAAAAGTTCAAAGAATTCAAGAATGAAGTACAGAACCAGCTTGGAAAGAGTATTAAAATACTTCGATCAGATCGAGGTGGTGAATACTTAAGCCATGAGTTTCGTGACAATTTAGCTGAGTGTGGGATTCTATCCCAACTCACTCCTCCTGGAACACCACAGTGGAATGGTGTATCCGAAAGGAGGAATCGTACCCTATTAGATATGGTACGATCTATGATGAGTCACACAGATCTTCCGACATATCTATGGGGATATGCTCTAGACACGACAGCTTTCATTCTCAACCGAGTTCCATCCAAGGCCGTGATAAAGACACCATATAGGATATGGACTGGGAGAGATGCCCAGGTGTCTTTCATGAGGATTTGGGGTTGTGAGGCTTACGTACGACGTCAAGTCTCAGACAAATTAGGACCCAAATCCGACAAGTGCTATTTCATCGGATATCCCAAGGAAACTAAGGGATATTACTTCTACATTCCCAGTCAGCACAAGGTAGTTGTGGCAAAGACTGGGGTCTTTCTAGAAAGGGACTTTGTTTCTAGAAAGACTAGTGGGAGCACGTTCGATCTTGAAGAAGTTCAAGATGCGAATACTAGCACTGAAACCTCGATGGAAGTTGAACTGGAACCACAAAGTGTTGTGGATGATGTTCCACAAGGAGTTGAGGAACAACAACCAGTTCAAGTAGACATACCTCTTCGCAGGTCTGATAGGGTACGTCGTCAGCCTGAGAGATACTCATTTCTCTTGTCTGACCATGATGACATTGTGCTCATAGAGGATGAGCCTACCACCTATCAGGAAGCTGTAATGAGACCAGATTCCGAGAAATGGCTAGAGGCCATGAGATCCGAGATGGAATCCATGTACACCAACCAAGTATGGACTTTGGTTGATCCACCTAAAGGGATAAAACCCATTGGGTGCAAGTGGGTCTTTAAGAGAAAGACTGACATGGATGGACTTATCTATAAGGGTCGCTTGGTAGCTAAAGGTTTCAAGAAGATTCATGGTATTGACTATGATGAATCCTTTTCTTCAGTAGCGATGTTTAAGTCCATTCGGATCATGCTTGCTATTGCAGCCTACCATGACTATGAGATATGGCAGATGGATGTCAAAATCGCGTTTCTGAATGGAAACCTACTCGAGGATGTGTACATGACACAACCTAAGGGTTTTGTCGATCCACAGCATACTAGCAGAGTATGCAAGCTGCATAGGTCCATTTATGGAGTAAAGCAAGCTTCTCGGAGCTGGAATCTTCGATTCGATGATGCAATCAAACAGTTTGGTTTCAACAAGAACGAAGATGAACCTTGTGTCTACAAGAAGGTTGTAGGAGACATAGTTGTCTTCCTCATATTGTATGTGGATGACATACTACTCATTGGGAAGGACATCCCTATGCTTCAGTCTGTCAAGACCTGGCTAGGGAGTTGCTTCTCAATGAAGAACTTAGGTGAGGCATCCCACATTCTAGGGATACAGATCTATAGAGATAGATCTAAGAGATTGCTTGGCCTAAGTCAGAGTACATACATTGACAAGGTACTCCTTCGGTTTGCCATGCAGAACTCCAAAAAGGGATTTCTGCCGATGTCACATGGCGAGAGTCTTTCAAAGACTCAAGGTCCCTCTTCTAGAGAGGAGAGAGACTGTATGGATCAGATCCCTTATGCCTCAGCCATAGGATCGATCATGTACGCCGTGCTATGTACTCGACCTGATGTCTCGTATGCTTTGAGCATGACGAGCAGATACTAGTCAGATCCAGGTGAAAGTCACTGGATAGCGGTCAAGAATATTCTTAAGTACTTGAGAAGGACTAAAGAATATTTCTTGATATATGGAGGCAATGATGAGCTAGCTGTAAAGGGTTACAGTGATGCTAGCTTCCAGACCGACCAGGATGACTATAGATCGCAGTCGGGGTTCGTGTTTTGCTTAAATGGTGGTCGTGAGTGGAAGAGTTCAAGCAGACACGATGGTGATTCTACAACGAGTATATTGCTGCATCAGAGGCAGCAAAGGAGGCAGTTTAGATCCGCAAGTTCATCACTGAACTTGGGGTGGTTCCTAGCATCGCTGACCCAGTTGAGCTCTATTGTGACAACAATGGAGCTATAGCACAGGCGAAGGAACCTCACTCACACCAGCGAACCAAGAACATACTACGGCGCTTCCATCTCATTCGAGAGATTATCGATAGAGGAGATGTGAAGATTTGCAGAGTACCTACAGAGGCTAACATCGCAGATCCCTTGACCAAGGCTTTGGCACAGAGGAAGCATAATGGTCACACTAGGTCATTAGGCCTTAGAGCCTATACTGATTGGAACTAGTGCTAGTGGGAGATTGTTAGTTAGAGCCCTAGAGCCAATCATTTGATGATTGTATGGACTCATGTATATCATATTCTTGTATATTAATAATGGCATTTGTTTGGTTATTATACTTATTTGTATTAGTGCCAAATAGACTAAGTATAATAGCGTCCTTGAGTAGAAGGTACATACCTATATCAATCGATTAGTTGAATCGATAGTGAGATGATATAGGGAACACTACTCTAAATCATTCCTAGTCGAGTATTAACATTCAGGGACAATGTTAATGCAATAAGACTAGCATGTAGGTCAGTTCGATGACTTGATCTCACAAGTCATGGATATAGAGATATCAAGCTGACACATGGGTATACATTGGAGAATGTATACTGAATGACCTACCATGAGAAAGTATCATGGATCGTTATATGAGTGTCATATACTTTCTCATGTGGCTATTAGTATGACTATTAGTTCTTAGACCTGAAGTCACCATGGATCCCTACATAAGGAGTTATGTACTTTGGTTTCGTCAAACGTCACCCGTAACTGGGTGGACTATAAAGGCGATTACTGGGTATATAACGAATTATGCAGAGGGATGTGAGTGATGTAGATGGGATCTATCCCTCCCATATGACGGGAGCGACATCGCTATTCTTGATAGAGTGAGACCACTAAGTGCATGGCCATGCCCAAATGAGTCAACATTAGATGTTGAGCTCATTTGATTGAGTGAGTCTACCTGGAATTCAAGATTTAGATTGATCAGAGGATGACACGGTCTATGCCTCATATTGATCAATCTTGATGTCTAGGATAGAAGGACACTTGTCATATATTGTGAGGAGTCACAATTAGTAGTCACAAGGTGATGTCGGATCTCGACATTCTTGTAACTTGGGTAGTAATGATGTGTTGCTAGATACCGCTCATTACTTATGCTCCTAAATGGGTTTAGGGCATTGCCAACGTTACAAGAACCTATAGGGTCGCACACTTAGGACAATTAGATGGAGATTAGGTTCATATGATGAACCAAGAGGATTAGATTCATTTGATGAATCAAATTGGATTAAGAGTAATCCTAATTGGGCTAACTTGAGTACGACTCAAGTTGATTCATGTGTTCAATGAGTCTAATTTAGATTTTGACTCATTGAATCAATTTAATTAAATGAATTAGATTCATTATATTAAGTTGGCTTGAATCAAATGGTTAGATTAGATCAACCATGGAAGAGATTGGGTCAAGTTTGACTTGACTTAAGAAGGAAGACCAAAGGTTAATTTTGACTTGACCTTTTGCCACCTCATTGGTGAGTTGGCATTAGGTGGACCAATGATGATACTCCACATCATCATGGGTGCCACCTCATGGAAGTTACAAAGCCATTCTCTTTAATGGCTTCATATTAATTGCAATTAATGCAATTAATTTGGGAGTTTTTTAGAGTGGCCGGCCACTTTGTGTTTGAGAGTGATTTCATTTTTCATTCATGTGGTGTATCTTCTTCTTCTTCCTCTTGAAGCTCTTCCTCTCCCTCTCCTCCTTGCCTTGGCCGAATCTTACCAAGGTTCTAGCACACCTTTGTGTAAGGTTTTCTCCACCTACGTGTCCGTGTGGATACTTCTAGAGGACCGACGCTTGACGGTCTAGAGATCCGGCAACTCCTTGGACGAGCGGGAACGCGAAAGGCACGCAACAAGGGTAAAGTTCCTAACATGTAGATCTAGGAGTAGATCTAAAAGATTTTTCAAACTCGTACTCGTATTTATCGTTCGGTTTTCCTTGCACGGATCCGTTGGCCTTGGGTGATTCGGGGTTTCCGTGACACGAAAAGCGATTTATGCGGCCCGAAAAAACCCAACAATATCTTCTGTCATACATCTGATTCTCATTCCTTCCACATGCCGATCGAAAGCTTTTGCTAGAAGGGCCTTAGTGAAAGGATCTGCAAGGTTATCTGCTGATGCAATCTTGGCGATGACAACTTCTCCTCGCTTCACGATATCTCGTATCAGGTGGTACTTGCGCTCTATATATTTACTTGCCTTATGGGCTCGTGGTTCCTTCGAGTTTGCAATTGCACCGCTATTATCACAATAAATTGTGATGATTTTGGGCAAACCATGAATCACATCTAAGTCCATTAGAAAGTTCCTGAGCTATACTATTTCTTTAGCCGCCTCAGAGGCTGCTACATACTCAGCTTCCATGGTTGAGTCTGAAACGCATTTCTTCTTAACACTCCTCCATGCAATGGCTCCACCTCCCAAAGTAAACACATAGCCTGATGTAGACTTACTGTTGTCCCTATCTGATTGGAAATCTGAATCCGTGTAACCCACAAGGAGCAAATCGTCTGCTTGGTAAACTTGCATATAATCTCTAGTCTTTCTCAGTACTTTAATATATGCTTTACCGCAGTCCAATGTCCTTGTCCAGGGTTACTCTGATATCTGCTAACCATGCCCACAGCAAAACAGATATCAGGTCTCGTACATAGCATTGCATACATTAGGCTTCTTACAGCCGAAGCATAAGGAGCTACTTTCATATCCTCTATCTCCTTTGATGTCTTCGGAGTCATCTCTTTAGATAGAGCTACTCTATGCCTAAAAGGTAAGAAACCTTTCTTGGAATCCTGCATGCTAAAACAAGCAAGGATTGTATATATATATGAAGTTTGGGATAGACACAACATTCTTTTCTTGCGATCCCTTATAACTTTGATCCCAAGAATGTGTGCACAATCTCCTAAGTTCTTCATATCAAATTGTTTGGACAACAATACCCTTACGTCCGATAATACCTTGACATTGTTGCCAATTAACAAAATATCATCTACGTATAGTACAAGAAATACCACTACGTTTCCATTACACTTCTTATATACACAAGAATCATCCAGACACTGAATAAAACCATATGACTGGATTACTTCATTAAACCAGATGTTCCAAGACCTTGAAGCTTACTTTAGTCCATAAATGGACCGATTGAGCTTGCACACTAGATGCTCTTTGCCTTTTTCAATAAACCCTTCTGGTTGCTTCATATGGATGTTCTCTTCAAGACTTCCATTAAGGATAGCTGTCTTGACATCCATTTGCTAAATCTCATAATCCATATGAGCAGCAATGGATAAAAGTATCCGGATAGACTTAAGCATGGCTACCGGTGAAAAGGTCTCCTCATAGTTGATTCCCTCTTTCTGAGTGTACCCTTTCGCAACAAGCCTAGCTTTGAAGGTTTCTACCTTCCCGTCTGTCCCTCTTTTCCTTTTGTAGATCCACTTGCATCCAACAGCTTTTACACCATCAGGTAGTTCTACAAGTTCCCAGACCTTATTAGAGTACATAAACTCTATTTCAGAATTCATTACCTTTTGCCAAGATGCTGCATCTATATCTTGGAGTGCTTCGTCATATGTTCGGGGATCAGGTTCATGTTTACCCGGGATCAAGTCCGAAGACTCTCCCAAAAACATGAATCTTTCAGGCTGCCTTACAACCCTCCCACTACGATGAGGCACTGTCTGTGGTTGTGTATCATGTGTGACATGTGTTGCAGTCTCTTGTGGTACTTCATCTTGTACTGTTGGTACTGAAGTAGACGTATCCTCTCTAAGTTTTTCTAAAACAACTTTGCTACTGGGCTTGTGATCCATTATATAGTCTTCTTCTAAAAACTGGGCATTGGTGTTAACAATGACCTTCTAGTCTTTAGGACTATAAAATAAACCACATTTTGTTCCTTTGGGATACCCCACAAACACACGAACTTCTGTAGGAGATTCTAACTTATCAGCATCTGGTTTCAGCACATGTGCTGGACTACCCCAAATCTGAATATGTCTTAGACTGGGCTTTCGCTCATTCCACAATTCTGTGGGAGTAGAAGAAACTGATTTAGAAGGTACTAAGTTCAGAATATACACTGCTGTTTCCATAGCGTATCCCCAAAACGAATTTGGTAATTCTGAATAACTCATCATCGATCTAACCATTTCCATAAGAGTCCTATTCCTTCGTTCTGCCACTCCATTCTGTTGGGGTGTACCAGGTGCAGACAGTTGGGACTGAATCCCGGCCTCTGATAAGTAATTCCTAAACTCTCCTATGAGGTATTCGCCACCACGATCAGGCCGTAGTGTCTTGATACTTTTACCTAGTCGTTTCTCCACATCAGCCTTTTACTCTTTGAACTTATCAAAGCACTCGGACTTGCGGCACATTAGGTAAATGTATCCGTATCTTGAATAATCGTCTATAAAAGAGACAAAATATTCAAAACCACCTCTTGCCTGGACAGACATAGGACCACACAAATCAGAATGAACTAATTCTAACACTTCTTTGGCTCTATACCCCTTGGCCTTAAAAGGCCTCTTGGTCATTTTACCTTCCAAGCAAGATTCACAAGTTGGAAAATTTTCCAACTCTAATGAACCCAAAAGTCCATCGGCTATAAGCCTCTGAATCCTACTTAAGTTAATATGACCAAGCCTTAGATGCCAAAGATATGCTTGATTCATTTCCGAAGGTTCTTTTCTCTTATTAGAGTTAGAAGATGAGTTATAAATTTCCTTGTTTTGCTTTGTGGGAGAAATTGGATTTGAAGTATACAAATTGCCAACTAATGCACCAGAACAGATAATCACTTTATTTCTCTTAATAACTACATCGTTACTCAAGGAAACTGAATATCCATCTAAAAACAGTTTAGAAACTGAAATTAAATTCTTTATAAAACTTGGTACATAAAGACAATTTCTTAAAACCAAATTTATATTTCTATTAAAAGATAAGTAGACGTCTCCCACTGCAACAGTCGCCACCTTAGTAGCATTGCCCATGTAGACGGTAATCTCTCCTTCAGTTAGTCGTCGGGTTTCCTGGAACCCCTGCAAGGAATTACAGACATGATCAGTGGCTCCCGTATCTACGTACCAGGTGCTGGTAGATAACACCGCTAAACATGTTTCAACAACTAGAGCATGAGATATACCTTTGTTGTTCTGATTCCTACGAGGACACTCCGCCTTCCAATGCCCTGACTACTTGCCCTGTACTCTGAGATTTATTCACTTTCTTTGCTGAAGCAACTTGTTTCTTCTTCTTCTTTCCTTTCGGTTTAGAAGTAGAACCATTTTCAGCATAGTGAATATGAGAATTGTGACGAAACAAACCTTCTGCTGGCTGAAGTTCTATCAGTAGTTCTGCCAATGAATATACCCTTTTGTTCATATTGTAATTCAGGCAGAATTGCTCAAAACTTCTAGGTAGTGTTTGGAGAATCATATCGATCTGGGTTTCCCCATGAATTTCTCCTCCAGGAATCTGTATTTCATTTAGATAAGCCATCATCTTTAGGATATGATCCCTTACAGGAGTACCCTCTTGCATGGTGGCTGTCATTATCTTTCTCATGGCTTCTTGTCTAGAAGCTCGATCCTGATGACCAAAGAGTTCCTTGAGATTGTTCATAATATCATAAGTTGTTGGTAAATCTTGATGCTGATGTTGCAATACATTTGACATTGAAGCCAAAATGTAACACCGCGCCGTTTCATCTGCCTTTACCCATTTCCTATGATATTCAATCTCCTCTTAGGTAGATTCACCAGTGAGTGCATCAGGACAAGGCTCAGTCAGTACAAACTTATAGCTTTCAGCAGTAAGAATAATGTCCAGGTTCCTTTTCCAATCTATGTAGTTAGGACCAGTAAGTCTATTCTGTTGTAGTATGATGGACAGTGGGTTGAAAGTCATCCTAAGAATCACAAATAACTTTTGGTCAGAACTCTAAATTTAGAATAATATTGATTCCTCAAACAATACTATTTTAAATTAACCAACACCTCAAAACACCGCGAATATTGTATGCCACGATAGTGTGGACGTATACAAATTCAGCATTTGTAAAAAGGAGGGTTTAACCCATTAATTTTATTATCTTGTCAACCTAACTTTTTGACAAATAAATTAATAGTTGGTATCCTTTGGTTACACGAATAATAGCAGTGACTCCGATGGGGAGGATACTATTAGACGTGCCTAAGTGTATACCACTACTTGACACTAAGTCCATTAATAAGATTGTGCCCCTTCCGATGGGGAACATCACACGCTCTTGATTAACTTCCTATAGTCATCCAAAATGGAAGTTTGTTCTAGTGATCCACAAACAAGCTCATCTGATATGGAGGAAGGCACTTAGAGCCAACGCGCAAGCTTGTTTGCATCACTTACAAACCAGTAATGGAGACCGTGGAATTTATTTAAAATCCCTCTCCCACTTAGTTATTTATAAATGAGGAATTTTAACTATGCTAGCCTACTAGACATGTATACTAACATGCACACATAGCACAATATAAAAGCAATAAATGAAAAACTAATTTTCAACTATTATGGCTTTTATCTATTGTTGTCCTCCGTGTATCGCCAACCCTAGCTGCTGCCTTATTTGGCCACCGCCACCAGGTCTTGCTGTCGCATCCATCTTGCTCCTTGATCCGCTGCGCCTCTAGTCCTTAAAAGGTTCGACGCCTTGCAAGATTCGATCCGTGACACAAATAGAATTTTACATTTTTCATCCTATATTCCTCGAAGGAATGTACATGTAAACTAGATCGAACATAAAATAAAATTTACATCCATCGATTCTATATTCCATAAAAGGAATGTACATGTAACTAGATCAAAAATAAAATCCTAATAAAACTAAATACAGCTTCTGCTGTATTTTATAATACAATCATGCACACACATATAATTGCCCTTGACATGTCCAAGGGTCTAATCACACACATAAAAACTATAAGCTATAATAGTTGGATCCTGCATCCATAAAGTCAGCACATCCTACTATTAACCTGCCTAAATTATGTATGACATGTGCCTAATTAAACTAAAACCAAATACACAGAGGCAAAACCCTAGCTCTGATACCAATTGTTGGTTGCTACTCAAAAAACCTAATGGTTCCACTGTACAAAAATTTTGTACAAAGGTCTGAACCTTTTTCCTAGCTACCATGTGTTCTTTTAAATTAAACTTGGATCGCCTGCGGAACTTAACACGTTTGATCCAAATTTAATCTATTTGTTCTTTTAGGTTTTGACTTGGATCTCCTATGGAACTTAACACATTCGATCCAAATCACCTAGGTTATTAATTCCATTAAATATTAATTTCCAAAATTGGTTTCCAGTGCTGACGTGGCGAGGCACATGGTCTTCTTGGATAAGGGAGCAACCACCACCGACTAGACAAAACCTTTTAAGGAAAACTAATATTTAATTTCCTAAAATAACTTTAGGTCAACCGAAAAGAACAATCAAATCACAATGAAAAGAAAACAAAAGAATATTACATCGAAAACAAATTCGAAACACTAAAATCGTATGTCTCTTGTATTTGGTATTATTTCCAAAAATAACTAGTATGATGCGAAAAGGAAAAATAATAGTTATACCTTCTAGAAAGACCTCTTGATCTTCTACCGTATTCCTCTTCTAACCTCGGACGTTGTGTGGGCAACGATCTTCCAAGATGAGGACCACCAAAGCACCTTCTTCTCCTCCTTGCTAGGTTCGGCCAAATCAAAAGCTTTACCAAGGATGAAGAAAAAACACCAACCGAACTCCAAGGGATGAAAGCTTTCTCTCCTTCTTCTTCTTCTTCTCCAAGTAGTATCCGGCCACCACAAGAGCTCCATGCAAGAGAAGGTTTCGGCCACCACAAAGAGGAAGAGTGGGAGAGAGGATGGTCGGCCACAACACCAAGGAAAAGAGGGAGAGAATAATAGAGGTTGTGTCTCATGAAGGCACCCCAACCCCCTCTTTTATATTCCTTAGCTTTGGTAAATAAGGAAATTTAATTATAATAAAATTTCCTTAACTTTCCTTGACATGAATTAATTGAGAAAATAAAATAAAATTTCCCAATTAAACTTGTAATGGTCGGCCACCTCATGGAGAGCAAACAAGACAATTTTCAATCAACAATTAAAAATTCCGTATTTGTCTTCGGAAATTAAAAAAAAATAAAATTTCCCTTTAAAATCCCTTCATGGTTGATAAAAAGAAATTTCTATAATTTTAATTTTTCAACATGTGAATAATTTTCAAAGAGAAAAAATAAAATATCTTTCCTATCTACAAATAAGGAAAGAGATCTAATCTCTTTTCTTAATCTTTTGTAGAAGAGATATTTTAATTTCAATTCTCTTCAATAAATTATATCTTCCACATGAGAAAAATTTAAAATTAAAATTCTTTTAAATTTAATGGGGGCCGACCACCTAAGCTTGGGTTCAAGCTAGGGCCGGCCACCCATGAACCAAGGCTTGGCTGGCCCTAGCTTGAACCACAAGCTAGCTTGGCCGACCCCCTTATCATGGGTATGAAGGTGGGTATAGGTGGATATAGTACTCTATAAATAAGAGGCTACAATAGGGACCGAGAGGAGGAATTGATTTTGGTCTCCCGATAAAATTAAGCATTCCGTGTTCGCCCCGAACACACAACTTAATTTTATCAATAATAATTCATTCCACTTGAGAACTATTATTGAATTACCGCACCAATCCCAAATTACATTTTTTTGGGCTCCTTCTTATTATGAGTGTGTTAGTCTCCCTGTGTTTAAGATGTCGAATGTCCACTAATTAAGTGAGTTACTGACAATTCATTTAATTAATATCTTAATCCAAGAATAGTACCACTCAACCTTATCGTCATGTCGGACTAAGTCCACCTGCAGGGTTTAACATGACAATCTTTATGAGCTCATCTTGGGGACATTATCAACCTAGATTACTAGGACACAGTTTCCTTCTATAATCAACAACACACACTATAAGTGATATCATTTCCCAACTTATTGAGCTTATTGATTCATCGAACTAAATCTCACCCATTGATAAATTAAAAAAATAAATATCAAATATATGTGCTTGTTATTATATTAGGATTAAGAGCACACACTTCCATAATAACTGAGGTATTTGTTCCTTTATAAAGTCAGAATAAAAGAAACAACCTCAAATGGTTCTACTCAATACACTCTAAGTGTACTAGTGTAATTATATAGTTAAGATAAACTAATTACTAATTACACTACGACCTTCCAATGGTTTGTTTCTTTCCATTTTAGTCGTGAGCTATTGTTTATAATTTATAAGGTATTGATAACATTCTCTTCTGTATGTGGCACCACATACTATGTTATCTACAATATAAATTAATTGAACAACTACAACTAAATGTAGACAATTTGACCAAATGTGATTCTTTATTCAAAATAAATGTTTACAAAAGCTTAGGCTTTCAGTATACACTCTAACAATGTTGTGATCTATTTCAGATCCACGGTGAGTCACGCACATCATCTTTGCATAGTTCTAGAGATGTTTCGATGGAAACGTCTAGATGTGAAGATCAGTAGTGCATATTTTTGGTTGTCTTCTGTGAGATGTTTGAGACACACGGTCACCAGTAGGAGTATACCGTGGTTCCACAGGAGATCGAGGTTGTTACCGTTGGGAGTAGACGGAGTCTATAGAAGAGGCTCGCAACTTCCTTTGTTTGGCTCGATATATCCGGAGATACATTGAGGGTTTCTCACGGATTGCTATGCTACTTACACGCCTGACCAGGAAAGGCGTGAAGTTCACATGGACTGAGGATGGCAAGACCAGCTTCTAGGAGCTGAAGTGGAGACTAGTGTCGGCTCCGATTTTGGTTTTATCTTCTGGAGAGGACGGATATGTCTTCTACACCGATGCATCTATTCAGGGTTTGAGTGCTATTCTGATGCAGCACGATATGGTAGTCTCCTATGCTTCTTGTCGGTTGAAGGAACATGAGAAGAACTTCCCTGTACATGATCTGGAGCAAGTCACCATTATTTTTGCCATGAAGATTTGGTGACATTATTTATATGGCGTTACATTTGAGATTCTCACTGACCATAAGAGTCTCGAATATCTGTTTACTTAGAAGGAACTTAATCTCCGACAGAGGAGATGGATGGAATTTCCTGAAGGATTATGATTGTACCATTAGCTATCACCTGGGGAGAGCTAATGTGGTTGCCGATGCGCTTAGCAGGAAGTCCCGAGGGATTTTAGCTTGCCACCAAGTTGTGGTCACAGACTTGATTTAAGGTTCCTCCGATTTGGTCCTTGAGGGGTAAGGACAGACAGAGCAGGGTACTCTAGTTACCATGGTTGCTCAGTCGTTGATCAGGACGAGGATACGAGAGCCCTAGGCTGCTGATCAGTATTTTCTTCCGGGCAGTAGACCGAGTCACACGAGACAAGGAGGGTATTATATACTTTCGAGGCAGATTGTACGTGCCTCAGTCTGATCCAGTCTTACAGGAGCTACTTCATGAGGTTCATCGCTCTCGATTTACGATCCATCTAGGCGGGACCCGCATGTATCGAGATTTGAGGCGTTCCTACTGGTGGAACGGTATTAAGAAAGACATCACGGAATTTGTAGCTAGATGTCTTGTCTGTCAGTAGGTGAAGGCTGAGCATCAGAGACCTGCCGGGTTACTTCAGCGGATTCCTATTCCTGAGTGGAAATGGGAACATATTACTATGAACTTTGTGGTGGGATTGCCGAGGACACGATGAGGCCATGACGCGATTTGGGTAATCGTTGATCGATTAACCAAATCCGCGCACTTCTTAGCGATTTGGAGGACTGATCCCCTTGATCAATTGGTAGATCTGTTTGCCGGGAGATCATTAGATCACGTGGTGTCCCGTTGACTACTATTTCGACTAGAGACCCCCGGTTCACGTCTCATTTTTTTTTACAGAGTCTGTAATAGGCTTTGGGCACGCAGCTCTGTTTCAGTACAACTTTCCATCCGCAGACAGATGGACAGTAGAGTGGACCATTTAGACTCTAGAGGACTTGTTGAGGTCTTGTATATTGGATTTTAGGAACAGTTGGGAGGACCATTTGTCATTGGAGAGTTTGTCTACAACAACGGTTTGTATTCGACTATCCAAAGGCCACCGTTGAAGCGTTGTATGGTAGGCCTTGTCAGACACCCACCCTCTGGATGAGGTTGGGGAGGCCCAGCTGTTGGGACCTCATAGAGCTCAGCAGGAGGCAGAGTTGGTCCGCACTATCAGACGGAGGATGTTAGAGGCACAGGACCGCCAGCAGAGTTACGCTGATCGGAGACGCAGACCTTTGGCGTTCTCTATTGGTGATCATGTATTTTAGCGAGTTTCACCCACGAAAGGGGTGAAGAGATTTGGCCTTTGAGGTAAGCTAGCTCCGTGGTACATTAGCCCTTTCGAGATCTTGGCGAGGATCGGAGCGGTAGCTTACCGACTAGCACTACCACCATCCCTGTCAGGCGTTCACGATGTATTCCACGTATCTATGCTGAGAAGATACGTACCTGATCCGACACATGTGCTGACAGATATCACAGTTGCAGTTTAGCATGACATTACTTATGAGGAGGTTCCGGTACGGATTCTCGACCTGAAAGAGTGTCAATTGCGGAACAAGACTATCCGGCTGGTTAAAGTCGGATGGCAGCATCATTCGGATGAGGAGGCTACTTGGGAGCTCGAGGATACGATCTGAGCTCGATATCCTCATCTTTTCACTTGAGGTATGTGATTTATTTACCATTCAGCATTTATACGCTTTACCTGTTGTTAGTATTTGCTGATGGTAGATAACGAAATTTGGGGACCAAATTTTAATTAGTGGGGGAGAATGTAAAATACCGAAAATAGGTGAATATTAATAAGGGAATTTTTTGAAATTTTGGGAAATTTTTCGGAGCTCGTACGGATAAGTTAACTGGGATAAAAAAACGGGGTCCGGAAAAGCCTGTTTAGGATACCCCATTTAAGTGAGGAAATGTTTATATTTACATTTCCTTTTTCTTTTATTTTCTTTATTTTCTTTATTTGTTTTTCTTCTCTGCCTCGCCGAAATCCCCTTGCCTGAGACCCCTCGCCGAGACTTTCTCCTCTCGTGCCTGACGCCGGCCCTAACCGCACAAGGCGGTTTTTTTCTTCCCTCCCGGGTACAAACCCTCGGCCAAGCCTCGTCTTTGCCGACTCTCTCCTTTCCCCCTTATTCCCTACTCCTCCGTCCGTCGCCCTTGCTGTGGAGACGGCCACAACCGACGCTCCCCTTCCCCCAAGTGCCAGTGACGATCTACCACCGCTGAGCCCTCTGCCGATCGTCGGATGTAACGCCCGCCCTCCCTGCTAACCCTAAGGGACGGGGCTACGATACTCAACGTACATATTACAGCGGAAGACTTAAAAATCATTTTTCTTGGTTTAATAAAAACCGAACTACACTAATATGGTTTCCATAACATGATAACAAGTTAAATAGAAACATAACATCAAGTCAACCATGTAGTACTACAATTTATGAAACCAAAGTGTAATTCCTAAAAGTTCTTAAAGCAGGTTCTTATTTGGTTGCCTAGCCACCACCACACACATCTCTTTGCCTCTCCTGCTGCTCCATTAGCTCATCCAGCTTTTTCCTTTATCTGTGGTACAAGGAAAGTAAGCTATGAGCAGTCATGGCTCAGTAAGTTCCTTTCCAACTCACTAAAACCATAAATCATTACATAATCAAAGAATATATCAACATAACATGATCTCAACTAGTCATGGCATAACATATCATACTCTTTAAGCATATCATGCAACATAACAAAATCATAATTAGTCATGGCATATCATCTCTTAAAGCATAGCATGAAATATAACATAATTCATATCTAATCATGGCATCTCATCTCTTAAAGCATGGCATGAAACATATCATAGTCATATCTAATCATGGCATATCATAAATCATAGCATTATCACAACATGATCATAAAGTATATGCAATATGATTTTGAAAACATGTATCCGAAAAACATGTGTATGTCTCATGATCTTTTAAAACCATTTCTTCTTACATATATACTTGAACATAATATCAACATATTCAGGGCCCCGGCTTGTACCATATATACATAACATAAATGCGCGAATCCTAAGTATATCCAAGGTAGCAAGTCTTGAATCATACTAGGAACTAGGTCAAGATCACAAAGCATGGCCTAGGGACATACTTAGAGAGTCCATCCCTTATCAGCCTAGATCACAAAGCAAGGCCTAAGGACGTACTAAGGAGCCCATCCCTTATTAGCCTAGATCACAAAGCAAGGCTTAGGGCGTACTAAGGAGCCCATCCCTTATTAGCCTAGATCACAAAGCAAGGCCTATAGACTGATTAGGAGTCCACCCTTGGTACAAGCCTTACAAAGTAAAGTAGCATGTATAAAAATGCATCATTTAGTCACATAGCATAGCATAAAAGTATGCATCACTTAGGCATACATTATGTCATAAAAGTATGCATCACTTAGGCATACATCATATCATAAAAAGTATGCATCACTTAGGCATACATCATGTCTTGAGAAAGCATGCATATTTCTATCCACATAGCATATCATAAAAACAAGCATATTCCAAGCACATAGCATATCATTAAAGCATGCATATTTCTACTCACATAGCATATCATTAAAGCATGCATATTTCTAAGCACATAACATATCATTAAAACATGCATATCTCTATCCACATATCATATCATAAAAAGGTATAAATCACAAGCATACATGATTAAGCATAAGGGTGTATCATGTGATTATACTATCATAAGAAACATGGTAACATAGTTAACTTGGGTTCTAAGCTTCCTAAACCCTTGGGTTCCTATCATGGCCGAACCCCCTTAGGTCTCAATTTAGGTAAAAACAACCTCCAAGCATGTGAAACCTAAATTATCATTACATGAATTTCATAGGAAGCATTATAAGTATGATTTACTTGGTTTCTAAGTTCTCCAAGTCCTTAAACTCATGTGGCCGAACCCTATCAGTATATAAACAAGGTCCCAATTGTCATGAAAGCATGGAAACCTTAAACCATATTTATAACATTTTTTCCAAGTAACATAGTAAGCATATTGAGCTAGTTCATAAGTCCTTCAAGCCCTTAACATATGTCATAGTCAAACTTTTAACAAGTGTTCATTAGGGCTAAAAACAAACATACAAGCATGTGAACTTGAACTAACATCATGTATAAATTCATAACAAGACATTATACAACATGTATGGCCGAAACTTACCCTAGCCTCAATTAGGTCATTAAACAACATATAGCATGGGAACTTTGTCTTTCTACTTATCATATTCCATGTAAAGTGACATAAGCATATTTAATTCTTGTTCTAGGGTTTCTAGGGCATCTATTCCTTCATGGCCGAAACATACAATGCTCCATTTAGGTCATGGGAAAATTATACAAGCATGTGACACAATCAACACATTATCCTATTTTCATAAGAAGCACTTTTAACACATTTGGTTCCATTTCTAAGGCCTCTAGGTCTTTTAAACCCTACTTGGCCGAAACTCAATAGTATATAAACTTGCTTCAAATAGCCTAAAAGCATAAGAAATCATACAAGTTTCATAGCATGTATAAAGACAAGCATAATAAACATACATGTGAATTGTGTCTTAGGCTTCCTAGGTTTCTTTCCCTTTTTCTTTTATTTTTCCTCATGGCCGAAACCTACCAATCTTTAAACTAGGTTTTAAGTGGCCTAAAGCATGGAAAACCTAAGTAAGTTTCATGGCAAAAATTACTAAGGACATCATATACAAAGTTGGTTCATAAACAAGCTAGGACCCTTGTGATCTTACATGTCATATATCATGTAACTAATTTTCCTATACTCAATTTAAACATAAGAACATTAAACAACCTTCATATCATAATATCACAGAGGTCTTGAGCATAATAGAATTTTATTTAAGCTTTTCTAAACTATCCATCTTATCATGGCTGAAAATCTAAAATAAGAGTTCATGAATTTCTAGCAATGTTCAACATGCAATTCTTTAAGAAAACTCTATATTCTATCATACAAACATGGTTTCTTAAATTTAAAGGTCTTCCTAACCCTAAGCCCTTTTCTTGGCCGAAACATATAAATGGATTTCTTGTAACGCCCACCCTTCTTACCCAAGGGCGGCGCTACGATCTTATACTACTTACGTACATGCTTTAGTTATACTATAACAGCGGAAAATTTTAAATCATTTCTTTTATTTAAATAAGCATGATATCACATATTCTGATTAGTTCGAATGTACATATATTGATCATATAACTAAAAATATTAATTTGTCCGAATCGTTCTTGCCGAGCCACCACCACACACATCAATATCTGCTCCTCCTGCTGCTCCGTCGTTCCGAATATCCGTCCCCCATATCTACGGTACAAGGAAAGTAAGCTATGAGCACTCATGGCTCAGTAAGTTCCTTTCCTACTCACTAAAACTGAATTCATATCATTGCATATCAATATCATGCGAGGTATCATAAGCATACGACATACAAGGGTATCATATTCATATTCATATAATATCACATGACATTATATCTAATCATCAGATAATTCAAGCACATATGTAGGCAATGCATCATGAATTTGAAAACTTATACTTATAAGTACTTGAAATTAATATCATCATTAGAGGGGATCCCGGTTTGTACCACATACATAATGCGCGCGCTTCATAGGTAGGTCCAAGGTAGCAAGTCTTGAACCCTACCATGCATACATACTAGGCCCGAGTCTTACTCCATCGACCTAGGGCATTCAGAGGCCCATTACTGACGAGGCCCGAGTCTTACTCCATCGACCCCGGGGCGTTTACGGAGCCCACCCTTGGTACAAACCATACAAAAAAAATAACTTATCATGCATAACTATCATATCATGTCCCTAACAATCTTTCATGCATTTCTTTTTCATTTCTTTTCATTATATATAGCATTTCCTATGCTATAACATATCATTACGTAACATAATTTCATTTCTTCTCATTATGTATAGCATTTCCTATGCTATAACATATCATGGCATATTACGTAACATAATTTCATTTCTTCTCATTATGTATAGCATTTCCTATGCTATAACATATCATGGCATATTACGTAACATAATTTCATTTCTTTTCATTATGTATAGCATTTCCTATGCTATAACATATCATGGCATATTACATAACATAATTTCATTTCTTCTCATTATGTATAGCATTTCCTATGCTATAACATATCATAGCATATTACATAACATAATTTCATTTCTTCTCATTATGTATAGCATTTCCTATGCTATAACATATCATGGCATATTACATAACATAATTTCATTTCTTCTCATTATGTATAGCATTTCCTATGCTATAACATATCATAGCATATTACATAACATAATTTCATTTCTTCTCATTATGTATAGCATTTCCTATGCTATAACATATCATGGCATATTACATAACATAATTTCATTTCTTCTCATTATGTATAGCATTTCCTATGCTATAACATATCATGGCATATTACATAACATAATTTCATTTCTTCTCATTATGTATAGCATTTCCTATGCTATAACATATCATAGCATATTACATAACATAATTTCATTTCTTCTCATTATGTATAGCATTTCCTATGCTATAACATATCATGGCATATTACATAACATAATTTCATTTCTTCTCATTATGTATAGCATTTCCTATGCTATAACATATCATGGCATATTACATAACATAATTTCATTTATTCTCATTATGTATAGCATTTCCTAGGTTTCTTTCCCTATTTCTTTTATTTTCCTTCATGGCCGAAACCTACCAGTCCTTAAGCTAGGTTTCTTAAGTGGCCTAAAGCATGGAAAGCCTAAGTAAATATCATGGCAAAAGTTACTAAGAACATCATACACAAAATTGGATCATAAACAAGCTAGGACTCTTGTGATCTTACATGTCTTATATCATGTAACTAATTTTCTACATTCCAATTAAACATGAGAGCATTAATCAACTTTCATATCATAATATCACAGAGGTCTTGAGCATATTAATATTTTTGTTTAGGCTAATCTAAGCTATCCCTTTTATCATGGCCGAAAAACCCTAAAAAGAGTTCATGAGTTTCTAGCAATGTGAACACCCTTTAAGAAACTTTATATCCTATCATAGGAGCATGTTTAGTCTTTCTAACCCTTAACCTTTCTGGTCCGAAGCATACAAGTGAGTTTTCTTTTGGTTCCAATTAATTTCCAAGCAAGAAAACCATAGAAAGGTCCTTAGCATTTCATAGAAGGAACCTTGCACTAGTTTGGTTAGACTATAATCTTCCTAGCCTCTTTAAAATATTTTTGGTTAAATCCTAGGGTTAGATACTCCTCTGATCATACATCATATCAGTATAAAATCATGGAAAAGAATCCTTCTACATAGCATAGAAAATCTTATCATGAAATGAGGTCTTGTTTAAATCATCTTAGATTTGAAAACCTTTTCTTTAGCCGAATTTTCTTAAATTCTTTCCTAGGTTTTCTAATCCTTATAAATCCGAAAATCACATAAAAGCCTTGTACCACAGGTGAGGGAAGCTTACCTTCTTTGCTTAAGTTTCCTAGAGTTGAAAACTTGCTTGTGGACCTTTCTTCCTTGCTTGCTTTGCTCGGCACCAATGGAGGAAGAAGTGGCTAGGTCTTTTGGTGGAGAGGAGGAGGAAGAAGAGGAGGCTTCTTCCTCTTGTGTTGCTCGGCAACAAAAGAAAGAAAGAAAAGAGGGAGTGTCTCGGCACCTCTAGGAGAAGAGGAGGAGAGTGAGTTGAGGATGAAGCCACCCCTCCATGCCTATTTATACTAAAATGAGGGGAGGAAAACTTGACTTGATTCATCCTCCTTATTTATTTCTCCTCTTTAATGATAAGAATATTCTAGAGAAATGCTTCTTGAGTTCTCTCTTTTCTTTCCTTTAATTTCTCTCTTTTCTTTCCTTTAATTAAAATTCCTATCTCTCCTCTTACAATATCCTCTCCTATCACACTTGGTTAACATATGCATGCATCCACAAGAGAACCAAGGATCAAAACTTGGTTATGTATATTTTTACTTCTTTTTACTTCCTTTTCCTTTTAAGTAAAAAGAATCCTTTCTTATTCTTAACTACTTAGTCCTTTCTCTCCTTATCAATAATTCTCCTATCCCCTTTGATATCCTATACATGTTCCTTACAAGAGGTCCAAGGTTCAATCCTATTTCTCTTCTAACATATTATTGATATTCTTTTGTACATAATAATTCATATATCACCATATTATGCATTATGCATAAATATTTCATACACATATATATTATCTCATATTCCTTCCTTTTGTTTACATTAATTCCATGTATTATAAATATAGATGATTTATATTCTCAACTTTATTTTCTTTCATAAAGTTTTAATCATCTAAATCCTTCCCATCTTAATATTCAACTTAGAATATTTACACCTTCTTTTCACTACCTTCAAACTCTCATTATCCTTACTTTCTTATCTAGGCTTTCTAGGGGTGTTACATTTCTTTTGGTTCCAAGTAACTTTTAAGCAAGAAAACCAATAAAAGATCCTTAATAGTTCATGGAGAGAATCTTGCACTAGTTTGGTTACACAATATTTTCCCTAACCTCCTTAAAATATTTTTGGCCGAAATTCTAGGGTTAGGTACTCCTCTGATCAAGCATCATTTAGGTATAAAAACATAAAGAAAATCCTTCCTACATAGCATAGAAAAAATATCATGAAATAAGGACTTGTTTAAACCTTCCTAGATTTGAAAACCCTTTCTTTGGCCGAATTTTTCTTAAATTCTTTCCTAGGTTTTCTAATCCTTATAAAATCCGAAAATCACATAAAAAGCCTTGTACCATAGGTGAGGGGAAGCTTACATCCTTTTCGCTTGTGGATCTAAGGTATGGTGATGAAAGAAGTTGCCTCTCCTTCTAGTTCCTTTCCCTTGATTCCCTTGCTTAGTCCTCCTTGTATCTTAGGCTTTCTTAGGAAGAAAACCTTGGATTTGGGGCCGAAGATGGAGGAGAGGGGGACTGATGGTTTCGGTGAGGGAGAGGAAGAATGAGAGAAAATGAGAGAAAAATAAACTTCTCTTTTCTTGCTCCCTTTTATATTAAGGGGGAAGAGGTAGCAAAATTGATTTTTGCTTTCCTTCTCCCTTAGCCTTTTTTTTCTATTTCCTATTTATTTTATTTATTCATTTATTCTTACCATTCATGATGAAATAAGGGGGATTGAATCCTCTTAATTCCCTCTTTAAATTTTCGGCAAAAACAAAGAGGAAGAAGGAGAGAAAGGAAGGAAGGCAAGTTGCCTTTCTCTTGCTCTTTTCTTGTCTTCTTTTGGCTAGCTTTTACTCTTACCTTTATCATGAGTTTCCCTCCTTTGTTATCAACATCTTCTCTCTATCCCAATTGGTTTCTATTAATTAATTCTATGAAATATAATATAAGAGGTTCATGGTTCAATCCTTGACCTCCTCTTCTTTTTATTTCATTTTATTTCTTTTTGCTTCAACTCACTTCCTATTATTTTTCTAAGGAAAAATCCCAAATTCATATATTTATCTTACAAGCTCAGTGGGTATTACACCGGACTCCCTTCTTCTCTCTGTGCTGCCAGAGCCGACCTCACCGTGCCACTGTCGATCCACCGCAGACGCCAGACGTGCCCTAGATCCACCGCCGACCGCAACTCACAGAGCCGACGCTGCTCTCTTCTTCTTCCCGAGACACCGCTGGCCATAAGAGCCCTAGTTGCCGATTGTTGCTGCTTCATCGATCAACCACAACCAGCGCTTGAACGCATCTGATCGGATTCAAAGGTTGAGGAGGTGGATGACAATTGAGGCATTGCTAACTCTGTGGATCAAGTTAGTGTTGGATTATCATAGATATGATTGGGTATTTTGTTTGGGATTTTATGATCAGTTGTTGGATTGGTTGTTGAAGCTTTGGTCATTCCTATAGGGAGCATTTCAGCGGCTGTTTCTTCCTTTGCATTGTTGGTAGCAGCTTCGAGTTCTTTTCATAGAACTACTCTGTTCTGTCTTTGGTCGTCGCAGCCACCTTCTCCAGAATTGGAGTTTTTGATCTGTAGTGGCTGTCCTCACGTAGGAATTATTAAGGTTAGTTTCTTTTTTATTGGTTGAGTACTGATTTGATCAGTAGATGATAAATGTATTGATATTAGACTTGAAATATGTTATTATACGGTAGTTTGGTTATTTAGCAGGGTGATTAGAAGGAAACGGGTTTGATGAGTATAATGATTAATAGTGATTGATTTCGGAATATGATTAGGACTAGCTAAGTGATTTATGTATAACTTAGCTATAATATTTATCCTATGATTTCAGGACTTAAATTCGAGATGAGCATCTCGATGTGAGACGGTTTAGCATGATCGACAATTAAAGGCGGGTACTTCTGACTTTATGTCGTTTGATATACATAGTAGTGATTTTAATAAATTGCAATAATTATGTTTCTCATTTGTTTCGGTTAGTCACTACCCAATACTTATTACATGCTTGGTTGATTGCTTGTTTTGCATCTCATCTATTCCTTACCTGCTTATACATGCTTATAGGGGTAGTGATATACCATGCTTCACCATGTTTAGGACCTAGGTTTTATACCTTCAGTGTACCTTTGATTTGATTCGTTGATCTATGGTGCACTTTTATATATATGGATTAGCTCAGGATATTTTGTGGTTAGTGCCATGCACCATTTGCATGATTACATGTTGTGCGATAGTTCGCTCCATTATTGTTGAGCACATCGCCAGTTACATGGATCTGTACACACCACCACTCATGGGTTAGTGGTCGATTCAGGCAGTGTGTGTTGCAGCAGGGACCTTGTTTGGCTCCGTTGGTCCGCTCATGGGTAGCGTGATGCAATGTGTTAGCCGGCAGGGATCCTCCCCGTCATTGTGTACCGGGAGATGAGAGCATTGCGCTCCCCCATTTATGATTTGGGGTAGGAGGATAGGTGTACTCCGACAGCATCCCGTCCACTCGGTCATTCATCAGGAGTAGTGACGACAGAGTGCACGGTTGTCACAGCCCTACCCACTCGACCTCACTTTTGTGTGTGAGATGATCGACTGGCGTCAGGGGTGACCAGGACGCATCATTGGCATCATATGCATGATGCATTTATTGCTTATGTTTGTGCTTGCTGCATTTATATGCTGTATATTGTTTGGACGCCTATGTTTGACATGCATACAGGATTTGTGTGCCACTCGGACTGTTTGTCCTTTTACCCAGGTTCTGGTTAGTACAGTTTCTCTCCTGTTTACTTTAGTTGCATTTTTATCTTTCTTATATCATGAGACCGTACGCATGATTAGTGCTAGGTGTTATTTCCCTACTTTGTATATCAGTTGTACCTGCTGAGTGTTGGACTCACCCCACCTCCATTGTTGTTATTTTTCAGGTTGATGCTGTTAGGAGAAAGTTCCAGTTGCTGGTCCCTTGCAGACCATGTGGATTTATTGACCTTTTAGTTTTTCTTCTTATTTGACTATGTTTACACTTGGTTTGTTTGATACTTGGATATTGTATGGATTCTTATGATTGATGAATTTTCGTATGGTTTGGATTTGTTCTACTACATGCCTGCCAGGATGGCAGAAGAGGTGAGTTTGTCAGATTTGTGTTTTATGAGTGTAGTTGAGTAGGGTGGATTTTGAGTCTTCTTATCATTGCTTATTAAACTGCGTGGAATGTCTGTGTGTTGTATTTTATTTCTGTTATTATTCCAGCCGCATGTGGCTGAGGTATATGGAGATGTAGAAAGTTTTAGATTGTCCGCCGTACAGGGGAGATGCTGTCGAAATTTTTTCGGACAGGGAATCCTTCGGGGCGTCACAATAATTCTAACGAATCTGTTGTGCACAGAATACACAACCACTTAATATATACAATTCTTAAGTTCCAAACTATTCCAGCTTGCTTCTTAAAGAATTAAGCTCAAGGAATTATTTCATTTAGCATTACAATCTTAAGAACTGGAATTTATAAACATGCTATTTACAAAAAACATTAACAATTGGCACAACTCATTCTCTCAAAAAGAATTCTGATTTCTAAAATTTGAGCTGATTTCTTAAATCCATTATTTAAGTCTTCTTCATTTCAATTAAAATAATCAATAGGTTGTTTCATAAAATGTAGATTTGTTTAATGAAGAATTCTTTTGCAGATAATAGAACACCATTCAGCTTTAAATCATAAACTCTTAATCTTGAACCATTTCACTTCCAAAATTCCATCCAAATTATAACATGTTGTTGGTTGCTACACGGAATACCGTTCTAGTTCCCCTGTACAAAATTTGTACAAGTATAAAACTATCCTAGCTACCCATGTGCTCTATGAAGTTAAATTTGGATTGCAAATGATGCTTAACATTATTAATCCAAATTGTCCTTCAGAAGTTATACTTGGATTGGAAATGATACTTAACATTTTTACTCCAAATTTAACCGATGTGTTCTTCATAAGTTAAACCATATTACAGAAGTTAATTAAAATATCTATTTCAAAGATCTACTTCCAGGTTAAACATGGCGAGGCACTAGGCCTTCTTGGGTATGAGATCATCCACCACTTCCTAGACAAAACCTTTCAAAGAAATCAAATATTTAACTTCTTACAGTAAACTAGGTTTAACTACAGAGACCTCAATAGAAACACAATATCGAAACATGAAATCGAAACACAAAATCGATAACAAAAACGATAGCCTAAAATCGATAGTCTCTTGTGTTTGATTTTTCAAAATCTATACAAAGAAGATGAACTAGTTATGATGCAGAAACAAATAAGTAGTTATACCTTTCTTAGTAGCTTATAGACCTCTTGATCTTCTGTTGTATTCCTCTTCTTCTCTTGGAGGTGGGCGACGATTTACTAAATCCACCCAAGCCTCTTCCATTGCTTCCAAGTTTCGGCCACCAACTAACCTCCAAGGAATGCTAGACAAGAGAGCTTCCTTCTCTTCTTCTTCTCCATCAAGCAACTGGTCACGAAGAGAAAACCATGCTTTATGTCGCCGGCCTCCAAGAAAGAAAACAAAATGAGAAGAGAGAAGGAAGAGGGCCGACCACCAAGGGAATAGAAGAGAGGATTTCGGCCACAATAGAGAGGATGCAAGGCTTAGGTTGTTCTCAATGAAGCACCCTCTCCCTCTCTTTTATAATCCTTGGTGAATCTAAAAAAGGAAAGTTTTAAAACAAAAAATTAAAACTTCATTTTATTCCTTTACATGGCTGGCCACCACTTGTGCATCAAACAAGGAAAGATTTTAAACAAAAAATTAAAATCTCTCTTTTAAAATCCCTTTTGTGGTTAGCTATAAAAGGCATATTTTATAAAATTAAAATCTTCTCTTTTAAATCCTTTTGTGGATGTCTATAAAAGAAAAGATTTAAAATAAAACTCCTTTTATATCATGGTTGCAAAAAAAGAAAGTTTAAAATTAAAATCTTTCTTTTAAACATTATAGATAACTACAAATAAGAAAAGATTTCAAATCTCTCTTTTAATCATTTGTAGAAAGCTATAAAAGGAAAGATTTTAAAATTTAAAACTCTCTTTTAAAGCCATGTGGAAAGCATCATAAAAGGAAAGATTTTAACAAAATAAAAACTTCCTTTTATTTCCTTTTGTGACTGATATAAAAAAGGAAAGTTTTATAATTAAAATCATCCTTTTAAATCCTTTTAATGGATCTCTATAAAAGGAAAGATTTTACAAAAAAAAAATCCTTTTCTATGTGTGGATGATCGGCCCCTTGCTTGGGCACCAAGCAAGGCTTGGCAGACCCTTGCTTGGTCTCCAAGCTTGGTTTGGTCGGCCCCTTGCTTGGGCTCCAAGCAAGGATGTGGCTGGGCCTTAATCGTGGTTAAGAAGTTGGGCTTTGGGTAGATATAAGGTTTTATAAATAAGAGGCTACAATAGGGACCGAGAGGGGGAATTGGTTTTGGTCTCCTGATGAGCTTGAGCTTCTCGTGTTCGCCTCGAACACCCAACTCAAGTTCATCAATAATAACTCATACCACTAAAGAGTTATTATTGCACTACCACACCAATCCCATATTACAATATGGGTTCTTTCTTATCATGAGTGCGCTAATCTCTCTGTGGTTAAGATATCGAATGCCCATTAATTAAATGAGTTACTGACAACTCAATTAATATCTAGCTCCAAGAGTAGTATCACTCAACCTTACTGTCATGTCGGACTAAGTCCACTTGTAGGGTTTACATGACAATCCTTATGAGCTCCTCAAGGGGACATCATCAACCTTGATGACTAGGACACAGTTTCATTCTATAATCAACAACACACCATATAAATAATATCATTTCCCAACTTATCGGGCCTTTTAATTTAACGAACTAAATCTCACCTTTGATAAATTAAAGAAATAAATATTAAGTATACGTGCTTGTTATTATATTATGATTAAGAGTACACACTTCCATAATAACAGAGGTCCTATTCTTTTTTTTTACAGTCAATATAAAAAAATAACCTCAAATGGTCCTGCTCAATACACTCAAAGTGTACTAGTGTAAGTTTATAGCCAAGATAAACTAATACCAAATTACACTACAACCATTCCAATAGTTTGTCCCATTCCATCTTAGTTGTGAGCAACTATTTATAATTTATAAGGAACTGATAACATGATCTTCTGTGTGACACCACACAACATGTTACCTTTAATATAAATTAAATGAACAACTACATTTAGCATATAAATGTAGACATTTGACCAATGTGATTCTTATTTCAAAATAAATATTTATACAAAAAGCTAGACTTTTAGTATACATTTAACACATGTGTCATTCAAGTCCCGAAGGTTAGGATTCAATCTCAACTCAATCATGTTACATTTATGCTCTTCAAATAACTCCAATAGCACCAACATACAAAATTTTCAACTTCATAGATTACTCATCATTAGAAATTTTAATCCAAAGTTCCAAATAATACTATACCCTTCCCCCACACTTAAAATTTTGTCCATCTTGGCCAAATCATTCATCATTTAACATTCAAAGTATCCACATCCAAAATATTAAAAAATGATATAATGATTAACAAGAAGATTAGCAAGAGAAATGTGGGGAACAATGGAATAACCTTCATAAATATAATTCAATTTATGGTATTATGGTTTTGAAAGAATCAAAGCATGTTCTAGAGTTACACTAACACAAGTGCATCATATAAACGAGGCTTAATCCTTAATAGGTATACATAATTTATCATCTCAATCTATCTATCAAGAATCCATCACTAAGTAGTAATCTCATGCAATTCAAAAATCCAATCATGACAATAAATTTTAAAACTTAACAATCAAATTTAACTAGCTTTCAACATCTCTAAAATGATATAGAGAAATGCCAAGGGGTATATTTTATTTCCAAAAGAGAAAAAGACTATTTACAAAACCAACAAGATAACTCAAAACCAACAAGATTGCTAAAGTAAACTAAAAGATTATTTATGCATCAAACTAAAGACATGGTATCTACAATGACAAATAAAAGGTGGAATGGAGCAAACTGCCCTGAATTTTAGGTGGTGGAATACAATTTATTAATAGAGCCAATGCGGAAGTGGAGTGGACCTAATGGAAGTGAGTGCCTTATTCATGTGATCAATATCATCAAGTTCAGCTCCCTCCATCACCAAAGCCTCAAATGGATCCATGACTACTGAATACATATCCCGGTCTCACCTGAAATAATAAAACAAATAAAATCATCAGACACAGGAAGCTCAAAATATCAAACACATAGATATATAAAATAAATAAGTATCAAGGCACAAAATAAAATAATAAAATAATATTAAGATCACCAAACGCTGTACATATCCCCGGCAATGACACCAATTTTGGTAAGGTCATTTTTGTCATGAAATAATATTAAAAGAATTTAAGTATTGAACTCCTCTAACTATACTAATGCAGTATAGAAATGACTCAGGTTGTCTCCCAATGAATGCAATGATAGGATGGTAATCTAGGATTTCTTGTCATTTATGTTTTTGGATTTTTTGATATGAAATTAGGGGTTTGGGTTTTGATGTCTAAGACTAAGAAATGAAATAACAAAACAAGTATGAAACTAAACCTAATGCAATAGAATGAAATCCTAAATAATCATCAATAATGAATCCACACTATATTATCACCCTACGCTATAAAAATCATCATCAATAGAATGAATATATGTTACACTTCTGCAAGTTCATGGATTCATCGTCAGTAATAAAGATTATCGATCCCACGAGGACTGGTTATAAACACTAGCAATGGTTCACCTAGGATTAGCTAAACTACCGATGGTTGTAAGTAATCTAAAGAAAAGAGATTGGGAAACAGAAATGAGAACTAGCAAAGAAGAAGTAATTAACTTGGTTTATGGATAGTTCTAGGAGTTCAGTTTCATTGTGGTGGTATTGATGTATTATATTCTATCCTTTACTCATTGTCCATCAATAAGAATTCGCTGGAAGTTGAAGCATCTATCCTTAAGTACCAAATAAAGAAGATCCCTATGAAATATTGTTACGGTTAACCCCAATCACGAGGGTGCCTCGGTAGATCATAAGAACACAACTCTAATTGGTGTCATTAAGGATAGAAATACGGAGCTTAGTTTAGTCTCTTACTTCCTTATGGAGAAGTTGCCTCTCCTTTCAAGGAAGTACCCTAGATGTCCATGAATGGGCTACCCCTGTCACTAGGGCCCCTCTGGTATACGATCTAAAATACTCTCTCTACAAGGTTATCAATTCCTATATAATCAATTAATACGCAACAAGCATGCATACTAGTTGAAACAAAGCATGCGAAATCATCAAATGAATAAAGGCATAAATGTGAGTCTTACATCAAAACCAATCCACAGCTACTCCCTAATCCTAGAATAAGGAATCTGCTCCATAGACGCCGGAGAAAAACCCAAAGACATAATGTAATTATGCTTATAATCTGTAACACCCACTAAGCTTTTAAAATACATATGAGAATGATGAATTTGCTTTAGAAAAATATTAGTAGAATGTTGAACCAAAAAGAAATCAAAAGAAATAAAATAGGGAGTTGTCAAGGATTGAACCTTGAACCTCTCATGATGTAAATGATAGGATTAATGGGTAATAACCAGTTGGGATAGGAATAATATATTGATAGCAAAGGAGAGAAACTCATGATAAGGGTGAGAGTAAAAGCTAGCCAAAAGAAAACAAGAAAAGAGCAAGAGAAAGGCAACTTGCCTTCCTTCTTTTCTCTCCCTCTTCTTCATCTTTTGCCGTGACTTAAAGAGGGGAATTAAGGGATTCATTCCCCCTTGTTTCATCATGAATGATGAGAACAAATAAATAAATAAAATAAAAAGGAAATGAAAAAAAAGGGGCTAAGGGAGAAGGAAAGCAAAAACCAATTTTGCTACCTCTTCCGCCTTAACATAAAAGAGAGTATGTAAAGAGGAGATTTTATTTTTCTCTCATTCTCTCCTCTCCATCACCGAGAACCTCAGCCCCCTCTCCTCCATTTTTTGGCCCCCAAAAAAACAAGGTTCCTCCTAGAATACAAGGAAGGCTACCAATGGAAATCAAAGGAGGAGAACAAGAAGAAGAGACCTCTTCTTCCATCACCATACTTTAGAACCACAAGCGAAAAGGATGTAAGCTTCCCCTCACCTGTGGTACAAGGGATTTTAATGTGTTTTTGGATTTTATGAGGATTTTAAAACCTAGAAACAAAGTTGTGAAAACTCGGCCAAAGAAAGGACATGTTGATCCTAGGAATGTTTAATATAAGCTTTGATTCATGATAATTTTTCTATGCTTTGTAAGAAGGTTTTCTCTCATATTTTTATATATATGTGATGTTGGATTAGGGATGTATCTAACCCTAGAGTTTCGGCCAAAAAGGTTTTGTAAGGGCTAGGGAATTTAATTGTTTACCTAACTTGCACAAAACCCTCTAAATAAATGGTTAAGGATCCATTATCGTTTTCATACTTGAAGGTTACTTGGAACCAAAAGTATCCCACACACAAGTTTCGGCCAAGGAAGGGTTTAGGGTTAGGAAGACTTTTATTTAAACTTACCATGTTTATATGATAGAATATAGAGTTTCTTAAAGAGTTGCATGCTTGTATGTTGATAGAAACTCATGAACATCACTTTGAATGTTTCGGCCATGGTAAGGTGGATGCTTTAGAATAGCTTAAACAGATTTTTAACATGCTCAAAACCTCCATGAAAATAAGATATGAAAGTTGTTTGATGCTCCCATGCTTAATTAGAGTATAGGAAAATTGGTTGCATGATATATGTTAATTAAGACCACAAGGGTCCTAGCTTGTTTGTGAACCAAACTTGTGTGAATAGTTTCTTTGATATTTTTGCCATAAAACTTGTTTATATTTTCCATACTTTAGGCCACCTAAAACCTAGTTTAAAGACTTGGACGGTTTCGGCCAAACATATGCTATGAGATAAAGAAAGGAAAAACCTAGGAAACCTAAGACACAACTTGAATGTATGCTTATAGTGCTTGACTTTTATACATGTTATGAAATGTGTTTTGACCTTCTATGCTTTTATGCCATTTGAACAAATTCCATGCTTGATGAGGTTCGGCCATGTAGGGTTTAAAGACCTAGAAACCTTAAAATTTAGACCTCATGTGTTCAAGATGCTTATTATGAAATTGGGATAACATGTTGTTTGTGTTCACATTCTTATATATTTAACTATGACTCAAAAGGGCACCTTTAAGTCTCGGCCAAGAAGGGAATACATGCTTTAGAAACCCTAGAATTTACATTGAATATGCTCATGTCACTCTCCATGAAATATGAAATGTAGAAAGCTAAAATTTACATGCTATATGTTGTTAGTGACCTAAAATTGATGCTAAGGGAAGTTTCGGCCATGACCACTTGTATGAGGCCACTTATGAATTTATACATGATGTTAGAGTAAGTTCACATGCTTGTATGCTTGCTTGAAAACCTAAATGAGTACTTGTAAATTTCGGCCATGACATAATTTTAAGGGCATAAAGAATTTAGGAACTAACTTAATTGTGCTTACCATATTCCTTGAAATAAATGCTATAAATATGGTTAAGGTTTCCATGCTTTATGTCATTTAGAACCTTGTTTCACACTTGTTAAGGTTCGGCCAAATGAGGTTTAAGGACTTGGAGAACTTGGAGTCCAAGTAAATCTTGTTTATAACACTTCCTATGAGAATGATATGTGGATGAACTAGGTTCTACATGCTTGGATGTTGTTTAAAACCTAGATTGGCACCTAAGAGGGTTTCGGCCAAGATAAGAACCTAAGGGATTAGGAAGCTTAGTACCCAAGTTAATCATGTTACATTGTTTCTCATGATTGGATGAGCACATGATACACTTTTATGCTTAGACATGTATGCTTGTGAGCTATACAAAAATGAGAATTTCTACAATATGTTATGAGTTCAAAAGATGCATGTTTTATGTTATGATATGTGGGTAAATTTTACATGCTTTGATGATATGATATGAGCTGAAAATATGCATGCTTATGTTATGATATGTGGTTAAATTATGCATGCTTTGATGCTATGTTTAGTGATTAAAATATGCATGCTTTCATGATATGCTATATGGTTAAATTATGCATGCTTTGATGCTATGTTTAGTGCATAAAATATGCATGCTTTCATGATATGCTATGTGGTTAAATTATGCATGCTTTGATGCTATGTTTAGTGCTTAAAATATGCATGCTTGCATGATATGCTATGTGGTTAAATCATGCATGCTTGATGATATGCTTTGTGCTTGAGATAAGCATGTTTCTATGATCTATGCCTAAGTGATGCATATTGTTATGATATGATGTATGCCTAAGTGATGCATACTTTTATGGTATGATGTATGCCTAAGTGATGCATACCTTTATGACATGATGTATGCCTAAGTGATGCATACCTTTATGATATGATGTATGCCTAAGTGATGCATACTTTTATGACATGATGTATGCCTAAGTGATGCATACTTTTATGATATGATGTGTGCCTAAGTGATGCATGCTTTTATGATGTATGATATGTATAAGTATGACATGTACTTTACTTTATGTGACTTGTACCAAGGCTGGGCTCCATCAGCTCCCCGGGGTCGATGGAATAAGACTCGGGCCTTGTTAGGGATGGGCTCCTAAGTGCCCCTAGGTCGATGGAGTAAGACTCGGGCCTAGTATGTTTGCCTTGTAGGGTTCAAGACTTGCTACCTTGGACCTACATAGGTTGCGCGCAATATGTAAGTGGTACATAGCCGGGATCCCCTTTAAGTTGAGATTATGTTAAAGTATATATGTAAGAAGAAATGGTTTTAAAGGTCATGAGACATACACATTTTTTTCGGATACATGTTTTCCAAAATCATATTGCATATACCTTATGATGATTTATGATATGCCATGGTTAGATATGATTATGTTATGTTCCATGATATGTCCATGTGTATGATATTCCATGACTCCTTATGATGATATGCCATGATTAGATAAGATTATGTTATGCTTCATGCTATGCTTACGCTATGATATGCCATGACTAGTTATGATTTCTTCATGTTGCATGATATGCTTAAAAGAGTATGTTACATTATGTCATGACTAATTTAAATGATGCCATGTTGAGACATTCTTTGGTTATACTATGATTTTCGGTTTTAGTGAGTAGAAAAGGAACTTACTGAGCCATGAGTGCTCACAGCTTACTGTCGTTGTACCACAGATAAAGGAAAAAGCTGGATGAGCTAGAAGAGCAGCAGGAGAGGCAAGGAGATGTGTGTGGCGGTGGCTAGGCAACCAAATAAGAACCTGCTCTAAACCTTTTAAGAACTACGCTTTGGTATCATGAATTGTAGTACAATATGTGCGACTTGATGTTATGATTCTACTAAATTTGTTATCATGTTATTGAGGCACTGATAGTGTAGTTCGGATTTGATAAAAAGGAAAACAAAAGAAAAGTTTTTATTAAACTAAGAAAATTATTTTAAGTCTTCCGCTGTTATTTGTACATAGAGTATCGTAACCCCGACCCTTAGGGTTAGCAGGGAGGGCGGGTGTTACAGGTTGGTATCAGAGCCAAGTTTTTGCCAGCTCACTACATACACATCATGCCTCCGACCTGCCGCTCCAAGTAAGAATGTTTATGCTTAATTTTCTTGTTATATGCTTATGCTTAGTTTCATGTTATATGACTTATGCTTTATTTATTTTTCTTCCTTGTTATATTGCCTATGCTTTATTTTCTTTGCTACATTGCTTATGCTTTATTTCCTTATGTTATATTGTTTGTCACTCTATTCCTTATTTTTCCTTATGATGTTTATGCTTTAGTTTCATGTTTTGCTTGCTTATGTTTGATGCTTTATTCCATGCTTTTAGTTATAATTTAGATTAGGATTACATATTAGTAGGTTAGGAATAATACTAGAATAAATAGATAGAAACAAAACAGTACATTAGATTGGCTAAAAACGATAATCACTTACACTAGTCTATTTGTTATTATTTAGATAAACATGGTTAGGACACGCAATGCCCGAACCGAGGGGACAGTGACTCCACCAGACCTGACACAGGTAGTCGCAGACCTCCAGCATCAGATCGCAGAGCAACAGCAGCTGATCACTACCTTAATGGGTCAGCAAGGCAACCCGATTACCCCACCGGCAAATCAGAATACACTACCGGTTATACCTACAGCCGCGCCAGTGCCCCTAGCAGCCCCTACTCCGATGATCCGACAAGAGGCCTATCTGATTCAGTGGCAAAGGCTTAAGCCGGAAGCATTCTCGGGAAATTGCGAACCATGGGATGCACAAGCCTGGCTCAAGACCGTGGAAAGCATAATGGAACTACTGGACTGGCCTGAACACGAGAAGGTCAAATGCGCGTCGTTCTGCCTTACCGGAGATGCCCGGATGTGGTGGGACCGAGTAAAGGCGAAAAGACAAATAAACCAGATGCAGTGGACGAATTTTAAGACAGAGTTCTTAGAAGAATTCTTCCATATGCAAGTGACCAACAAGCACTATGACGAGTTCACTGAGTTCCGGCAAGGTGATCTGTCAGTTAATGAAGCCGTCAAAAAGTTCAACCGCCTAGCACGTCTGTGCCTAGAACTGATCCGTACTGAAAAAGAGAGGGTCCGGTTAATGTTAAAGATGCTCCGACCCGAGATAGCTCTGAACGTAGCCGGCGGAGTTAATAGACCGCAGACTGCAGAGGAGCTAGTCAGCAGTGCCCTGATTACCGAGCACTACCAGAAAGCAATGAACGAGGGCAAGAACCAAGCACTGATCGGAGGACAAAAATCGCACAATACCAGAACCGGCTGGAAAGGAAACTCAGGTGGAAAGAGGAAACAGTGGAACAACACAAAAGGTGGTCCGGCCAATAAGCAAACCAAGTACCCTCAGTGTGCCACATGTGGAAAGATGCATTCTGGAGTATGTCTCCTAAGCACCAGAAAGTGCTACAACTGCGGAAAGGAAGGTCATTTGGCAAGAAATTGCCCTACTCAGTCTCAGGCACTACCTCTGCAGAACAACCAGAATATGAATACCCCTGCACAGCTTCACCAGATGCATACTGCCATAGAAGGGACTTCAATCAGCCAAGGAAGATTGGAGGCCCCTCCCACTATAACCAATGCCAGAGTCTACTCTCTCGCTCAGGATGACGTGGCGAACGCCTCTGCCATCGTCTCAGGTCAGCTACCTAATTTCAATCAATATGCTAAAGTTTTACTTAATGCTGGAAACGAACCAATATGGGAATCCATCGAGGAACCGAGACGTGTTTCGTATCCTTGGGTCGAAACTATGTCTGGGCGACTTTCTACCCTCACCATAACACCGACGTTATTTGAGAGTATACTGGAAAAGCAAACCAGTGACCAAAACCTCCAGAGAATCAAACAAGAGACTTTGGAAGGGAAGAATGACAGGTTCCGTATCGCGGACAACAGGGTATTATACCTCAGGGATCGGTTATGCATTCCAGAGGACCCAGAGTTGCGAAGGAAAATACTGGAAGAAGCTCATACAACACCCTATGTAATACACCCGGGCTCCACTAAGATGTACCAGGACCTGAAAAAGAAATTTTGGTGGTCTGGTATGAAAAGAGAAGTGGCTCAGTATGTCAGTACTTGCCTGACCTGCCAAAGGGTAAAAGCCGAACACCAGAGACCGGGCGGATTACTACAGCCTGTCCAAATTCCAGAATGGAAATGGGAATAAATCTCTATGGATTTCATTTCGGGTCTTCCCAGGACGACAAACAGATATGACGCTATATGGGTGATTGTAGACAGATTAACGAAGTCCACACACTTTTTGGCGATCAAAATGACTTATTCAACTGAACAGCTAGCTCAGTTATATGTTAAGGAAATCATTCGGCTACATGGTGTTCCTAAGACCATTATTTCTGATAGAGACGGTCGCTTTGTTTCACACATTTGGGAGTGCGTTCAGAAGACCCTCGACACGAAGTTGTTATTTAGTACAACTTTCCACCCTCAGACCGATGGGCAAACTGAAAGAGTGAACCAAATATTAGAAGATATGTTAAGAGCTTGTGCCCTGGACTTCAAGGGAAGCTAGTGTCGATATCTATACCTGGCAGAATTTGCCTACAATAATAGTTACCAAGCTACTATTAAAATGGCACCTTACGAAGCTCTGTATGGGAGGAAGTGTAGATCCCCTATATGCTGGTATGAAAGTGGTGAAAAGAAGGAAATGGGATTCCGAACGAAACTTATTAATGACACCACCCGAGCTATACAGAAGATCCGCCAACGAATAGAAACTGCTCAGAGTCGGCAGAAGAATTATGCCGATAAACGGCGCAAGCCGATAGAATTCAACATCGGAGATTTGGTATTCCTTAAGGTATCCCCTATGAAAGGGATAATGAGGTTCGGAAAGAGGAGCAAGTTAAGCCCACGATACGTAGGACCGTACCGGATTTTAGAAAGAGTGGGCCAAGTCGCATACAGACTAGAACTACCTCCAGACATGGCAGCCATTCACAATGTGTTCCATGTATCGATGCTCAAGAAGTGTACTCCTAGCACAGATCAAGTAATTGAGCCACAGTCGGTACTGGTTCAAAAGGACCTAAGTTACGAAAGTAGACCTATTCAGATCTTGGACCGAGAAGTCAAGAGGTTAAGGAACAAAGAAATACTCTTAGTAAAGGTTCTATGGCGGAATCAACGATTTGAAGAAGCCACCTGGGAACGCGAGGACGATATGAAACAAAAGTACCCGGAGCTATTTTAAAATTCGAGGACGAACTTTTTATGAGGTACGGGGTACTGTAACACCCACTAAGCTTTTAAGATAAATATGAGAATGATGAATTTGCTTTAGAAAAATATTAGTAGAATGTTGAACCAAAAAGAAATAAAAAGAAATAAAATAGGGAGTCGTCAAGGATTTAACCTTGAACCTCTCATGATGTAAATGATAGGATTAAGGGGTAATAACCAGTTGGGATAGGAATAATATATTGATAGCAAAGGAGGGAAACTCATGATAAGGGTGAGAGTAAAGGCTAGCCAAAAGAAAACAAGAAAAGAGCAAGAGAAAGGCAACTTGCCTTCCTTCTTTTCTCTCCCTCTTCTTCATCTTTTGCCGTGACTTAAAGAGGGGAATTAAGGGGATTCATTCCCCCTTGTTTCATCATGAATGATGAGAACAAATAAATAAATAAAATAAAAAGGAAATGAAAAAAAAAAGGGCTAAGGGAGAAGGAAAGCAAAAACCAATTTTGCTACCTCTTCCCCCTTAACATAAAGGAGAGTATGTAAAGAGGAGATTTTATTTTTCTCACATTTCTCTCATTCTCTCCTCTCCATCACTGAGAACCTCAGCCCCCTCTCCTCCATTTTTTGGCCCCCAAAAAAACAAGGTTCCTCCTAGAATACAAGGAAGGCTACCAAGGGAAATCAAAGGAGGAGAACAAGAAGAAGAGACCTCTTCTTCCATCACCATACTTTAGAACCACAAGAGAAAAGGATGTAAGCTTCCCCTCACCTGTGGTACAAGGGATTTTAATGTGTTTTTGGATTTTATGAGGATTTTAAAACCTAGAAACAAAGTTGTGAAAAATCGGCCAAAGAAAGGACTTGTTGATCCTAGGAAAGTTTAATATAAGCTTTGATTCATGATAATTTTTCTATGCTTTGTAAGAAGGTTTTCTCTCATATTTTTATATATATGTGATGTTGGATTAGGGATGTATCTAACCCTAGAGTTTCGGCCAAAAAGGTTTTGTAAGGGTTAGGGAATTTAATTGTTTACCTAACTTGCACAAAACCCTCTAAATAAATGGTTAAGGATCCATTATCGTTTTCATACTTGAAGGTTACTTGGAACCAAAAGTATCCCACTCACAAGTTTCGGACAAGGAAGGGTTTAGGTTTAGGAAGACTTGAATTTAAACTTACCATGTTTATATGATAGAATATAGAGTTTCTTAAAGAGTTGCATGCTTGTATGTTGATAGAAACTCATGAACATCACTTTGAATGTTTAGGCCATGGTAAGGTGGATGCTTTAGAATAGCTTAAACAGATTTTTAACATGCTCAAAACCTCCATGACAATAAGATATGAAAGTTGTTTGATGCTCCCATGCATAATTAGAGTATAGGAAAATTGGTTGCATGATATATGTTAATTAAGACCACAAGGGTCCTACCTTGTTTGTGAACCAAACTTGTGTGAATAGTTTCTTTGATATTTTTGCCATAAAACTTGTTTGGATTTTCCATACTTTAGGCCATCTAAAACCTAGTTTAAAGACTTGGAAGGTTTCGGCCAAACATATGCTATGAGATAAAGAAAGGAAAAACCTAGGAAACCTAAGACACAACTTGAATGTATGCTTATAGTGCTTGACTTTTATACATGTTATGAAATGTGTTATGACCTTCTATGCTTTTATGCCATTTGAACAAATTCCATGCTTGATGAGGTTCAGCCTTGTAGGGTTTAAAGACCTAGAAACCTTAAAATTTAGACCTCATGTGTTCAAGATGCTTATTATGAAATTGGGATAACATGTTGTTTGTGTTCACATGCTTTTATATTTAACTATGATTCAAATGGACACCTTTAAGTCTCGGCCAAGAAGGGAATACATGCTTTAGAAACACTAGAATTTACATTGAATATGCTCATGTCACTCTCCATGAAATATGAAATGTAGAAAGCTAAAATTTACATGCTATATGTTGTTAGTGACCTAAATTGATGCTAAGGGAAGTTTCGGCCATGACCACTTGTATGAGGCCACTTATGAATTTATACATGATGTTAGAGTAAGTTCACATGCTTGTATGCTTGCTTGAAAAGCTAAATGAGTACTTGTAAATTTCGGCCATGACATAATTTTAAGGGCTTAAAGAATTTAGGAACTAACTTAATTGTGCTTACCATATTCCTTGAAATAAATGCTATAAATAAGGTTAAGGTTTCCATGCTTTATGTCATTTATAACCTTGTTTCACACTTGTTAAGGTTCGGCCAAATGAGGTTTAAGGACTTGGAGAACTTGGAGTCCAAGTAAATCTTGTTTATAACACTTCCTATGAGAATGATATGTGGATGAACTAGGTTCTACATGCTTGGATGTTGTTTAAAACCTAGATTGGCACCTAAGAGGGTTTCGGCCAAGATAAGAACCTAAGGGATTAGGAAGCTTAGTACCCAAGTTAATCATGTTACATTGTTTCTCATGATTGGATGAGCACATGATACACTTTTATGCTTAGACATGTATGCTTGTGAGCTATAAAAAAATGAGAATTTCTACAATATGTTATGAGTTCAAAAGATGCATGTTTTATGTTATGATATGTGGGTAAATTTTACATGCTTTGATGATATGATATGAGCTGAAAATATGCATGCTTATGTTATGATATGTGGTTAATTTATGCATGCTTTGATGCTATGTTTAGTGATTAAAATATGCATGCTTTCATGATATGCTATGTGGTTAAATTATGCATGCTTTGATGCTATGTTTAGTGCATAAAATATGTATGCTTTCATGATATGCTATGTGGTTAAATTATGCATGCTTTGATGCTATGTTTAGTGCTTAAAATATGCATGCTTGCATGATATGCTATGTGGTTAAATCATGCAAGCTTGATGATATGCTTTGTGCTTGAGATATGCATGTTTCTATGATCTATGCCTAAGTGATGCATATTGTTATGATATGATGTATGCCTAAGTGATGCATACTTTTATGGTATGATGTATGCCTAAGTGATGCATACCTTTATGACATGATGTATTCCTAAGTGATGCATACCGTTATGATATGATGTATGCCTAAGTGATGCATACTTTTATGACATGATGTATGCCTAAGTGATGCATACTTTTATGATATGATGTGTGCCTAAGTGATGCATGCTTTTATGATGTATGATATGTATAAGTATGACATGTACTTTACTTTATGTGGCTTGTACCAAGGGTGGGCTCCATAAGCGCCCCGGGGTCGATGGAATAAGACTCGGGCCTCATTAGGGATGAGCTCCTAAGTGCCCCTAGGTCGATGGAGTAAGACTCGGGCCTAGTATGTTTGCCTTGTAGGGTTCAAGACTTGCTACCTTGGACCTACATAGGTTGCGCGCAATATGTAAGTGGTACATAGCCGGGATCCCCTTTAAGTTGAGATTATGTTCAAGTATATATGTAAGAAGAAATGGTTTTAAAGGTCATGAGACATACACATGTTTTTTCGGATACATGTTTTCCAAAATCATATTGCATATACCTTATGATGATTTATGATATGCCATGGTTAGATATGATTATGTTATGCTCCATGATATGTCCATGTGTATGATATGCCATGACTCCTTATGATGATATGCCGTGATTAGATAAGATTATGTTATGTTTCATGCTATGCTTATGCTATGATATGCCATGACTAGTTATGATTTCTTCATGTTGAATGATATGCTTAAAAGAGTATGTTACATTATGTCATGACTAATTTAAATGATGCCATGTTGAGGCATTCTTTGGTTATACTATGATTTTCGGTTTTAGTGAGTAGGAAAGGAACTTACTGAGCCATGAGTGCTCACAGCTTACTGCCGTTGTACCACAGATAAAGGAAAAAGCTGGATGAGCTAGAGGAGCAGCAGGAGAGGCAAGGAGATGTGTGTGGCGGTGGCTTGGCAACCAAATAAGAACATGCTCTAAAACTTTTAAGAACTACGCTTTGGTATCATGAATTGTAGTACAATATTTGTGACTTGATGTTATGTTTCTACTAAATTTGTTATCATGTAATTGAGGCACTGATAGTGTAGTTCGGATTTGATAAAAAGGAAAACAAAAGAAAAGTTTTTATTAAACTAAGAAAATTATTTTAAGTCTTCCGCTGTTATTTGTACATAGAGTATCGTAGCCCTGACCCTTAGTGTTAGCAGGGAGGGCGTGCGTTATATAATCCTCAAACAAGAAGAGAGAAAGAAGAAGTATGCTTATCCAACGATGACGAGTGATCTTCGGATCCAATCCTTTGCTTCTAGAGTTGATGTGGTGATGAAAGATCGCTAGACAGAGGTCCTGGATGGCGTGGAATGACACCAAGGTGATTCTTATGCTGACGGCTCGCTTCCCGACTCTCCCCCTTAGAGAAGGGTTAAAAACCCTATTTATAGGCTAGCGTACGGCTGCGGTGGCACGACCATGCGGATGTGGCACGGTCGTGCCTTCTTCTGCTTCTGGCTATGCAGCACGGCTATACAGATGTGGCACGACCGTGCCTTCCTTTCCCTCTGGTCATGCTGCACGACCATGCCAATTGGAACGACCGTGTGGATCTGGGGCTCAGCTCCTGGGGCATGGCCGTGCAGGATTGCCCGACCATTCCTTTCTTGGTGCTGGTCATGGGGGGGGGGGGCACGATCATGCAGGATTGCACGATCGGGCAAAGATCTATCTTTGCTTGGCCATACGACTGTGCAAGAGTTGCACGGCCATGCACTTCTCTTTTGTTGTTTGGCCACACGACCGTACGAGGTTGCACGATTGTGTTCTCTAGCTCGTTCCAGTGCATCGACAATCACTGTTTTTGCTCCGAAATGTTAGTTAGAGCCCTAGAGTCAATCATTTGATGATTGTATGGACTCATGTATATCATATTCTTGTATATTAATAAAGGCATTTGTTTGGTTATTATACTTATTTATATTAGTGCCAAATAGACTAAGTATAATAGCGTCCTTGAGTAGAAGGTTCATACCTATATCAATCGATTAGTTGAATCGATAGTGAGATGATATAGGGAACACTACTCTAAATCATTCCTAGTCGAGTATTAGCATTCAGGGACAATGTTAATACAATAAGACTAGCATGTAGGTCAGCTCGATGACTTGATCTCACAAGTCATGGATATAGAGATATCAAGCTGACACATGGGTATGCATTAGTGAATGTATATTGAATGACCCGCCATGAGAAAGTATCATGGATCGTTATATGAGTGTCATATACTTTCTCATGTGGCTATTAGTATGACTATTAGTCCTTAGACCTGAAGTCACCATGGATCCCTACATAAGGAGTTATGTACTTTAGTTTCGTCAAACGTCACCCGTAATCGGGTGGACTATAAAGGCGATTACGGGTATGTAACGAATTATGCAGAGGGATGTGAGTGATGTAGATGGGATCTATCCCTCCCATATGACGGAGCGACATCGCTATTCTTGATAGAGTGAGACCACTAAGCGCATGACCATGCCCAAATGAGTCAACATTAGATGTTGAGCTCATTTGATCGAGTGAGTCTAACTTGAGTTCAAGATTTAGATTGATTAGAGGATGACACGGTCTATGCCTCATATTGATCAATCTAGATGTCTAGGATAGAAGGACACTTGTCATTATTTTGTGAGTAGTCACAATTGGTAGTCACAAGGTGATGTCGGATCTCGACATTCTTGTAACTTGGGTAGTAATGATGTGTTGCTAGATACCGCCCATTACTTATGCTCCTAAATGGGTTTAGGGCATTGCCAACGTTACAAGAACCTATAGGGTCACACACTTAGGACAATTAGGTGGAGATTAGGTTCATATGATGAACCAAGAGGATTAGATTCATTTGATGAATCAAATTGGATTAAGAGTAATCCTAATTGGGCTAACTTGAGTTCGACTCAAGTTGATTCATGTGTTAAATGAGTCTAATTTAGATTTTGACTCATTGAATCAATTTAATTTAATGAATTAGATTCATTATATTAAGTTGGCTCGAATCAAATGGTTGGATTAGATCCACCATGGTAGATATGGAGTCAAGTTTGACTTGACTTGAGAAGGAAGACCAAAGGTCAATTTTGACTTGACCTTTTTGCCACCTCATTGGTGAGTTGGCATTAGGTGGACCAATAATGATGTTCCACATCATCATGGTTGCCACCTCATGGAAGTAACAAAGCCACTCTCTTAATGGTTTCATATTAATTGTAATTAATGCAATTAATGTGATTTTATGGTTTCATATTAATTGCAATTAATGCAATTAATGTGAATTTTGAAATGTGGCCGGCCACTTGGTTTTTGGGTAAAAAAATTCATTTTTCATTCACTTGTGTGCATCTTCCTCCTTCTCCCTCTCAAGCTCTCCCTCTCCCTCTCCTCCCTTGGCCGAACCACATAGGTGCTAGCACACCTTGGTTTTTGGTCATCTCCATCTAGTGTGTCCATGTGGATACTTCTAGAGGACCGGCGCTTGACGGTCTTGAGATCCGGCATCATTTGGACGAGCGGGAACGCGAAGGGCATCGCATCAAAGGTATAAATGGTTTATCCTTATGTAGATCTACTGTAGATTAAAGTTTTCAAACTCGTACTCGTATTTTCGTTCGGTTTTACCTTGCACGAGATCCGTGGCTTGGGCGATTCGGGGTTTCCGCGATGCGAAAAGCGATTTTTGCGGCCCGAAAAACCCAACACGAAAGTTGTCTCTATCAACACAAAACTAAACAAAGAGCAGATATCTGAACAAAAGAGTATATATGATGAGTATACGATAAAAGAGACGATCATGCAAAGAATATATACATATAAAGCAAGTGAATGTGCGTTAAAACATGCATAAATGATCATAATATTTTATGCACATCAATATACATAATGAGAAATAGATTAATTGCAAGTAAACCTAATTGAAACTGTATGAAACAAACTAGCAAACTTAATTTGAAATTTGAACAACTAAGCACAAGAGAAACTAAAATTATCAAATCAAGTTCTGTAAGCTATCAATGAACTCTGAACAGAAATGGAAAGAAATTGAAATTAAAATTGAAATTGTTGAAATGAAACTATCCACACTCAACTTCAACCACTTCACAAACCACACACTCTTGCCATCACACAAGAGGCCTAAATTGAAACCCTCAACTTCAGAAATCAGGGAAGAAGAAGAAGGGAACTCCTGAACTTGGATTCAATCTAAATCTGACAATCTACAACAAAGAAACCCTCTTTGATGTTAGAAAAAATAGAATCAAATAGAATCTGAATTTGCAAAATCTAAAATCTGCAACTCTGAACCAAATGCGACAGATGGCATTGATTATGATCAGAAAGATGTCGAAAATCACCTAAGAACCCCTCTAACGATGATTGATGAAAGGATGTAGTCCATATTTTCTTTCTTCACCATGTCCAGAAAATTTGGCGGAAAAAATGCAGTGAGGTTCAGAATTGAAGCAAACTCACCAAGAAACCCTCTTCGACAAGATTCCAGCAGTACAAATATCACCAGTAGCTACCTTGAACTTCTAACAATGATCTTGTAGCTTGAGAAGGAGGAAGAAGATGAGAATGGGGGCTACAGAGAAGAAAACACAGATGAACAGCAACCCGAGCCATTGTTCATCTACATGAAATCTGGATTTTAAAGCTTAGGTTTGAACTTGGTTCATTTGTGGAATTGGGTTTGGTTCAAGTGAGGTTCTAGGAATTTGTTGAGGAGGATTTGATTTGGGTTAAACTTGAGAGGTAAACTCCTTGTGATGGGTTGAATTGATTTTGTTGAGCATCTTCATCAAGTTGGTTAAACCAAACTTGTTTGTGCCATGTACCAATTTGGATCCATTTAAATGTCCTAGAAGACCAAATGCAAATAATTAGAAATAATATCATGAATTAAGAGAAGAAATATAATTTAGCTCAAAATAATTCTCAATTTGTAAATAATCTAAAATGTGTCTATTAACAAATGCAATTAGCTTAAAATCACCCAATATCAACTGATCCTGTCCGAATGCTGAATCAACGGACGCTGGGCACAGGGCGCTCTTCGACTGCTGCCGTGGATCTTCGACTGGTGGCACGAAGCTCCGGCGAACCTGCACAGTAGTCGGGCCGGGAAGGGGTTGCCGGCGTCGACCCTCGGACGCTCAAGTCAGGTAAGCAGGTGGTGGAAAAAGTAGCTCTCAAGGTCTTGAACGCATACCTCCGGCGACGTATGAGGCTCTTTATATAGAGCGGTGAAAGAGATCCTGTGCGTCCACCGAGGCACATACATGTCCGAAGCCCATACTTCGGTATGTGTGTGTCAGAAAGCTTACCTGACGCCATACTGCTACAGTCCAATCACGTCTTCGATGGGACAACAGAACACCTCGTTGTCAGACTTGGAGTATGGCCTAGTCATAGGACTTGACGGCTGTCAGAAGATGTTCCTGTCCCCCTTTACCCACCGCCAGCCGGGACGTACGTCCGGCCGGCTGGACGGAGACCGTCGTCCGGACGGCCCTCATCCCCTGTGCCGGCCGGGCGGCACGCCCCTCACGTCTCGCCCGTCGCCTGCATTGATATGCTGAGGAGACTTCCGGGCGAGTGCCTCCCGCTCGGCCCTTAGACATTGTTTCAACTGAGCGTCGGAACCCCGACCCCTGTCAGGGCACATTTTACTGTTGTATGCTCCTCGGTTAGCCGATCGGTCTATCCTTTTCTTCCGAGTCCGGTCGGCTCATCCTCCTCCGGTGGACCCCCCCGGCCCTTTAATCTCCACGCGTCGCTGACCTCTTGCAATGGGGTCCCCTTCCTTGACCACCGGATCACTTTTCTTCCCCTCAAGTCTAGTCAAAGGAGGCGAAGTCCGACTGACTGGATGGCCGATCTGATCGAGTGGCGACCGATACCTTAGTCCGCTCGGACAGGCTAAGGGTTGCTCGGCCGTTCGGCGATATCTTGCCCGTGCCTTGGAAATTATGTCGAGGTGTCTGTCAACCACGTGCGTTAACTCGTAACTTGCTGACACGTGGCTACCTTTCTCTTTTCAGGGTATGGCGGTGGCGTCACTTCTGATGGGACAGCCGCCATTTGAAATGAATGGCTGGATGATGACCTCGTTATCGACGACCTGGATCGGACGGCTGAAATTGATAGTGGCCGCCCTTATAAAGCTCCGACTTCCGCTTTCCGCCGCATTTTGGCCTCATCTCTTCCCGACGTCTCGCTGCTCCTTTCTTCTCCGGCGACCTTGCGTTCCGGCTCTCCGGCGACCCTACAGCTTCTTCCGATCATCTCCCTTGCCCGTAAGGCTTCCTTTTCCTTGCTGCCTCTCCTTTCTTCTCTCTATTAGCTATTTCTTTTATCATCCCGCACTCTTTCCTAGTTTTATTTCTCCTTCCTTCCATCACGAGTCCATCCCTGGCCTTATACCATGACCAGTACCTCACAGCCGACCGGCGGTGCTCCTGGTCTTTGGTATTCGACCATGGAAAGTCGGTTTGACGAGGAGGACGCCTTGCGCCTCACTCGAACCTATGATCTGCCGACCGACCACCACATCATAGTAGCTGACACCACCGACCGGCAACATGAACCGCCGCCCAACACCGTTCTTTTCTTCCGAGACCAATTTTTGGCCGGGCTGCGTTTTCCACCCCACAAGTTCTTCTTACAAGTTTGCAATTATTTTCGCATTCCGCTCGGCCAGGTAGTCCCTAATTCCATTAGGCTGTTGAGCGGAGTGATAGTCCTTTTTAAACTGAACAACATCCCCCTCGACCCTAAGATTTTTCACTACTTTTTTCATCCCAAGCAAGCCGAGTGGGGTACCTTTATTTTCCAGTCTAGGATAGGTTTCGTCCTTTTTGATAATATTCCGAGCTCCAACAAACATTGGAAGGAGCACTTTTTCTATGTGCGTTTTCCCGAGCCGCCAACTTTCCGTACCAAGTGGCAGACGGCGATGCCTGCGCAACCGGAGCTCGGCAAATTTAGAGGCGATGCGGTATATCTTCATGCGGCCGAGCGGTTGGTGGGTCAGCGCTATCACATTGACAAGCTGCTCTTTCCGAGAGTAATGTATGTATTCGGCCTGTCTTCTACCCCAGCCGATCTGCCCTGCAGCATGAGTAAGCAATTCTCATCCCTCCCTTTTCTTTTGTTCTAATTGATTTAATCTTTATTTCTGCAGCTGAAGTTATGTGGCGTGCTAAGGCGACCGAGAAGCTCAAATTGAAGGCCGCTCAGATTGAGGCGGTGAAGAACAAGGAGGTCGTCGAGCGGGGCCTTGATCCAGCTGATCCGACCGGCGAAGTAGGTGAAGGACTCAGGATGCCCCTGAAGCCTTAGCAGCTACTATGTCTCACGACGAGGCAGCGGGAGGCACAGAACCTTCTACCCAAGCCGAGGTAGAGGGCCGTTCGGCCGATGATGTTCCCCTGCTCACTCGGAAGCGCAGACGGCCAGAGCCAGCATCTGCATCAACTGCCTTTGATGAGCCACAGCCTGAGCGGGGCGCGGATGCTTCGATGTTATCGGGGACCATTTCTCTAGAGAGTACCCCGACCCCACATGACTCTCCGAGGGCAAGCTATGAGGTGTCGCCGTCCAGCCCTTCAAGAACTCCGCGCCGTATTAGGCGTTTGGCGAGCTTCCCTCCTCGTCCACCGGTGGGCCATCTGGTAAGACCGAAGCTTCTCAGAGCGTGCCGAGCGGCCCGAATGTAATTAAAACCTTCCTACGCCTCCCCTCGGAGGAATACATGGCTGCTGCTGATCGGCCATTGGTCCTCGAGCAGCAGATCACCTTGACAGACCCTCTTGCAAAAGCTTGGGAGGATGCTCGGCGCCGAATAACCGCGATGACTCCTAGGCAGCTCGGCGACAACAACCTTCACCAGGCCACCGGGGTATGCTCTTTTTCTTTGTTCGTGTATTTGGATGTAGCTTTTAACCTGTTCACTTTTGCTCGCAGAACTGGGTGGAGCAGATTGCCATTAGCAATCGGTTGGCCAAGCTGGAGGATGAATTGAAAAAACTTAAAGCCGCAGGGGACACCCGACAACCGACGACCGCTCTGGAGAAGGCCAAAAGATTACTAGAAGCCGAACGGAAACAAGCTTCCGATCTGGCGAGCGAGGTCGCTCGGCTTGAAGCGATGGTCAAACAATGAGATAAGGAGATCAAGACGAGACCACTCGGAAGCGCCAGGCCATCGATGACATGGACCGAATGAAGGTGGAGATCAGAGGGCTAGAGCAACGCATCAAGGATCTGGATGCCCTTCTGGCCACAGAGAAGGAGGGCCGCTCGGCCGATCTCCTGAAATTTGATGAAGACTTATGTTAGTTAGAGCCCTAGAGCCAATCATTTGATGATTATATGGACTCATGTATATCATATTCTTAATAAAGGCATTGGTTTTTGGTTATTATGCTTATTTGTATTAGTGTCAGATAAAATAAGTATAGTAACGTCCTTGAGTAGAACGTTCATACCTATATCAATCGATTAGTTGAATCGATAGTGAGATGATATAGGGAACACTACTCTAAATCATTCCTAGTCGAGTATTAACATTCAGGGACAATGTTAATGCAATAAGACTAGCATGTAGGTCAGCTCGATGACTTGATCTCACAAGTCATGGATATAGAGATATCAAGCTGACACATGGGTATGCATTAGAGAATGTATACTGAATGACCCGCCATGAGAAAGTATCATGGATCCTTATATGAGTGTCATATACTTTCTCATGTGGCTATTAGTATGACTATTAGTCCTTTGACCTGAAGTCACCATGGATCCCTACATAAGGAGTTATGTACTTTGGTTTCGTCAAACGTCACCCGTAACGGGGTGGACTATAAAGGCGATTACCGGGTATGTAACAAATTATGCAGAGGGATGTGAGTGATGTAGATGGGATCTATCCCTCCCATATGACGGGAGCGACATCAATATTCTTGATAGAGTGAGACCACTAAGTGCATGGCCATGCCCAAATGAGTCAACATTAGATGTTGAGCTCATTTGATCGAGTGAGTCTACTTGGAGTTCGAGATTTAGATTGATTAGAGGATGACACGGTCTATGCCTCATATTAATCAATCTAGATGTCTAGGATAGAAGGACAATGTCACATATTGTGAGGAGTCACAATTAGTAGTCACAAGGTGATGTTGGATCTTAACATTTCTTGTAACTTGGGTAGCAATGATGTATTGCTAGATGCCGCTCATTGCTTATGTTTCTAAAAGAGTTTAGAAACATTGCCAACGTTACAAGAACCTATTGGGTCACACACAAAGAACATGTGGATGGAGATTAGGTTCATATGATGAACCAATTGGATTAAGTTCATATGATGCACCAAAGATTGGATTCAAAATTAGACTTATTGAGTTAGACTCAATTAGATTCAAATGTTGAATGAGTCTAATTTAAATTTGATTCATTGGGTCAATTTATATTAATGAATGACTCATCCTACTTGGCATGACCAACCTAGCCACATCATTAGCCACATCACCACCTCATAATGGTATGCCACCTCATTGGAGGTTACACATCTAATTGGTTTTAATGTGGCCGGCCACATTAATGAGGGGTTTTATGGTGTGGCCGGCCACACATTAGATGGTGTGGAGGTTTTTGTTTTGGGTATTGATGTGGTGTCATTATTCCTTCTTCTTCCTTGGGTTCTCCTCTCCTCTTGAGTTGCTGTGGTCGTGGCTATCATGGTGAGGAGAAGATGTTGAGTTGTTTCCAAGAGCACAAGGGAAAGTGAAGGTCATAAAGGAGGGTACTAAAGGAGTGTATGTGATTCTCTCTTCTATTTCTCTCTTTTCTCCTTTTTGTTCCCATCCGAGAGCTCTAGAAAAGTGCTAGCACACTTGGGGCTCTCTTCTCCATCTTTGAGTGGTAGAAGACCACTCCTTGTTCGTGTGGATATCACTAGAGGAGTGTCTACATTGACACTCTCGAGATCCAACGCTTCCTTGGACGAGCGGGACTAAACGAAGGGCATGCTTCAAGGATAAACTCTTAACATATAGATCTAGGAGTAGATCTAAAATTATGAAACTCGTACTCGTATTTTTCGTTTGGTTTTCCTTGCACGAGATCCGTGGCTTGGGCGATTCGGGGTTTCCGTGACGCGAAAAGCGATTTTCGCGACCCGAAGAACCCAACAGTGGTATCAGAGCCACGTGCAAGGCTTGTACGAGTTTGTTTTTATTTTTATGAAAAATAAAACCTTCTGTGATTTTCTGTAAAAATTAGTTTTTTATGATTTTATGGGTAATTTTTCCGTAGAAGCGAAGCACAAGTGTCTCGGCACTTGTAGGCTTCGGCTACCGGAAAGATCTTTCAAAACCGGCTTCGTTTTGCCCCAAATCCATTTGGGACAGCGGGCTTGGGTGCCATTAGATCGCAAAGGAGCAACTCTCGATGGTTAGATCGTGGGTAGGGGTACTGCCCCTAACCCCGCAAGGGGATTTGCTCCGCGATCGCACCCGAAATCGCTAAAAACGAACCCGCCGGGAAGATTTTTTCGAAACGGCAATGTCTCGACCCAAATCGTTTTGGGACAGCGGGTTTAGGCGCTGTTGGATCGCAAAGGAACCCTTGCGATGGTTAGATCGCGGGTAGGGGCGATGCCCCTGGGCCCCGCAAGGGAATCCGTTCCGCGATTGCGCCCGAAACCGCTAAACGGGACCGCCGGGAAATTTTATTCGTAAAATTGTAAAAATTAATTTTAAAATTATAGAAAATTATGAAAAATATATAATTTTGAATTATATATTAATTTGTGATAGTCATGTCCCAAAGCCCAATATGATTGGTTGTGTTGTAATTCTTAATACGGCCTGCGTGTCGTTATGTGTTTGCGAGTGTTGTATTATATTCGCGACCTGCGCGTCGTGCCTTCTCTTATTTTCTTGTTGTAAATTAGATTTAGACTCGAATGTAACTCCGAGGCGGGCACGAGCAACACAAGGTGGTCAAAGGGAGTAGCTTGAAGAAGCTGTTGACCCTAGGTTGACCAATCGATCTTCTCATTGGCTTGAGAAGATCGTAGTAGGGCCATGACTAAATCACAAATAGATTAATTAATTGCTTGTGTATGTGATGCATATTTAATAAGTAGTTAATTAATTAGTGCCTAACGATTAGATTAGATCTAAGTCGTGCACATGATGCACCCTTGCGATTAGATTAGATCTAAGTTGTGCACAAGATGCATCCCTTCTCGATTAGATTAGATCTCAATCGACTCAACTCTAATGCCTAACCGTGCCGTGATACCTATCACTACCTCGATCACATGTATTGTTGAATCTGCCAAAGCAGAGCAATATATATTATCTTGGTAGGGTACGGAGGGACAATCTTGGTCCCGTCTATCAACAACGCATGGGTGAATACAAACTCAATTAGATTGAGTATTCATAGTTACTCGGTTGGATCGAGTCAACTATAGGCATTCTTCCAATAGTTGGAAAGATAGGTCAATATCACATCTATATTAACTCTCGGGCTTATTAGCCAAAGCTAACTCGAGTTCTAATATAAATGCGGATATTGATTCTATAAACAAGAGTTGCATAGAGATGTAATTGGTAATCGTTACCTACCGATCATACTAAGCCTTGGGCGTATTAGCCAAAGCTAACTCAAGGGTTAGTATGATGTGGATCTTGTCCCACAAGAATTATAGAATTCAGTGGGAGCATCATTTAATTAAAGGCCTAATTAAATGATTTTAAAGAATATGATACTTATTTCTACATTTATTTCTGTTGTAGAATTGCCATGACGTCGAATACGAACATTTTCTCCCTGCGATCTGTCATTAAGAAGGACAAGCTCAACGGAGCAAATTTCCTGGACTGGTACAGGAACCTGAGAATAGTTCTCACTCAGGAACGTAAACTGTACGTTCTGGAGCAACCCATTCCGGAGGCTCCTCCTGCCAATGCCCCGCTAGCTGACAAAGATGCTTACAAGAAGCATCAAGATGACGCATTAGATGTGTCATGTCTAATGCTCACGACCATGAACTCTGAGCTTCAGAAGCAACATGAGTTAATGGGTGCTTACGATATGGTTGCACATCTTTGTCAACTATATCAAGGACAAGCAGGGCACTGGAAGAGGAACTTCACAGGATACCTGGAAGATCATAACAAGAAGAGAAATAAGATTTCTACTTCAGGTATAAATGTTATAGAAGTCAACCTCTCTATTTCTTCGTCGTGGGTATTAGATACCGGATGTGCTTCGCACATTTGTACTAGTGTACAAGCACTGAGAAATAGCAGAGCATTGACAAAGGGCGAGATAGACCTACGAGTAGACAATGGAGCACGGGTTACTGCTGTTGCTGTAGGGACTTATTTTCTATCTCTGCCCTCTTGGCTTATACTAGAGTTAGACGATTGTTGTTATGTGCCTGCATTGACTAAGAACATTATATCAGTTTCTTGTTTGGACAAGAAAGGATTTTCGTTTATAATAAAGAACAAATGTTGTTCTATCTATTTAAACGATATGTTCTATTGTAGTGCACCTCTGATAAACGGACTCTATATTCTAGATCTAGAGAGCCCTATCTATAACGTTAGTACCAAGAGGTTCATATCGAATGATATGAACTACACCTATCTCTGGCACTGTCGCTTAGGTCATATAAATGACAAGCGCTTATCCCAGCTCCATAAGGATGGTTTGCTGGACTCATTTGATTTTGAATCATATGAGATATGCGAGTCATGCCTACGAGGCAAGATGACCAAGACTCCTTTTAGTGGGCACAGTGAAAGAGCGACTGATTTGTTAGGACTCATACATAGTGATGTATGTGGCCCTTTCAATGTCGCTGCTAGAGGCGGTTATAGGTACTTCATCACATTTACTGATGACTTCAGTAGATATGGTTATGTGTATTTGATGACACATAAATCTGAATCCTTTGAAAAGTTCAAAGAATTCAAGAATGAAGTACAGAACCAGCTTGGCAAGAGTATTAAGATACTTCGATACGATCGAGGTGGTGAATACTTAAGCCATGAGTTTCGTGACTACTTAGCTGAGTGTGGGATTTTATCTCAACTCACTCCTCCTGGAACACCACAGTGGAATGGTGTATCCGAAAGGAGGAATCGTACCTTATTAGATATGGTACGATCTATGATGAGTCACACAGATCTTCCGACATATCTATGGGGATATGCTCTAGACACGGCAGCTTTCATTCTCAACCGAGTTCCATCCAAGGCCGTGATAAAGACACCATATAGGATATGGACTGGGAGAGATGCCCAGGTGTCTTTCATGAGGATTTGGGGTTGTGAGGCTTACGTATGACGTCAAGTGTCAGACAAATTAGGACCCAAATCCGACAAGTGCTATTTCATCGGATATCCCAAGGAAACTAAGGGATATTACTTCTACATTCCCAGACAGCACAAGGTAGTTGTGGCAAAGACTGGGGTCTTTCTAGAAAGGGACTTTGTTTCTAGAAAGACTAGTGGGAGCGCGTTCGATCTTGAAGAAGTTCAAGATGCGAACAATAGCACTGATGCCTCGATGGAAGTTGAACTGGAACCACAAAGTGTTGTGGATGATGTTGTTCCACAAAGAGTTGAGGAACAACAACCAGTTCAAGTAGACATACCTCTTCGCAGGTCTGATAGGGTACGTTGTCAGCCTGAGAGATATTCATTTCTCTTGTCTAACCATGATGACGTTATGCTCATAGAGGATGAGCCTACCACCTATCAGGAAGCTGTGATGAGACCAGATTCCGATAAATGGCTAGAGGCCATGAGATCCGAAATGGAGTCCATGTACACCAACCAAGTATGGACTTTGGTTGATCCACCTGAAGGGGTAAAACCCATTGGGTTAAGTGGGTCTTTAAGAGAAAGACTGACATGGATGGACTTATTTATAAGGGTCGCTTAGTAGCTAAAGGTTTTAAGCAGATTCATGGTATTGACTATGATGAAACCTTTTCTCCAGTAGCGATGTTTAAGTCTATTCGGATCATGCTTGCTATTGCAGCCTACCATGACTATGAGATATGACAGATGGATGTCAAAACTGCGTTTCTGAATGGAAACCTACTCGAGGATGTGTACATGACACAACCTGAGGGTTTTGTAGATCTACAGCATACTAGTAGAGTATGCAAGCTGCATAGGTCCATTTATGGACTAAAGCAAGCTTCTCGGAGCTGGAATCTTCGATTTGATGATGCGATCAAACAGTTTGGTTTCATCAAGAACGAAGATGAACCTTGTGTCTACAAGAAGGTTGTAGGTGATATAGTTGTCTTCCTCATATTGTATTTGGATGACATACTACTCATTGGGAAGGACATCCCTATGCTTCAGTCTGTCAAGACCTGGCTAGGGAGTTGCTTCTCAATGAAGGACTTAGGTGAGGCATCCCGTATTCTAGGGATACAGATCTATAGAGATAGATCTAAGAGATTGCTTGGCCTAAGTCAGAGTACATATATTGACAAGGTACTCCTTCGGTTTGCCATGCAAAACTCCAAGAAGGGATTTCTGCCGATGTCACATGACGTGAGTCTTTCGAAGACTCAAAGTCCCTCTTCTAGAGAGGAGAGAGACCGCATGGATCAGATCCCTTATGCCTCAGCCATAGGATCGATCATGTATGCCATTCTATGTACTAGACCTGATGTCTCGTATGCTTTGACCAGTCAGATCCAAGTGAAAGTCACTGGACAGCGGTCAAGAATATTCTTAAGTACTTAAGAAGGACTAAAGAATATTTCTTGATATATGGAGGCAATGATGAGCTAACTGTAAAGGGTTACAGTGATGCTAGCTTCCAGACCGACCAGGATGATTATAGATCACAGTCGGGGTTCGTATTTTGCATTAATGGTGGCGCTGTCAGCTGGAAGAGTTCGAAGCAGGATACAGTAGCTGATTCTACAACAGGAGTACATTTCGCATCGAGGCAAAGGAGGCGCTGATCCGCAAGTTCATCATGAACTTGGGGTGGTTCCCAATATCTTGACCCCATTGAGCTCTATTGTGACAACAATGGAGCTATAGCACAGGCGAAGGAACCTCGCTCACACCAGCGGACCAAGCATATACTACGGCGCTTCCATCTCATTCGAGAGATTATCGATAGAGGAGATGTGAAGATTTGCAGAGTACCTACAGAGGCTAACATCGCAGATCCCTTGACCAAGGCTTTGGCACAGAGGAAGCATGATGGTCACACTAGGTCTTTAGGCCTTAGAGCCTATACTGATTGGCACTAGTGCTAGTGGGAGATTGTTAGTTAGAGCCCTAGAGCCAATCATTTGATGATTGTATGGACTCATGTATATCATATTCTTAATAAAGGCATTGGTTTTTGGTTATTATGCTTATTTGTATTAGTGTTAGATAAAATAAGTATAGTAACGTCCTTGAGTAGAACGTTCATACCTATATCAATCGATTAGTTGAATCGATAATGAGATGATATAGGGAACACTACTCTAAATCATTCCTAGTCGAGTATTAACATTCAGGGACAATGTTAATGCAATAAGACTAGCATGTAGGTCAGCTCGATGACTTGATCTCACAAGTCATGGATATAGAGATATCAAGCTGACACATGGGTATGCATTAGAGAATGTATACTGAATGACCCGCCATGAGAAAGTATCATGGATCGTTATATGAGTGTCATATACTTTCTCATGTGACTATTAGTATGACTATTAGTCCTTTGACCTGAAGTCAACATGGATCCCTACATAAGGAGTTATGTACTTTGGTTTCGTCAAACGTCACCCGTAACTGGGTGGACTATAAAGGCGATTACCGGGTATGTAACAAATTATGCAGAGGGATGTGAGTGATGTAGATGGGATCTATCCCTCCCAAATGACGGGAGCGACATCAATATTCTTGATAGAGTGAGACCACTAAGTGCATGGTCATGCCCAAATGAGTCAACATTAGATGTTGAGCTCATTTGATCGAGTGAGTCTACTTGGAGTTCAAGATTTAGATTGATTAGAGGATAACATGGTCTATGCCTCATATTAATCTATCTAGATGTCTAGGATAGAAGGACAATGTCACATATTGTGAGGAGTCACAATTAGTAGTCACAAGGTGATGTTGGATCTTAACATTTCTTGTAACTTGGGTTGCAATGATGTATTGCTAGATGCCGCTCATTGCTTATGTTTCTAAAAGAGTTTAGAAACATTGCCAACGTTACAAGAACCTATTGGGTCACACACAAAGAACATGTGGATGGAGATTAGGTTCATATGATGAACTAATTGGATTAGGTTCATATGATGCACCAAAGATTGGATTCAAAATTAGACTTATTGAGTTAGACTCAATTAGATTCAAATGTTGAATGAGTCTAATTTAAATTTGATTCATTGGGTCAATTTATATTAATGAATTAGATTCATTAAATTAAAATTGACTTGAATCAAAGGTTGGATTTAACTCAACAAGGAAGAGAATTGGTAAAGTTTGACTTGACCAAATGGAAGTTGAAACATCAAGTTTGACTTGATGTCTTGCCACATCATCATGAAGGTTGACTCATCCTACTAGGCATGACCAACCTAGCCACATCATTAGCCACATCACCACCTCATAATGGTATGCCACCTCATTGGAGGTTACACATCCAATTGGTTTTAATGTGGCCGGCCACATTAATGAGGGGCTTTATGGTGTGGCCGGCCACACATTAGATGGTGTGGAGGTTTTTGTTTTGGGTATTGATGTGGTGTCATTATTCCTTCTTCTTCCTTGGGTTCTCCTCTCCTCTTGAGTTGCTGTGGTCGTGGCTATCATGGTGAGGAGAAGATGTTGAGTTGTTTCCAAGAGCACAAGGGAAAGTGAAGGTCATAAAGGAGGGTACTAAAGGAGTGTATGTGATTCTCTCTTCTATTTCTCTCTTTTCTCCTTTTTGTTCCCATCCGAGAGCTCTAGAAAAGTGCTAGCACACTTGGGGCTCTCTTCTCCATCTTTGAGTGGTAG